>NW_027271935.1:247500-830000 GCF_040938485.1 Diadema antillarum | reverse complement strand
CACAAAATTCATTACGGACGGAAGGACGGACGGACGGAAAGACGGACGGACGGACGGACGGACGGACGGACGGACGGACGGACGGACAACCCGAAAACATAATGCCTCTGGCACCACTTCGTGGCGGAGGCATAAAACTGCATTTACTCTAACGCATTTTACACACACACACGCGACAACACAATGCTTAGTAATAATTACACAAATATATAATTATACTCTATGCAATGCAAACCAACTTAGGCCTAATACATTCGGGTGTGGCGACGTATAGAGGTCAACATCCGTAATCGTTATAATACCAGTAGGTCCACATAACATCCTCTATTCCTATATAACGATTGGAGAGCCTCATTGGACAATGAAAACAGCTGTCTCGCGCATGTGCGCAGAACACCATTTCTTGAAGAGTTGACATGGTAACAAGAATCCAGCTTCCTGATTGGCTGTTGCTAAGAGAAGTTGATTCCACACTGAAGTTGCTATCCTAACATCTTTCGTAAAATGGGGCCCAGAACACCATTTTTGCCTAGTTAGCGTCGTTTCCGCGTCGCAGATCTACTCGATGTTGACGCCATGCGAAAGGCTCAATAAAAGATGATAGACGCATGAAGAGATCCCATCATAGTTTTTTTTTTGTATTTACGTTTTTATTGATTTTGATTCAAACAAATAACATAACAATCAAGTATAAAATCACAACTTGGACTACAGTAAAAAAAATACTATAGAAATAAAAAAAGGTAGTATACAATAATATACAGTAAATAAAAAAAGGTATGGTGATAGACAGCATACAGAAGAAACTCCACATAAAAGATCTGATTAAAAAAAAAGTAAATAAACGGATACAATATCAGGCCTACATATATATACGTGACAAAGATCCCATCATAGTTTCTCTGATGGTGACAAAGTTTCGAACCTGCCAGTGCAGTCAAACTGAGTATGTAGATTGTAGGGGAAGCGCTGGTAAAAGATCAGACATCAGGCCTAAAAGGTAATCTAGCAGATAAAAAAAAAGAGGGGGGAGGATGGTTATCATTATGATAACTGCTCTTTCAGTGCGTCACATTATCGCTACAAAGCTGAGGTATACTTTAAATTGACACATTAAAAAAGAAAAATCTTCACGAATCATGATATAGGCCTACACATCCGTACGATGCATGCGCTTGACAGCCAGAATGGCGTATGTCGGCTGCTACAGAACATTCTGAACGGTGTCTTTGTACCTTGCAAATACTACTAAAATAAATACAATATTACTATGCATAGGCCTACTGAGTACTGTTTTGACTACCGATACGACTTGAATGTACAGTAGTTACGAACAGAGAAGGCAAAACACTTGGTGATATTTATTTGAAATTGAATCTTCGCGCAATCAAAAAAAAAACATTGCAACGGGTTTCAAGTGCTTCAGCCAGGGGGCTTGGTCCTGCCTCCAACATCCCCGCCGCGACCGCAAGACGTACTAGTACCCCTGTTCCTCCCCTCACTCTCGAAAATCCGCCCATAAAACGTGTACGCTCGGGAGGGCAAGCAAAAAAGAAAGAAAAAGTCGTCCGTATGCACGTACGGATACTTGTACATGTAATGGGGAGACAGTGCTCGTATTTACATCATGTCTCATGCCGTGCATGCACTGCCTGTCGATATGGATGTCAGCTATCTGAACGGCATTCAGAGTGAATGTGTGCGGTCGTCGGACGGCCTCCCTCCCGATCCCATCCATTGCGCCTCTGCGTAGCCATCGGATGTATGACTAAAGTCGCTATCGGCGCGGCGGCGGCTGCTGCACGCTGCCGATTGTAACTGGGGTATGTGGGAAGGAGATCGGAGAGGCATGCATCAAAATCGCTCGTCTGCGCTGCCGTCGAATCTAAAATACTGAATTAAAAAAAAAGAGAAATATGAAATGCAGAATATTTGTAAAATCAGCTCTCTGGGATTTGTTATAATCCGAAATAAGATTTCAAATGGGCATGACCGGTTGTGTTAATTTAGTTAAGCGGATGAATTTTAAAGGTTGCAGCATGCGTTTCGGCGATCACTGATCTCTGTCGCGCATGTGTTGTGCATCGATCCGTGCGGCTAGGGCAGTGTGACCGAGTGAATATCTGTGGGTTACTTCGTAATTCTCACGAGATTCTACCGAATTGAGGTGTTAGGTGATTATTTTTACGTAAAGGATTATCAGTTATAGATATCATCTATTATTAGGAGCAATATTTCGGCTGAAAGAGCACCGCTAGCTTTGAAATCTGCGATCACAGTAAGTACACGCCTCTCCCCACACCTACCGGTACACACTCGTACTGTATGCATAATTTTCCATTGCACGTTGTCACGTGGAATTTGTGTAGTGTGTGTGTTTTATACAGGAGCTTGTACTCTCATGTAGAGGTAGTACTTCCTACACCTTTCGGGGCCCAATCTCCCTCAGTCTCCGCCGCTAGAGCTGCGAACTGGCCTAACTCCTCACGTAATACGCTCTAGTCGGATACAAATAATCCTCTCGAAAATGCATGAAGCTTCCGTCGTCCAAGTTCGGTGCAGGGTTCGTGAAGCTGTGAGCTTGCGAGTGAAACGATAGTCCCTTTTTTTATGTTTCTCTTTTTTTTTTCGCCCGAGAACATCGAATCTATCTTTGCCCTCTTACGTGTTGATTACGTAGGTCGCACGCAAGTGAGCGACTCCGGCGCGTGGGCGGTGCGACCAATTCGTGATTTCGCTGCTATAATTCGGAATAAAGCTTCATAATGCAAAACCCCCTCACGAATTTTGAGCTGGCTGTAGTCTAAATTTAGTACCTACAGTGTCGCGTGCACAATGTCAGGCCTTCCTACTGGGAATGATGCAAATACTGTTTGAAACACGAATTTGTTTTCCTCTGTATTGCACAGATGTATCGTGGTAGCTTCAGTCCCTCTCGTTGGAATAGTGAACATATCTGTGACCGTATGGATCATTCGGCCCCCGACTGAAAAAGTCGCGTCCGTTTCTTCATGGGGCTGGGATATAGATTGTAGTGTGTGTGATGTGACTGTATATCCAGTGAAATTTGTCAGTGTGTGTGCGGCGCTCAATAAGAGCGCTGCCGGTGAAAGTAATTTTCGTGCAATCACTTTTCTTTTGGGGTGACAGTGACTGACAAAATGTTAATTTTTCCACCCCAAGGCATCTGGACAGTGGTCCTATCATCCGATAGTGGATCAGATAGTGAGGATACAAACCCTGGACCTAAAGTGAAATTTAGCCTGTTGCCCATGACGAGTGACCGGACTAAGAAAGAGGATCTGTCGGCTGCTGCAGTAGCACAATCAGTAAGTGTGTGCCTGTGTTCCCTGTGTGCAAGTATGCTATGTATACAGTGCAATGACTTTTCTTTACATATGGCATTGTTTACAACCCCTCTGAACAGGGGTAAACTGACATTTACTTTATTCCTCCTGTTCCTTTTTGACAAAACAAGCCTGTGGCTTAGCACCAAAAAAGTTAGAGAGTGTTGCAGAATTTTTTTTTTCCATAATCCCATTTCTTCACCCCTAGTTGGCTGTGCATGTGAATCGTGCGCAGTCATATTCAACATATGTTAGGGTGTATAACGAACCATATGGTTGGTACTCGTGCGTTCACTGCATACATTCATAAGGAATAATGACATGCAAGTGAACAAGTGTTCCAAACCAAATCATTTTCATGCTGATGCTGTCATTTATCATCATGAAATGCTTTGGAATTGTTGTTTTTCCCTCTGCAGGGCAAGAGCATGGATTTCATGCTCCTTGCACACATGTGAGAGAACTGCATATGTTTATGTCTGACACCTACTGTCTCCCCCCCCCCCCCCCCCCCCCCTTTTGAGATTATGCCTCAAGTCTATACAATACATAGATCAGGGGTCATGATTTAATTGCTGTCTAGATACAGGTCGTCTACAGTATGTTATGAATTAACCCAATAATAGATTGAATTTTTACATGGCATAAAATATTTTCACTAGTGAGTATAGAGAACAGATGATCTCATCTTTTCACACAGCTTTTAAGAATATATTATTTATGGATATCATTGTAATGCATTAATGATTTATAGAAGTTTTGATTAGGCTTTATGTTTTATATAATTTTATTTCTTCATATGGCCTTGGGTATTTTAGATACCTACAGAAAGTAGTTACCTACCTGTAGTATATATGTCGCGTAACTGTTTTGTGGATGATTATTTCTTCATCAAATAAGGAGGGCAATAATTTGAAAATATTTATCCTCCAAGTACAATTTAAGACCAAAATATGCTGTAAAAGTGACTCAAGAGTTTGGTGTCAAAAATTTGGTTGGATTTCTTTTCTATTTGATGGGTAGAATGTGTGTTGGTGCTTCAGGATTCCATGCACACTGTATTAAAATCATGTTTATTAATGCACATCGATACTCGTGAAGCATAATTATTTTGCAGAGACATTGTATGGGAAACGTTTATTGAAGGCATGCGTTGTACAGGTAAAAATACTCACCTGTGACTTTTTTCGTTCTTTGATGCAGTCTTCCACCCCTTCTCCCCCCCCCCCCCCCAAAAAAAAAGAGAACCCGAAACAGAACAAAACAATAACAACCTGTCAAATGATTCCCTATTGAAGCCAGTTTCTGATCTAAATATTAAACAATTGATTCCCATGTTTACATTGCTTGTGTGCCTGCAGTCGCATTAGGGTGTATTGTGTGAAGCTCAGGTCACCATTGAAGGAAATGTGTTACAAGAAAGCAATGACTACGATGTAAATGCAAGTAAGAATGCTGTAGTACAAGTTCAAGTTTTGTGGAACTAAAGCAGGTGATACACACATGTACACACACGCATACACACACACGTTTTCTCCCTTAGATTCACTCATACTGTATTTGTTTACAAATTTGGCTTCACAGTAGTACTGATGCCAGTGACAGAGGGTCTTGTACATTAAAATTCCATGCAGCCACCGTATTTGCATTTTAAAATGAGCTACACTGTGTGCCCAAACACTCCGCAATGTGCACACATTATGTGGGATGGCAACTGTGCAATCAAGTAACGTCAAGTGACGGGACCGTTGAAGTGGTCATGACAATGACCTGTGCTGGTAAGATAGTGACCTCTGTTGGCAACAGCATGCACAATGCCATGTTTACATGACTTGTGAGGACATATAGGGAGGGATTACTGGCTTCAATTTACTGTACAATGTGTACATTGCAAATCTGCCATGCTTGCTTGCTTGCTCTTCTCGCTCCAACGTACAACTGTAACTTCTTCATCAGAGTTCACTTGAATGAGGCTCTTTCTTTTCTCTGATAGAGATTTTCGTTTTGCTGTGAGGAGAAGTGACATTTTCAAGTAACTGTTGAATGAAATGGTTGGTGGAATTGTATACCGAGCGATGTATGATTGGAAATTGAACTTTTGATACACCTGTATCAGTGAATACATGCTATGAGAAATTAGCTCTGGAGCTTCTTTGCAAGATGTCACAACATACAGTTGTAGCACTTTTTATTTGTTTTGGATGAAAAAAAAAGAAGAAGATGAATGAAATAGAATTTTAATGAGAGAATCAGGGATGTGTGAGAATATGATGACCTTTTACTGTACGTGTACATCTACAATATCAATTCCGAGGTAATCAAGGAAAGTCATTGAAAACTGATTCTTTTATTTCACAGGTAAAACTTTTCTAACTACCAAGGGGTGTGAACTTTTATGTACATAATTCGTTTAAATCATTAATATTTTGTTCTTTTCCATTGATCTCATTGTCACATACAGTATGTTCTTCTTTTGAATTGGATGTGATTTTTTATTTTTATTTTTTCATAATGGAAGTTATTAGTCTTTGTCAAAGAGAAACAAATGTTGTGGTTGAAGTAAATGTTCTGCAAGTGTAATTGGCACATGTTGAAAAAAAAAAGAGTCTGACAATTTCATTGTATCATAGCATGTCAAATGTAGTCCAATATCAAAACCCACCTGTTGAATACGGCAATGGAGGCTGAACAAACTGATAGTAAACCTTGTATGCTATATGAGCTTGAAATATCATGCAATCTATTTCCCCAAAAAACCATGAGTAGACCTGATGATGGAAATTCTAAAGCTCATCAGCGCTTATTGTCTCAATTAGTTTACTCTCAATATTTACAGGGTACAAATATGCCCCATGCATCATTGCGGATCAGCAATGTTTTGATTGGATACATGATGTGGCAGACAACCTTGTACTGTATGTTCTGCGCGAATGCCAATCAATGCTGTCAGACTGTGTGAACAGTAGTTTCCAAAGACAAACTAACAAACAAACAACTCCCTGTATTCCAGGCTGGGTCTTCCCTGTAATGAAAAAAGAGAATGTATGTATAGTACGGTACTGAATTGGTATTCAACATTTTCAGATGTCTATATTTGGAATTACTTTTTAGGAGGGGAGGGATTATTTCATTGTCTGTGGTATATACTGTATACACATGTTGTGTACAAGGTTTTAAGTCAATATGTGCACTGCTGATCTACTCAGACACTATACAGTACATAGTTGTACAACGGTATTACACTTTGAATGTACACCATGAAATTTGACGAATAGCCAGAAAGCAATCTGATACTCTCAGTATTTGATTCACTTTGCAAGTGATGTTTGGAAACGTGCAGGGGACAGCTTACAAATGTAGCTGCAACATATGTTACACTGTGCTCTTTTCCAATATTGGGACTTGATATTAAAAGCAGTGATATGATTTCAGGGCTTGGTACACTGTATACACTAAATTATGAATGGATTCCCATATATGCATAATCTTTTCTAGCCCAGCAGTACAGCATGTGTTTGCTAACATTGTTTAATGAATTTGTTTGTTGCTTCCTTGTTTAGATACACTTGTAGCTATGTCATTCTGCAAGGATGACTGGACTACATTTAGTATCAAAAATATACAGCTATTGTATATGATGTTCTAATAGATAACAATGTACAATGGCATGCTCTGGCACAATTGGGAGATCTATGGGAAGAAGCAGGTGGCATCATATCAACAAAGAATTGTTGCTTCAGTCATATTGGCTTTCCATAAACTAGATTTAACTCTGCTTTGTTTTATCGTAATTTTTTTTTTTTTAATCATCTACTTACATGTAACTGTGCTCCAAGCTCACAACACTGATGTTGCAAAAGTAACCCAGTCATCAGTTTAACATGTTTGTTAATTGTGTTGATACAAGGTATCAGGCAATTGCCAATTTTGAGGTGTCATTTAATTTTGTTGTGGCCTGGTTGTGTGATCGTCTGATTTTTTTTTTTTAAATTTGTTTGTTTTGTTTATACCTCTGCATTGTATTGGATGGCAAAGTTATATACCACAGGCATTGCAATAATGTGTGTTCCATGAGTGTAACACTCAAGGTGCACTTAATACAATGTAGTTAAAACTGTAAAAAAAATAAAAAATAAATGAATAAAAAAAAAAAAGAGGCGAGGTGAGCCTAACCTCATTTACATACAAAAAGTTGTATTACATTGGCCTCTATACCAATATTCTTGTTGGTAGTTTTCAGTGCACACCGAGTACCGGTACCATAGTTTTCAAAGTACAGTGCACACCATTTAATAGCACAAATACTCCATGAAGATGGTAAGTTTATACTCCATTTACAGTGTACATGATCTTCTACCTCCTGGATTGACACCCCCTCACCCCCACCACCACCACCACCAGCACCACCAGCACCACCCCCACCACCACCAGGAGCAGAGGGCCGTCCCTCCCTTTTCTTTTCTTTTTTGGCTCACCTGAGCCAAAGTCTAAAGTGAGCTATTTATGATCATTCATCATCCTGCATCTGTTGTGCCTAAACTTTTTACATTATCATCTTCTCTTCTTGAAAACCATATGATGGATTTTCATTAACCTTGGCAGGTGATGTTGCTGGTGTGATAGGATCTCAATTTTTTTAAATAGGCACTATGCCCCTTGGGGGACCCCCAAACCCCCAAATTAAGGAAACTCTGAAATCTTCTTCTCTAGAACTAGAAGTGATGGAGCTAAAGCCCCCGTTCCACTATGTAGTTCTCGCTACGATTTGACAATTTTCTCAGGTCGGGAAGGATCGGGTAAAACCGGAGCCGATCTGGACACCGTACGATGTTAGAACGCTCTAAGTACGCTGCAGTTACGACTACCAAGTGCTTGCTAGCTCTTACTACGATGATCGGGAATGAGACGTTACGATCTCTGCCGCTGCCGGTACGCTTCAGAACGATGTAGCTACGCTGTCAGTGCGATGTTGCCGATGTTATCCGATCGATGCACGCTGTATCTACGCTCTGAACGATCTATACGATCTTATCACGCTGTTACCCCGTTCAGAGAGCTGAAAAGTGCCCGATGTGCCCCGATGTACCCCGATTCGACTGTCGGTCTGCAGTCAGTCAACTTATTAGCATGCAGAACCGAAGAAATATACTGTGGACCTCGAAGAGGCTCCTCAACTCACGGTTCTTTTGCAGCAATGCATTGTATAAACAAAGACGTGCTGATTTTCCAAGGCTTTTTCTTGATGTCCTTGCTTTTATAGTCCGTCTTCCTCCAGTTGTAGATGATTTCATATTCTTCAAAATTCTGCTATGTCCTCTTCCTCCTCTTTCAGCATCACGTGCAGTCTCTCTTTCTTCGCCTTTTGGGTAGCTGCTTCGCTGCTTTCTTCTCTTCTTTTTCTTCATCTCTTCTTCTTCGAAAATTACAGCTAAAATTACTTCCCGTTCTTGTGCCGATGTTATTACACTCAGAAAGACCTTGTTACGCTCATCCCGCTGCGTTTACGCCGTCACTACGCTCTCCCTGCTGCGTTTACGCTGTCACTACGCTCTCCCCGCTTGCCGTACGATTAAAAATATGTCAATTTTGATCGGGGAGATCGGGAAGAAATTTTGAACCAGTTCAAAATTTCTTCCCGACCTGAAAAAATGCCCGCTCCAACCCCGACCTCCACACGCTGCTACTACGATACTTCCGATCCCCGTACGCTTTTGCCGCTCTCTCCCGATCTGCTAGATCGGGACAGATCGGGGTCCAAATCGTGATAGTGGAACGGGGGCTTAAGTTAGGTGCTATGAGTAAGTACATGGGTGACTGTAGTTTCAAATTTGTTCATGGCAGATCTGGGGATCCCCCCCCCCCCCCCCCCCCCCACAAAAAAAAAAAAAAAAAAAAAAAAAAAATAAAAAAAAAGAAAAAAAAAAGAAAGATAGAATAGAAGATAAAAAAATGAAATAAAAATTACCAAACCAACAACAACAAACAAGAACAAAAACTTGGGAATCAATTTTCACATTTTTATCTTCTTGAAAATGTGTTGTCAAATTTTCACCAATCTTGGAAGGTATTATTGCGAGGATGATACTGGTAGACTGTATTAAGATTTTGTACAAATGGACATCTTGCCCCTTCCCCCCATTTTTTTTTTTTTATGACAGATCCAGGAACCCCCTTGAGGCCAGGAACAATTGGGAACCAGCTTTCACATTCTAATCATATTTTTGAAATGCATGGTCAAATTTTCTACAAGTTTGGCAGGTATAGTAGTTTATTATTATCATTGTGATAGAATACAAATGGACACTAAGCACTCTTGGAGGCCTCCCAAAGCACCCCTCCCCCCTTTTCCTTGCTATGTTGTTCTTTAACCTGTAGAGGATGGACCGATTTGGAACACGCATTTCCCATAGACACCTGCCCCAGTATTCTCGGGACTCGTCTGCAACGGGTTAACATACATTGTACATCACGGGTAAAGTCTGCAAGAATGTGTGGAAAGTGAACTTGCAATACTTGGGTGAGCGCTAGACACAGTCTCCTAGTTTTGAATACCATGGAAACGCATACGATGTGCCGGAAATAGGAGCAACCCTCCTATTGAGCGCCACCAATATGTTGTATCATACGTGTTGAACAGATCATATTGCAGTCAGTAGCAAGACAAGGGTTAAGCATGCGCAGTACCTGTGATGCAAAACATACAGTTTTCATATGTACACAATGCGTACGAGACCTCTCAATACAGGTTGTATCATGCAATGATGTGAAAGTTTATACTAGGGTATACTAGGGTAAAAGCAGGTCATCATATGCATGGCAGTGGTGCATACAGTGGGTGAGGAAGGTCATATAATGAATTGTTTGCTAGGCACGCTGACACAATGTAGACACTTTCAGTGCAAATGGAGACAGGTGTTTTTTGTCTGCAGCGGCATCTTGGTTAACCCTTTCTGTGCCAGGGACTTTGGACAGTATGTACAAAATAGGCCTACAATGCTAGAAATTGCATTTCCTGTGCCAATTTGATTACATTGTAGCACTCAAAGTACACGAAGGGTTTACAAACCATTTTAAACTCACTCATTGTAGCAATTGTACACTTGTCATAGTAAGATAGTATCTTGAAACATTTAAAATGCTTATGATTGTATTTGTTGTATGCTTTTGAGGACTGCATTTACTCTGTATGCCTACAGGTTGTACCTACATTTAATGTAAAGCAATACAAAAAGTATTGTATCGTTAGGCCATACACAGAGTCTGTAGCATTGGTATTGTGGATCTTATATTTCTGGTAGATCTCTGACTTGTACAAATGTATAAACTTGTATTAAAAAGTGAGTGTGTGTGCAAAGCAATACAATGTGCATCTTAATTGTGACATACTGGACATAAATGACCTTGTTCTGAAGCATTCCCCTGTCTGCTATTGTCAGCACATTATTCAAGGTACCATACAAACTGTCTGTAGTGTGATTCAGAAGAAAACCAAAGGATCTGATTGTTCATGGCTGTAAATGAATGATATTAGCTCTGTTTTTCATTCAGCCTGTTGTGCCATATAATAATAGGATAGCAGAAACAGGGATACCTTCTCAAAAAAATTATGTAATGTTTCTTGATTACAGGGTTGTTTGTACAATACAATTGTACATGTACTGTACTACTGGATGTTAGAATTGTATTTGAACATTCTTTCCTCATTACTTTGTGTTTGTAATATTTCTGATCTACACTGTATTGTATTTATTTCATAGCTGCCAACTAGTTGTACACTGTAATCCAAATGTTCTTTTGCAAGATGTTCTAGGTGCTTCTTTATCAGCAATAAGAAATAATGGTTCTTGATACAAAGTATGATGTTGTTTTCCCCTTCCTGCAATGGAATGGTACTGTAACATGCTTGAACAAAAAAAAAAAACAACAAAAAAACAAGAATTTTTGATTTATTTATTTTTTTTTTTGGGGGGTGGGGGGGGGGGGGGGGGGCTTTTTAAAAATGGGTTTTAGCGACTTGCCTCTGAAATACATGTATGTGATATTTTGCCTCTGGCACATGCTAGTGCTGCTACATTGTACATGTACATACCTCTCGGTTGTCCATCCAGTCACCCACGGTCAAGTTATTTTATTCAAAAGAATCATGTGTAGCCTTGAGAATGATTTGTTGATATTTTGGAGAGGTACTGTACTGTACAAAGATGTACTGTATGCTACACGTATTTAATGGATGTGTGCACTAGTTACAGTGTTAAAGGAGACCTCTGGATGATTTTCAGACTTTTGAACAACTATGAATTACAAGTAAGTACAGAGTTTCAGAATTTATAGTGTTGGATGAGGAAAGAATGTTTTCAAACTTGATAACAAACTGCAATGAACAAGGGTGATGACATTGCAGCCTCACCATAAGAATGCATGAGTTGAGATTCAGGGAAGCAAAACAAAAGGAAGCATGCATACATTCTACACAGGTGAACTTTTTATCAAGTGGTATTGTAATGAATTACACGGCTACATTTCTGAAATATGTGAGCCTCCTATGTCATCAACATTGTTCATTGTAATTTGTTTAAGATTTTTCAGAGCATTGGTTTCTTTGCTCAAAGACCACAATAAATTCCACAAATGTACACATGGAGCTGTTGATTTATATACAAATGTACTACATGATGTGAAATTATGAGAATCGTCTTGAATGCCTCTTTTAACCAATTCTGCTATGTCAAACGGTCAAAGGCCTACAATAGTGTTCTAGCAAATTTGTTTTATACAAGAAATATTATGTCGAAATGAGTATACATGTGGACAGTACTTTTTGTTGACAGTGTTCCCTTTCAGAAGTAATCATTGAGGCTAATTTTGTTTAATATGTAAAGACTCCAACATAGTTGCCGAAATGTTTGTTTGTTTTTTTCATGTATGATAACCACATGTTTTTCGTGAAGTTATTCATTCTAAATGCGAGTTAATATTTGCTACATGTGCATTTAAGTTTATAATGAAACCATTAAACTAAAGATGGGCAACGATACGAGTCACTGCACTCTCAAAGATATGCAATGTTCAGTTTACTCTGCTCTTTCACAAAACAGATATTTTCAGGAGCATACATGTAATAGCCTGAATTCACAAAGCCCTAAATCTCCTTTCTGGTACAGGTACAAAGTTGTAAAACTGCTTTACAATGTAGGCAAGTACTTAATGTATGGGCTTTGTCAACCGCAGCAAACAAGCTTTGTAGTATAGCATGTACTTCATGCTTGTTCTGCTCAAATGAAAAATCATAATGCCATTGGAATTTTCATTACAGTGATTCCTGTGTACTCTTGTGCACTCCTGTGCACTTTAGCCCATTAACTGCTGAGGGTGTTACATATGTACACTTGTATAGTATAACATTGACATCGCATTATTCATTTTAGGGTCACTCACATGATTTGAAGTTATTAAAAAATTTAATATGTTAATTTTTTTTAATTTTTTTTATATTTTTAGTGTTTATAACATGTTATTTACCATTCTGACGAGAATGATTTCAAAACTTTCAAGTGGATTATTCTGTTTTGATGAAAATCAAATGTTAGATCAATATTTTATGCTGTATGTGAAATCTTAATTTTGAAAAATATAATTTTGCACAAAAAATGAAAAATTATGTATCTCAAATTTCGATGTTAAATTTTCCAGTCTTTTCATCGAAGTTTGTAGATACTGTGTAAGTATATTGGAAAGCAAATGAACAAATTTCTAGTGATTTATATCTTCATTTTATGATATATTTGCGAATTGAACAGCATGTCAGTAAGGTCCATGTAAGTGTAGTCCCACATGCTGATATATTTTTCCTGTATACATGTAGTACTTTGTGCTATAAGGCATATTTGTCCCCGCCCAACGAGTTCGAGCAGGGGACTATGAAATGGGCTCCGTACGTGTGTGTGTCCGTGTGTCCGTGTGTCCGTCCGTGTGTCCGTGACCTTTGACCTTTGACCTTGATTTTTGACCCATATCGTACATTGGCTACAAAATGCTACTCCTTCGCCATTTCTAACCCGATTTCGATTCTGTTTGCTTTATGTGATGGCACTAAGTGAGGGCTTCAAAACTTCTTCACAGAATTTTGACCTTTGACTTCTTTGACCTTTGACCTTAATTTTTGACCTACATTTTGTGGTACATTTTGCTACAAAATGCTACTCCTTCACCATTTCTAACCCGATTTCGATTCTGTTTGCTTTATGTGATGGCACTAGGTGAGCGCTTCAAAACTTCTACACAGAATTTTGACCTTTGACTTCTTTGTCCTTTGACCTTGATTTTTGACCTATATTGTACATTTTGCTACAAAATGCTACTTCCGGCGGGGACATATATTACGCACCGCGTAATTTCTACTTTTCCTTGTTTTTTCATAATTTATACACGTGTAGCTCTAATATCTTGTTTTTAGGATGGCACAATTTTTTGATTTATTACGTTGAAAGAAAAAATTACATTCCAGTGAAATATCATGAGTTTTCACGAAAATATCAGCTGATATTTTCACGAAGTTACAAAAAGTATCTTTGGGGCTGCTGAAGTGGCCTTCAGCAGTTTATGGGCTAAACTACATTTGTACTGCTGCATGCTCATATTCTATAGTCTTCCTTATGACTCTTCCTTGATATTTTATATGAGTGGTTGTGTTGTATGATATTGCCAGGGCTTCAACTGCAAAAAAAAAAACCACACCACACAAACAAACAAACAAACAAACAACCCCCCAAAAAAACAAACAAACAAACAAACAAACAAACAAACAAACAAAAACAAACCAAAAAAAAATGTGTCTTGCAAGTCCCGTGGGTAGGCCAAAACATTTTACTGAACAATACAGACAAATTCAAATTGTACAGTGAACATACTGTATTCCAGTCTATCTAAGTAGAAGTGTAATAAATGATAGTGGAGCTACACATACATTTGTACACACTCTGTGATATTTGGAACAGTGTGTGCTTTTTTTCCAGTATAGATTAGGAGAGTCCATTTCATTTGAGTTAGACATCATTTTAAAGCTTGAAGTCTGCTCTTTCAAAATCTGCCCATAACTAAAAATCCGTGTGTGGCTACATGTACAAGTGTACTTTTTGTTGGTTTTGTGATACAGGGTCATATACACTCGGACTATACAGTGTACGTGCATGCATCATGGTGTCTCGAGCCAGCTGACATGAACAAGGAGGTGATGATGACACACAGTACAGTGTCCCATTGATCCACAGATAAATCTTCTCTCTAGTTCCTACTGTATTTACATGCAATAGAAAGAAAGGGGTAATACTCATTTCCTTTGCATCATCAATCTCTGTATATGGCATTGCAGTTGACAATGATGACTTCAAGGGCAGAGGGTTACACAAATGTAGTTGCTTGATGATCAAGTTATAATACAAGTTCTATGAAAATTTGTAGGGAAACAATTTGATTACCAATTTCAGCTGCTGAATAATGTTTCAAATGGTATTCTGTACACTTCTGTGGAAGAAAAGTGCTACGCAAAAGACATGTGTAGCAGTGGTGTAAAAAATGCATCATAGCAAATTGATACATGTACATTGTAAACATGATCATCTTGGCTAATTCATATGGGTCCAACAAATGACACTGTTTGGTAAAGACATGTTGAAATTAAAGTTCCACAACATTCTTAAATATCAAATCCAGTTTTGATGAAAATTTCTGCAGCATTCTGTCTGATTTTCTTACATTTCATGAAGTCATCTTTACAATATATCTTGAGGAATTGCACTTGAATTTATAGAATTCAGTGGAACTTGTCCCACTACTCTGTTACAATGTACATGCCTACCCAACCTGCAACATTAGTCCATTCACACACATCCTAACTATAAACAGTTTTCGTAAAGTCGATTGTTGTGTATGGCCACAAAAAAACGAAACAAAAACAAAAACAAAATCACTAACTGTTATGATCTGCATCACAATGCAGAAATGGGTCCATCTTGATATGTACATTTTTTCAACCCTAGAGATTATTTGTCTTCCGCTGCACAGTATGTGTGAATGGCATGAAAAAAGACCAAATTTTTAATCCCCTGATGCCACATTAGCTCTGGTATGAGAGTGCCTGGGGTCACGCTCTGTCGCAGTTCAGGGATTTAAAGTGCTTCGCTTGCAGACGAATTAGTTTGGCCATGTGCAGCAGGCAGCAAATGAAATGAATTTATGCTACGTGATGCAAAACCTAACAACTCTTGTGAGTGATTGTAATGTCTGGAGATGTAATGATTATTCAGTACCCTCCTTGCTCTTGTACATCACAAATTCACTCCAGATTCAAAGACAGAATATTGACTTTATAGTGGACATTTTTGCACAATCTATGCTGCACTATGAAATGTCACAAAAAGGTTTACGTGCAAATATTTCCTTAGTACATTTTTACCACATGAATTGTTGCAGCTTTTAGTAGAATGTCAAGTGTCAGTGAAAACTGAAACAAACGCAGAGTGTTACCTTTACATTTAAATGTTCAAAGACAAATGAGGAGGCATACAATGCAAGTTTATGTGGGGATTCCCCCACTTTGTCTCGGGAGAGCAGTTCCCCTGTGTTGAGTTCCTTGTGTGCACACTGTGCCTGTACGTCATTATATAGATGATGACTGGCGGGGTAGGAACATACCGAATGTTCCACCCGAAGGGTTTGAAATGATATTATTGAGGGAGGTTATAAGTCCCGAGATGAAGTCGATTATAGCCTTCCGAAATAGCATTTCAAACCTTGAGGGTGGAACGTTTGGTACATGTTCCCGACAACAAATGTCGCCATCTGTTACCATATGGGTTAGTCAAATCACACTTTCGTACGCATTACAATAAATCAGTCATCTGCTTTTTCACGGCAAATTTATTGATATTGCGTAAAAATATGATCGTTCAATCGTTTGGTATCGTTTGTCATTTGTTAAGTGAAAATGTTCGCCCATGGGAGAACATTACAAAAATGTTTTGCCCATGGGCGAACATACATTGTAATCAATGTTCCTCCATCACGTGACTGTGTTTAGCTAATCACTAACCGGTATTTGACTAACCCATTTAATATAATGTACTCCTACATGTGTACATGTAGTAGATGTGCATGTTTGCCTTCCCCAGAAGTTGCACATTTTAATGTACAACTAGTACTTCTACACTGTACTTCTATGTATCATGTTTGCCATTCGATCCATGCACCCTACATTTTGTAATTACATTTTTACAATACATGCCATGAATAGTTCTTGTGCCACAATCTGACTGATTCCAAATCCAAGTCCTGCTGTACTTCACAAGTGAATTATTCCCAATTTGGCCTATGGATTCAATGAATGAAGAAAATCTATTAATGAGTGGTATAATAGATTCTAAACAGACATCTTGTGTGCATCGCATCACATGCTGTTCTGTGTTCTTGGTCCACTGTGAACCCAGCTAAATCACCATTGGGAAAAGCTGGATTCTGCTTCACACTTCAATTTTTTAACGCGAATGTTCACTATGCACGAAACATGGGTCATTTACGTGCAGAGTAGTACTCTACTGCCCAACTCTGTTATGGACTGGTGCTTGTGGATCAAAACTGCAAGACTTCAAGGATGAATCAATCATGTGCACCTTGTAGCTTGTATAGTGTAATGGAGGACATGAGAATTCTGTGTTTGCAAGCGTTTGGGCAACATATGAATTTCCCATTCCCCCCCCCCCATTTTTATTCCTTTTTAAAAAGGTCCTAGATTGTTAAAAAAAAAGAAAAAAAGAAGACATTTGATACACTCTGTGAAACCATATCGATCATGCATTCTGTGATTTCCAGATTTACAATACTACACTGTATTGTATGTTCACTTTCCCCATGTAGGCCTATATGTAGTTTTGTGTAGTTTATACAGGGTAGTTTATTAGTTTGGTGATTTTTGCTCATACTGTAGATACCGTAGCTTGATTGTGCTGGCATTAACATACATGTTTTATTGGTTGAATATTTCTGAATCCATTTAGACGTCTACACACTCGTAGACTTGCTGTTATAGACAGCCCAGTTACCAAAGTTTGACAATTTTTGCATTCAACCACCACAGGCCGTAACAGGCCATTTATCATAATAATGATAATAATCATAATGACGATAATAATAATAATAATAATAATAATAAAAATGATAATAATGATAATGGTAATGATAATAATAATAATAATAATGATGATGATGATGGTGCTAATAATGATAATAATCATAATGACGATAATAATAATAATAATAATAATAATAATAATAATAATAATAATAATGATAATGATAATGATAATGATAATAATAATATTCAAATGATAATAATATTCAATCCTTTGAAACACATAATACCAGATATTCAAATTTATCCATATATCACCAGGCCTCGAATTCGATCAAATTTGGTTCAAGGCCACTTTTTTAGGGGGCACAAATCCACTGAAAAAGGGTACAGTGTACAAGTGAGTTATAAAATCTTGTGGCTGTGAACCGTTTGATTTTGAAAGGGGCATTCCGGCTAGTGATTTGGCTAGGAATTTGATAGTTACGTATTTTCCTGACCAGAGAATGTAAAGGCCCCCTGATTTTTTTTTCAAAGTGTTTTCACTTTCAATGTATGATATCAGATGCACGTACAACACTCCAGTTTCCCTTTGACTGTGTGATGAATTTTTCATGAGTGAATTTAATGGCAGCCTGAGTAGTACACAAAGGACCTTTAAATGACTGAGGTGCATACGCTAAATGGGAAAAGATATTCTGTGTATTGCAGGTTCAAGATGTGTATTATAAATGATCAATTTATTCATTGGAATGTTGCAATGTCATAGATCATTGAATAACAACCATTGCATAAATCACTGTTATTGTTGAGGTTTGGCACCTCTGCATTGCACAATGATTTGTATTCTAAGGTTGACATCTGTCGTATGGGAATTACCATGCTGGGATGGAGCTATGGTGGGTAGTCTATTCACCAGCCTTCTTTCCTGTGTCGGATTTTGTGCTTTGTCTTTATCCTGTACATTCATCCATATGCTCCCTCAGAATATTTGTTAAAGGACAAGTTCACCTTCATAAACATAAGGATTGAGAAAATGCAACAATATTAGTAGAACACATCAGTGAAAGCTTGAGGAAAATTGGACAATCGATGCAAAAGTTATGAATTTTTTTAATTTTTGTGTTGGAACCGCTGGATGTGGAGACTACTACAGCTTGTGAGTCATATGCGTACAACAGTATAAAGAAAATATAAAAGAAAATTCAACATATTTTCACTTTTTTTCGCATAATAAAAGAGCAATTGACTTGCCTCTTTCTAAAGGCAGGGGGAATAATATTACCCATAACATTTATCAGTAACGAGTCAGGGGAATGTGTTCTTTTTTCAAAAGATGGAATTTTGTGAAATTCTCTTTATATTTTCCTTATATTGTTGTACGCATGTGACATCTAAGTTATTCATACACTGCAGTAGTCTTCTCATCCAGCGGGTACTGCACAAAAACTTCAAAAATTCATAACTTTTGAACGGATTGTCTGATTTTCCTCACAACTTTCAATGATGTGTTCTACTAATATTGCTACATTCTCTCAATCCTTATGTTTATGAAGGTGAACTTGTCCTTTAAGTTGTGCATTCATGCCAGTATCAGCATCTTTGAGTCATGATCTGTGATATTCATTGATGAGCTTCACTGAAACCAAACACATTTGGCATTTTGCATTTTCAGAAAATAATCAAAGTGACTTGGCTGGAGACCAGCCCTGTGCGTATATCATTTGCATTAACAATCCAGGTTACACCCTGTGGCAGCATGTGACATTAGTACGCATCCCCTTCTTGCAGTGTGTGAGTGTAGTGAGGATCACCAGAAGAAACGTCTGTGTGTACATGGGTACATTGCACATGTATGTATGCATGTCATGCTTGCCGAATGCTGGTTTTGACTGAGTGCTCCATGAGTGCTATTAGAAAGATAAGGAACTGCCAGTAAATTTTATGCCAAGTGCATGGTAAGTCAATGAATGCTTCTTTTATTGCAAAGGTTGTCTAAGTGTGCCCCCCCCCCCCCCCCCCCCCCCCCCGATATCAGACGATATTGGGTTTGTGCTTGATATTGCAGATGTGTGTTTAAGAGGTTAAGAAGCCACCTACATGTACACTGTACGCTATATATGTGCTGTATGAGATAATCACAAAGAGATTGCGACATGATCTTGTGTGGATGCAGCCAGCATAGAGCCATAGATTATGTTGTACACAGCACTGCGTATTGGACCACATGTGCACAGCACAGTATGTGCACCTCCCATCTCTACAATGTACAAGTGTGCTGTCTTTGCCATGTTTCCTATGGTGTACAGTGTACTTCCTGCCCGGACGGCCAGGCCATTGGTACAGTACACAAGCATGGCAGCAGGGTTTGCCACCGTTCGCTGTGGTTTTTGATGTGTTGTTCATACCTACTCATCATTTCATTACATTGTAGCTTGTATGATCCTGTCAAATTTACAGCTGCCATATAAATGTGGCATGCCCCACATGATATTTGTGGAACCTTTGTTGTTGTTGTTGTTGTTGAATACTGTGCGAGCTAAATTTTGCAAATCCCCTGTAATCATAAGATAACAAGGTGCGAATATAAAAATACATGACAAAAAAAAAAATGTGCAAAACTATTACAGAAACAAATTATAGCCATGACCGGGTTGGATCACACATGCCTAGTACACTGTACAAAATGTAGCTATAATGTATAGCATACTACAATGTACATGGGCCAGAACAGCAACATAGCGATATCGGCAACAACATGCTAGTAGTACAGAATAGTACTTCAAATGCAGAACACCCTACTTAATTGTTTTATGTGTTACTGTTGTTGTTGTTGTTGTTAAAGCGCATGGAATCAACAAGTAAAAAAATTCTGTACAAGAGTTGTTACTTCGTACTCATTCTAATTCATTTCATGAAAGTGAAGTAACAAATACAAGACCCTCCAAACTGCAAAAGTAAAAAAGATGACTTGTTTCAAGGCTGTTCAAACCAAGTGGTTTTACAAGGCACATTGTACTTTGTCATATTAATTTGACAACCAGGTAATCAAGCTCAATGAAAGTCCATTTCATATCTCTCATGAATTATAAAATCAAAAAGTCTCATTTATCTTGATGTACTTTTTTAACACCTTGCATTATTCTCCTATGATCATTTTGGATCACCTAGAGAAAACAGTATTCAAAAATATATGTATTAATGCCCCTGTGCAAAGTTATATGAAACTGGGAAGTCACATCTTTGCAAACTATTTGTGGCACAATTAGACCAGGTATCATGAGGACACTAAGCTGTGGGAAGCTGGCCCACCTTGGATATATTAAAGCCAATTATTTTCGTGTACAGATATTGTTTTGAATGAGGTCACGGACATTTTCGCAATTTGACACTGAGGCTGTCGTAGGTGCAATAACGCCTGTCCATTTGCAATATATTTGCGTGTTGTTCAACTAGCAGCCCTACAGTGATTTGCAAAAGTCACAAAAATTACACCCTCTCAAAAATGACTGCTTTTACGTTATTTTGAAATCCCTATAACAAAGTGTCTAGAGCAGCACACACGCAGCCAGAGTAATAATAATGATAATAATAATAGTAATAATGATGATGATGGTGCTAATAATGATAATAATCATAATGACGATAATAATAATAATAATAATAATAAAAATGATAATAATAATAATAATAATGATGATGATGATGATGATGGTGCTAATAATGATAATAATCATAATGACGATAATAATAATAATAATAATAATAATAATAATAATAATAATAATAATGATGATAATGATAATGATAATAATATTCAAATGATAATAATATTCAGTCCTTTGAAACACATAATACCAAATATTCAAATTTATCCATATATCAACAGGCCTCGAATTCGATCAAATTTGGTTCAAGGCCACTTTTTTAGGGGGCACAAATCCACTGAAAAAGGGTACAGTGTACAAGTGAGTTATAAAATCTTGTGGCTGTGAACCGTTTGATTTTGAAAAGGGGCATTCCGGCTAGTGATTTGGCTAGGAATTTGATATTTACATATTTTCCTGACCAGAGAATGTAAAGGCCCCCTGATTTTTTTTTTTCAAAGTGTTTTCACTTTCAATGTATGATATCAGATGCACGTACAACACTCCAGTTTCCCTTTGACTGTGTGATGAATTTTTCATGAGTGAATTTAATGGCAGCCTTGATTTGTCCTTTGTAACCTCCCTAGTTTTTATGCGTCAATTGAGGTAACCCTGGGGCTGATGCATTAATGGTTGTGAAAAATGTTTGATGTACGAGTAACAAGAGAAAAGCTATTCAATGCTCAGCGTGACAAACAAACCAAAGAATATGCAACAAACCATGATACACTGAAGTTCCTCCTGTCAGGATCTGTCCCATTCATTCCCATCCATACATATTACCTTTCATATGAGTGCAACCAGACTCAGTTCCCAGGACTTTCATGCATTCAAGGGCAGTATTTTTATGCTGATAACTGAACCATGCCCAAATATAGAACTGGAGTGAAAGACTAGACCCAGGAAGCACATGGTGTACTGTTGCAAGTGCTCACTCACCCATTACTCTCTATATACACACACACACACACACACACACCACATACAGACACACCAAGCAAGTGGCCTAGGAAAGTAGTTCCGGCAGGTGTTGACCTCTTCTTCCTGCACACTTTGTGCTGTGCCACACATAGAACTGATGTATTGGTACATGTATGAGTCTAGGCCCACTTTTAGGTGGCAGAGGTCATGTTGAATGTTACGATGTCATTGTGTATTAGCCTCAGTGCCAGACTGTGCCTGTTGAAGCCAGTATTGTATACATCTCCAGTGGTTTTCTTGAGTGGATGCAACATGTATGCCCTATTCTTTATAGACACTGAAGTGCATGCATTTATGCACCACATGCCTCATATGGCAAAACCTCACTCTAATGAGCATTGAAAATATTTACATGTCATGTTTGCATATTTTTTGGAAGTGTCTTTTGTTTGTGAATTATGTTGGTTGAATGACTATGTTCCAGACAGACTTGGAAGGTTGAGGCTCTTCACATCTTTTTGTTTCCCTCTTTATATACACCGACTGTAATAGGGAATCAATAGATAACCCTGCCCTGTACATCAGTTCCATGTAGACGTGAACGACTCATGCAGAACAGTGACAATGGTTTAATACCAATAGTCTTTGTTGCTCAGCAGGCATTGTCCTTGTTTCTGCTGGTAAGCCCAAACTAACATGCAACATGTTCTGTGGAAATGAGATAGATAAGCCTAGAGGACATGGAATGAACCGTTCATGATTCGTTGGATACAACTTTTCTCTCACTTGCTTCCTTTAATACTGTTGAGTCATCAGAGCTTTAACACCAAGCCTAGCTTCCTGGTATGGTGTGCGTCGATCCTGAGAAGCCATTTGGAGTGTCTAGATCAAAGACTATGGATGTTGGAGCATACGAACCATAGTAACTGCTCAATGCACTGTGTGGTGTACAGTGCAACGCACACAAGAGTGGGATTATTACACTGCATGCTGGACAATAGCTCCACGTAGATTGCATAGGATTCTCAAGCCTTGTGAACTAATACGAATGGGCACGTGCTCTTGTGTTTTTTGAACTCTACTCGTGGATCGTGTAAGTAGTACTGTAGAATGTGGTAGGTTTGCTATGATATTAGCATTGTGGGCTTGAAATCCAAAGTTTATTTTTATGTGCTGTTGTAGTGTTGTTCAGCAGCGTGGCTTTGGTGAATGCCGAATGGGGTGGAACCACTAGTACTTTGTGTCTGTACAGCAGACTGGTAGCTGCATCATATACAGCCAGTCACTAGAGCAATGCCATGTCATTGATAATGTGATTGATGTATCTGGTGTGCAAGTACAGATGGGTGAATCTGTAGTAGATAACCATTGGCTGGTATGATGTAAAGCCATGTTTATACAGTACATCAGTAATAGGATTCATGCCAAACATGTAGTTTATATTGCAATGTACATATGATATGACGTATTTGTGTTGAAGTATGCTGAACAACTTGTACACAGCACTCTGCTTTTAAAGGGATCGTATAGTTTTGGTTGAGACCTAATTTCAGGTTTCTAACATTTTTTGGGGAGATAATGAGAAACCTCTTATGAAAAATGAAAGAGCATGTAATTCCACAGGGAATTCAATGTTTATTTGATTAAAATTGGTTTTGAAATGGCTGAGATATCCAAAACAGAGCGATTCTAATAAAGCGTGGGACCCACCTTTCATTACAATCGCTTTGTTTTACTTTGTTTTAGGATGTTTCAGTCATTCCAAACCTGATTTTCATCAAAATAAACTTTAAATTCCTCTTAAAATGGTATGCTCTGCACTATTTCATAAGTGTTTTCTTGGTATCTCGCAAAAAGTTAAAAGCCCAATTCTCATCTCCACCAATACTGTACCATCCCTTTAAAAGAACAGTATTGTACTGAAACTCAACGTCCTTCTATTTTCTCTCATACTCTGTGTATATGAACATGTCTGATCGAAGAATGAGACAAGTACAGGTTTTTTTTAGGCATTGCCTGCAGCAAAATCATGTAGAGTTCTATAGGATGTTCTGTTTTGTAGGGTTATGCATCATATGGTAGTGTGGAACCTTAACAATGTAAGGTACAGTATTTTGTAGTGCATTGGCCAACGTGTCATACCAATTATAGGCACCTGCTGGTAGGTTTAATATTGTGTGCATTGACCTCTGCTTACTCAGAAGATTCCAGGGGACCCAATGGAGGAATGGGTTCTGCTGATCTAGCAATTTCTAACTTAATGTGCAGGAACACATTACCATATTGTTGTTGCTTTTTTGTGCCAAGTGATGAATGATAGCCATATTCACATGCAGGAATGAATGGTTTTTGCATAATTGTGATGTGAAAGCCCAAGTTTATTTGCTACAGTTCACACACATCGCACAGGGTAAATTAGTGTGACCTTTCACACACATCGCGCAGGATAAATTATTGTGAGACAATGTCTATAAAAAGAAGAAGAAAAAACATTGACTGGACAATGACCCCAGGCATCCAAGTGATGCAGACCCACTGTGGCACATTGCATTGTGGGATGAAAATATTTCTCATTGTTTACTGTTCATGCGCTCAAAGCATTGTTGCATTTTTAAAAGAAAAATACAAGCGGGATTGATTTTTGCATCTGGATGCAGATTTCGATAATTAACAAGTTCTTTAATTGTGTCCCCACACACAAATTAGTGATTTTTCACATCATGTTGCAAAACTTGAGTTTCAAAATGTGTTCACTAGATGTGTAAACAGGGCTAATGTGTGACATTCATTAATAGTTCTGTTTCAGAACAATCGCTGGTTGAGAAAGAGAAGGACATTAAGGTGCGACTAGTGCCATAGGTTATGGGAACCTTAACGTCCACATTTTTCTCAGCCAACAAAATCATATTACATTATTGTAGCCGGTCCGGCCTCTAGTTGTAATGTTTCAAGTTCTTCTAGAATTTGACGAACAGTGTCGTCATATTGGATAACAAATTCTGTTTGTTTTGTTACAGCATTTTTTTTTTTTTTTTTTTGGGGGGGGGGGGATGGGGTGCTAGAGATGGGGCTCGGCATTTTGGAGTGAGTTATGTGTATACATGTTATGGTTAGTGTGTACAAATAGGTGTGTACGTTGTATGATCTTGCACCAAAATGTTGCATACCAGACATAAGAGTACAGAAAGAAGAAATGAGTGAAGCTAGAGAAGTTCTGCAAATGAGATATATAGGCCTATTTGTGGAAGTACTTGGGCACAGATAATCATTCATGACGGGTATACAAGTGTGCTGTATGCATACAAAATGTGTATTAAAGTGCCTGTGAGAAGTTATGAACTTTTCTTTTAAAAAAGGGGCAATAATTTTTCATACCACCAATTTGGTTCTTTAAATTTCAAATTCAGCCACTCTTTAAAAAAAAAAATTGTCTAATACAAGTCCCACTTTATGAAATACATGTATATATTTGGGAAATGTGTGCCATACACTCTTTTTTTTTTTTGCTCATAGTTTGAATATAAATGGACAAATTAGGCCTATCATTTAGCTTTCCTGAGAATTTCCGAGTCTGAGAGAGAGAGGGAGAGCTATTAAAACATGTTTTCACGTAAATGACCATATTTTCACTGTCCCAGTGATGAATGGGCTTGTCAGTACAATCATGTAGATAGAATAGTGGTAATGATGGCTACAACTTTGTAGCACACACATTCCATCACATTCTCTGAAGCTCATGTGATGGTGTCCGGGTCGTTTCAATCATTGGTTGTAAAATTATAGGCCTGACTCTCACCATGCAATCTACACTGACAAACTGCAGACATCACAGGTCATCAAAGTCAGTGTACAGTGGAGGAGGGGGGGGGGGGGAAGTGAACATATAACTGTACTTGAAAGTATTCTATAGTATAACTGAAGAACTCACAAACAACATGAGCTCAAAGTTCACTGGCATACCTTATGTAGTCTTCTTCCCAGCCCCTTGTGCAGATTTATGCCAAAAACACCCATCCATATCGAGCCTTTCACGTTTTGGACACGGCTAAACAAGGACTGTGTCTATTGTGGCAAGTCATAGTATCAGTACCAAGTTGTAAAGTAGTCGCGAATGTTTCAGACAGAGGAGAACTGAAAGAAATTGTGCAATGTGAGGGTATTGGTGGAAATTAATGCCCTGTCTGTAAAAAGTTTGTAGACTGATACAATGTAAGTAAAGAGCCTTGTGATAATCCAGCGTACCTTTCAGTAAGTACAGAGTTCAGCTTGATTGATTGTATCCATTCATACTGGTAGGCTCACATGGAGGCTTGATCGCAGTGTACACAGTATTACTGCATTTTAGGAGCGGTGGTGAATAGGGGGTGTGTGCGAGGCTGCTTTTTGCACATGGTGTGAATGATATCACAGAGTTCTGACATAGTATACAAAGTGTTGTAGTCTTTTGGACAAAGGAGATCTGCAGAGGACAAGGCAAGAGTTTACCAGTATCAAATGTTTGTTTGAAGTAGTAAGTTTCTGACATGAAGAGTATCCATACTAAACTGTGAATACCGTAAAGTTCCGTGTATAAGACGCACCCGTGTATAAGACGCACCCCTACTTTCGGACCTAAAATAAAAAAAAAAAAATTCCACGCAAATATTGTGTGTGTCATACATATTATTTCAGCTCAAAATTTCCCTAGAATGCAGCATGTATTTGCTTTATTTTTCGTTTCCTTTTATACTTTCTTTTAACGGTATTCATCGGACATTGGCAAAACATATGGAAGACGCAAAATGCGAGACTTGTCTCGGTACTCACTTGCTATTGTTCCGCCTTTCAATCGTGGTACATGTGTCATGTATATCGTACTCATGAGTGTACAGTACGATCTTTGCTGTCATACATAGCAGAGGGTACGTGTCTCGCACATTGACGCATGTCAGACTGGAAGGTTCATTACGAAAAATAAGAAAAACATCAACAAGTGTAGCAGAGGGATCATACGGCGAGACATACGGTGTGTAGGGTAATTACACTCACTGTTGTTTCGCCCGGAAGGATTGCCAGTAACATGTGTGTCTCTTGTACAATGCTTGCAGGGGTCGCACTTAACTTTTTTTTTAACTAGCCAGGCGGACTACTTAGAATCAATTTTGACACTGAAGCAATATTTTGGCTAGCCAGACGGACTAGTAACTTCAGAATTTTATGATTTTTAGCTAGTCCGAAATGATTTCGGGTGGCCAATGGCCAGCGGACCATCGCTAATTTCGAACCCTGGCTTGTATGCACAGTGCTAGCCTTTTGCAAAAGGCAGCTCGCTATAATTTCAGCACACACACAGAGAGCAATGGACTTGCACACACAGCGCGCAACGGGCAAGCGCGCTACGATCCGATCGCTGTGTGCACGCAAGTCCATTGCAAAAGCCTCTCTGCAGCAAGAGCTGCTGCCTTTGCCAAGCAAAGGCTTGCTAGCTAGCTAGCTAGCTAGCTACAGTGTAGCTATGCTATCCTAGCTGACATCGAAGAGCAAACGCATGCTTCACACATCGTTCATATTTACGGTGACATAGTGTCGATCCTACTCAGTATTTTACAGCTTTTGTCTATGGCCATATTGATACTAGTACATTGATAAGTTTTACGGTATCGGGAATTTAGTAATGATACCTGTACATCGCGTATTCCAGCTACTAGGTTGGCTGTTGGTAGCTTGGTAGACTGACATCGGTAGCATACAGCAGTGCTGTTACAGCTGTTGTCTATGGCCAGATTGATACATCGTTACTGCACAAGGCCGATCGTAAGTTTATCTCGTATTTGCAGCTTTTGTGTGTGTCCAGATTGAAAGATCGCCCATTTATCCGTAAGTTTTAGTGATTGCTTACCTTTCAAACGTCGATGGGCATACATGGCCCCAAGTTGGCCTTATAAAATTGGGTGTACATGACAGATTTTTTTCTGTGATTCGACTGTATCCGTGTATACGACGCACCCCCGATTTTCAATGTTTTCCGACGAAAAAATAGTGCGTCTTATACACGGAGCTTTACGGTATGTACATAGTCTTCCAAGACTTCAACTTATAATTTTGATACTGCTCTATTCTGGTATTTGTGCATTGTAAAATCTGTTGTGTACAGTGTGTGTGGTGTGTGTGTGTGTGTGTGTGTGTGTGTGTGTGTGCTATACTGCATGGTACATTTTATATCAAAGGTATTTTCCCCCCAAAGATGAATTTTCAAAATTGGCTTTGTGGTATATTTTATATCAAAGGTATTTTCCCCCCAAAGATGAATTTTCAAAATTGGCTTTGTGGTATCCTCATTTGGTTGAAAACAACCTTGGTTTTACAATAACTAAGTAATTCATTTTTCTTTTGATATGTTCATGTGTAACTGATTGACTTACAGTATACTTGCATTGCCTGAAATGTGGATAGAGATCAAAGTTGAACTTTCATAGGAGTCATTTTGGCATGGCAGTATTCTCAGGAAGATTAACCCTTCTGCACTTGGAAGGGAGGTTAGAGTATAGACAAATCAACCCTACACTGTAGGTGCTTTTCCTACAAGGCATTTAACACTAGTAGGAGGATATAACCTTTATGCATATGATACACCTTGTACAGTGTATGTCATAGAGTTTTCTTAGCGGGTCAAACTACTCACCGAAGAACAGTCACTTGGTTATAATGACTCAGCATAAATGACTTGAGATACATGCACAATAGTATGATTGCAGAGGAGGGTTGATACAGGCGTGATACAGTATACAGCATTGTCTGTACCGGGCAAAGAAAAACATACCTGGTACATTTGAACAACCCAAACCCTTGCTGCCCCCTCCCACATACAACTTTATAGTGTATGTTACACACGATACACGTGTACATACTGTAGTGCTTGACACATGTTAAAAGGTGCTAGATAAACTTATAAAGGTACATTGTAGCCAACATCCATGTCCTAGGTCTGTTCATTAGCAGGGCAGTTCAACAGTTCTTTCTATCCAGATCCCACATTACTGTGTGTCAGGAAACTATTTCTCTAACAAGGACGGCAGAGGGAATTTTTTGCCCTGCATTGTGTGTGAATTAATGGCTGCCAAATAGGGATGTTTAAAAAGTGACTATTCCTAGCATTGCTGGCAAGGTCTTATTAGGTAATACACATTTTGTCTATCATAGTGCATCTATGGTTTTGTTTTTGTTCTGTGTAATATCTGCTTTTTTGTATACAACCTGTACACACATACACTGTACATGATGTTGGTATACAATTTGTACAAACACCTGCTTATACATTTCTTGTATCTGCTATAGACGACCAAATATTCCAGTTACCATAGGATGGAAAATTTTTACCACTTGTGCGACAACTATTTCAGTGTGTATAAAGAATGAGTAACAAATTCTTCCCCCAATAAAACTAACGAAAACAGGCAATTTAAACCCAAATGGCAATTTTCTCTATTGCATGTAAGTAACTGTAAAAACTCAGATGGCCATGGCGCTATTTAATTTCTGCAGCAATGTGTCGACAATGCTGAGCTGTTACATAGCAAGAGCTCTATTTGATCGTATAAGAAGAATATGGAGCACCAACTCAATCTCCGAACTACCTTAGTTTCATCGATTTTCTTTGCAGTTGTTACAAGCTGGAAAAAGAAATATCAAGTTCTATTAAAAGCTCTGAAAATGCAATTCTTTTGTGACTTGACAGTGAATTTTTAGTCATGATAAAAAGGGGGGAAATAGATTTGATTGCAATACATTTGTACGCTCTGCCCGTGCCTGCTGCACACAACTCTGCAATACCATGTTCTACACACAAGACAACACGGGTGTGACCCCACTTGACTTCCGTGTGTTGCGTACAGGTGCATAATATTCATTTTCATGTGGCATCCGTTCAGCGTACAGACCTGACCGCTAGTGACAAAATGTTTATATTTATATTATTTCCGCTAGACAATTCAAATTATATCAAATAATGTACATAGAAGAGACCATCTCTAGGCTATACATGGAGTTTGTCTTTATAAAGGAATACTGTATACGCCATATGTTTAGCGAGTCTAAATTTTCACAAATCGGGACTTCCCAACAACTTCGCGAGTAGTTACATTGGCGATCGTGGAGTACTGAACTGAACAGAGAAATGATATGTGCACGTTACAATCATATCAGGATCAGAGTCAATATTTTCGCATGTCTTTAATTTCGCGAATAGCACCTGACTAGCGAAATTTGCGAAAATAAATACCTCGCGAAATATTCAGCGTATACAGTATCAATCTGATGCCACTGTAATACCATGGGAATTATTTTGTTTTATGCATATTCTCAGAAGTGATGACTTCCTCATGGATAGAGCGTAAACTATTGAATTAAAAAAAAAAATCCTTTTAGTTTTAATCTTTGATTAATCTTACACCCCTTCACTCAGGTGCAGAGCTCTGGGTAAAGCCAGAAAGATTTTGTAATTTATGCAGAGTCTTGTGGGTGAAATCCTGAGTAAAATGTCGAGGTGACTTTTCAGAAATTTATCCTAGACCTGTCCGTGGTAAACATTGCAGGTGAACTCCGAGGTGAAATGCAACAGGCCAGCATGCCTGCCATATTTATACAGCATTTTGCCCTTGAGAAATTAATATTCGGGTATGTGACAAATGTACCGTGCACTTCCACTGCAGAGTAGCAGACGAGAGAACTTCAACCGGGAGCTCATTCGATGGTTTGAAAGAAATTCTTCCCGGGTGTTCCACAATTTAAATTCCCCTGTGAATTTTGCGGGTGATGCCTCGAGTGACTGGCGTGAAAGGGGTTTAAGTGTGAAGGAGTTGTAACTTTTGAGTGCATCAGACAGGGCTAAACCACATTGTACCTAAGCTAATTATTGAGTTTAATTTCTAACTGGTAATTTTTTTATGATCGGTAATGTACATTGTAGCATGGACCGAATTATTTTCTTGTAATGCTTTAGTACATGTGAATTTGCCCACTCACATGTAAATGTAAAAATGTGGACCTCATTCTTGCTCAACACTTGGTGTATACTTATCATGCCATGTTGAATGCCATTCTACAAGATGTGTGACTCATATGGCCTCTTCACCAACCAAGGACATCCCTGATTTGCATACTGTGTCCAAAGGTAGCAAACTGGAGTGGTACCTGCATGATACCATGCATTAACATGAGGGCCAAGCGCACACACACACACACACACTCACACACACCCACCCAAAAGACACTTGCCAATGTCACAAAATGTTACCCTTGATATTGCTGAACCAGATGCTGCATCATACCTGGCAGGTAAATTGAATGTATCTCATAAAGCCTCAAGGAGACTTGCATTAAAGGGACACTCTAACTGTAACTAAAGTTCAAATTGACTCTTGATTATAGGAAGAGTATATAACAGAGAAACAGCAAAGAGTGAAAGTTCAAGCAAATTGGAGACTTGTATACAAGTAGGGCATTGAAATAATGGCATTGATTACCTGATTTTGACTGACATCTTTATTTATTCATTATTTATGTGTGAATTTGTAGAATTATAGAATTCTGTGAACTATTCTAATTTTTCTTCAGTAGACAATTTTTGTAATGTATTCAAATTCTATGCAAGCCTTGTTGACAAAAGATTGACGTGACAACCAAAAGGCTTCCTGGAATCTTGCCTAACCTGGGAACAATAGCTGAAGAATACTACATAGTTGTACACATAGGTGAATTCCTGCCTGAAAAGCTTACAGTAATTGGAGGGAGTGCCCAGGCGAACAAAATTGATGTACTTCACTTAATACGTACATATACATGTCTCATTATTATGATTGTCATTCTAATGGCAATTAGAATTGCCTGTGGCAATGCATCTCGCGGATAAAATGTTTGATCCCGAACACACATTTTGTCATTAGCCTGTGAGAAAAGAAACAACCATGAATTTTATACATTGCATATTACGGTCTATTATCTTGTTCATAGCAGGACTTTAATTGACCTGTTTGGGCTTATTCTATGAAACCTCTTACAACCCCAAGTGCAAAAATTTCATTGATATCGTGCATTATAAACAGGTTGCTGTAGTTATTGAAAGATGTATCATCAGCATGAACATTGAGCTTCTCTCTCTCTCTCTCTCTCTATCTCTCTCTTTTTTTCTTCTAAACATAACATAATCCCAACTAGAACATTCTAAATTGTTTATTTCTGTACATGTGTTTGATGCACCTGCCCAAGTTTTAAGTGATTTAACATGTGCAGTACATGATTATGTCTAGCCATGGATTTGCCAAACGTCTAAAAATACATCCAAGCAACTCGGGTGAAACTGAGCTTGTCATGACAGAAATTAATCAGTCAGTGAGTAGGCGTAGCTTTGGTATAAAAAGACACAGTGCATTAACTTTTTCTGCCTTCAAGCTTCAGGATATCCAATGTAGATCCTGGGAGGGTAATGGAGTTGCACAAGTTCAATCTTTTGCATATTATTCTGAGCATGTACATTGTACATAACATGTGGGTATGGGTATCCCCATTTCAACACTCTTTGATGACAGTTTCCATTCAAAGTATGGTGATTTCAGTGGTGAAATATTCCATTTTCATATAAAGGATTTAAAGGCAAAATTGTATAGTTTATTTGGGTTTCCTTTTTTTTTTTCTTTCTTTTTTCTTTAGTTGTGAGGCTGCAAAAAAAAAAAAAGAATTCTTATTCATGGCTGCTTAATGCACAGTCCCAGTTCATCGAGATTGAACAGATGTTCATTTGGGAGAAAATGGTATTTTGTTGTCATTTTTGTTGGTGGTGATTATGCAGATCTGCTCTAAGTATGCAGGTCTGTGGCTTTGTGGTGCAATTCAAACTTTTGGCTGTGCCATCATGCGACTTGGATTGCTTTAAGCATAGTTTTATAGCACTCGTCTGGGATGATGGCTGGTATCCCATCTTGTGGTTATGACCTACTTGGGAAACTATGCATGGCACATTTTGCTCCACTTTGCATTCATATATATTTTTTTCTTTTTGGAAGTGTAAGGGGAGAAACATTATGATATCATTACCAGAAAATGAAATAATATGAGTTTGAAATACAGTCAAACCTGCCTTAGCGGCCACCTGTCTATAGCGGCCACCTGTCCATAGCGGCCACTGAAAAATCCCCCCGGGAGAAAAGCCATGTTAAAGACCCTGTGTATAGCGGCCACCTGTCTAACGCGGCCAGCGGCCACAAATTTTGTTTCCCGCGGTAGACTTTAACCTGTCTATAGCGGCCACAGAGCTGGTAATTCAGCGTGTTTTTCTCATTTTTGGCCGTGGCAGTCATTCATGGGCAACGTTAAGTGATCGCCACCGCTGCATTCATCACTTATTCAGTCATAATAATGCGCTAGTGTTAAGCTTTCCTCACGACTGTACAACATGCTACTGTGCAACAATTTCATAAACACGGGCATTGTTCAATGCATGAAACACACGTGTGCATATGTACGCATGTAAATGTACACTAAGTACTTATAGATGTATACAACGATGATACATGTACATGTACATGTATAGGCAATTCACACATAGCTGGATAACCTGTCTATAGCGGCCACCTGTCTATAACGGCCACTTTTTTCGTTTCCCTTGGGTGACCGCTATAGACAGGTTTGACTGTACACATAATATAGTACAGCTGTAGTTATACTGTAATGAGTGACGTCAAACTATTGGTTTTACTCTTTCTTTAGTTCAGAAAACAAAAGCAAAAACCAAACAAACCCAAGTGTTAAAAAAGATGGATATACCAGTCTTTGGCATATACATTTATAGATTTCGATTTATATGTATGCCTTGTATCTGTTATGATATAGTATGTAGCACATATGATGAAGAAAATGCTTTACCGTAGAGAAACATAAAATATATTGTGCATTGATGTTTACTTGAATTCTCATTCTACAATTACCAGTCATGGATGAAATGGATTCCTTATTGTAATAATTTGACTTCTTTAACACAAAACACTTATTTTCATACTTCTATACCAGTGTGTATGGCCATGAGCTTTAGTTTTTGTTTGTTTGTTTTCGATGGAGGCAGATAATTTTCATGGATTCTTTGCTTATATCTTTTCGACTACCTCTGTTGCAGGGTGTTACGAAGAAGACCACCTTGAACCCTAATGCCAAGGCATTCCAGAGTCCCAGGACGCCAACCGGCTCGGTGAATTCAGACGCTGGGGAAGGATCGCAGGACTGGGCTGACCATGATAGTGGGATATCGGTTGCCTCCTCACCGCAGGTAGCAATGAAATCACAGGGTACGTACCAATGCCAGACTGACCCCCAGCACTGTCGGTCATTTCCGGTCCCTGACTCCCCAGCAAGGTCTCCCTTATCTTGTAACCACTGGGTGTAGTAATCCCTTCTGTCTACCACATACTGTAAAAGTGGAAATTTTTACGGTGTTGAAATTTTCGGGCATTTCACGCAACCAGAAACTAGCGCGAAAATAAAAGCACGGGAATATTTCTGCTTGCCATACGTTCCTGTGCGTGATGTCTTGATTCCGCGGAATTAAAAACACGCGAAACCCTTCTGACCCAGCCTAGCACGAAAAATTAGTCGCGCGAAAATATCCACTTTTACAGTACTGTAAAACTAGAAAGTTTTGCGTGAATGAAACTCTAACGAATTTTGCAAAGAGCCGAGATTCACAAAAGTAGAATGCCTGCAAAAGTGTATGCACAAAGCATTGATATTGACTGCAAGTGCAATTCTGTACAACATCACGGTCGGCAATTCATGAAAGCCGCAAAAAACAGACCGTCGGCTCCAATTCGTAAGCGTTTCATGCCATGAATATGTTTGGTTTTACATTACTCCCTTGTCCCCCTCCCACTATGCCCATCTTACAATACCTGCCACCCTCTTCCTTCCTTGCCCTCATAGCCATGCCTATCCCCTTCAATGTCTGCACCACGCTTTTTCCATTATCCCTTACCCACTTTCTGTTCCTCACCATTAGGTGTGTCTTCATCAGCCCGAAGTTCAAACTAGCGGGATATTTTGCGGTCTGGGAAAATAGCCCGATATTGCGAATGTGCATCTTCATCAGCTCGATACAGCCCGCTTGGGGAAATTAGCCTAAAGTCCGAAAGTGGATTTCCCTGTGCAAATCTCCGTATGTACGATGCACAACAGACTGGTACAGACACGTGTTTCGGTACAGTATGTATCAGAGTAGTAACAAGCTCGACCGACTAACGTTCGTCGCGCTGATCTTTATCATGTACACAATACATGTAATGAGCTTTCAGGTGTATTTTCTACCATTCTGTTGGTACATTAGTTTGCAAATCGTATCAACATTGACAGTTTACGGGACATCGTATCTGTGATAAGTAGACAGGGCCTTCGCCGGAAAGCAAAATGAAGGGTACAGTTCATAATCTGTTGCTTGCACCAGCCAGTGCTTCCCCGGAATGTATGGTGGGATCCAGAAATTTTCGGGCTGATGGAGACGCAAACGAATTAGCTAGCTATTTCCCGAATTAGCGCACTAGTTCACAAACTAGCCTAAGATTTTGGGGGAAATTTTCCTACGCTATTTGCGTCTTCACCACACAAATAACATGCTATTTTGACATCGGGCTAGTTTCGTAAACACAAAATAGCGCGCTATTTTGAAACTTAGGGCTGATGAAGACAGGCCTTTTGTCAACCCCACCTGAACTCGATTCCTCCCACCCTTACCTTTGATAGTCCCACTATCCTTTATACCTTAGTTCCATACCATCATATTAATCTCTACCAAGAGTGTACCACTGACTTTATCCTCACTACCCTTTCTCAAATCCCACCCTCCTTGTACCTTATTCTCACACTAGATCATGTGTATCCCCACCAACCCCTTGTTATGTCTGCCATCTATATTCCAACAAACCATGTCCCCATCCCATATTGCCATTACCCCTTTATCCCCCCCCCCCCCCCCTTGTGACGTACTATAATAATTTGCCCCAAAGACTAGAACCATGTGTAGAGGGCTATATTCTCTTCATATTTTATTTTCAGCCAGCTTCTGCGGCAGATTTCAGTAAACTGGCCATTTTGCTCTGGCCGTAACCTATCAGTGCTTAGAATCATTTGTCATCCCAAATGCATGCCGGAAAGAATTGCTTTCATGAGACATTATGATAGATAGTTGTCAGCCGCAATTGCTGAAAATAGCCCATCCAAGATGCATGTGTGGATGTTTTGCCATATATTCTTTTTTTAGTCATTGGTGTTTACAGTAATTTGTGTTTTAAATTGTATACTATATCTATGGCCATTTGTTTTGAATTACTGATGTATGTTTATTGGCATATCGGATGTAGGCAGCAATCTATCTCTTTTGTTCTGTATGTGACCCTGTGCTGCTAGCAGTCAAACTCTCCAGTGGGTTAGTGAACTAAAAGAATACTCACCTGCTAAACTGATCAGAGACTCGATCTGATTGCCCACTTGGACAAAACAGTTTTGTTTAAAATAAAAAAAGAAGAAAATGTAAACCTCAGTACTGGTACTCATGAAATGCCCTGTATTGCCTGGTCATGAAATGCCATGTATTGCCTGGTCAGAAAAATTGTAAATAGTGAAAGCACAGTTAGCATGGGAGATAATACTGTAAAAGTATTTTCTTTCATGGTGGTTTTATTTTCACGCTTTGAGGTTGAACCGCGAATTTAACATCACGCAAAAATGTTTTGAAGAGTCGCGCGAAATTAACCACGCAAGGAAATGTTTTGAACTTACCGCTTGTTACAACGCTATTGCGCACATGCACACATGAAGATTCCGTGCATTGAGTGTATTGATGGTCAACACACACAGCGATACCGCGCAATACAAGCATGTTATTAAGTACTCGAGAGACAGGATTTCAGGTAAGCCTGCTTTTCATTTTGATTTTTATTTAATAAATAAAAGAATAACTGGATTATAGTTTAAGTTTTCATGTGCAAAATAAAGCAGTTTTTGCCGACTGTGAATTCACAGATTTTGCCGACCGCGAATTTAAACACACGTGAAAAAGTCGGCACCGATGGAAACATTGAAAGTATCTGTACGCGAAAGAAACCACTTTTACAGTAGGATACTGGCCTGCTAAACTGATCAGAGATTCAATCTGATTGCCCACTTGGACAAAACGGTTTTATTTAAAAGATTTTTAAAAAAAATGAAAATGTAAACATCAGTACTCATGGAATGCCCTGTATTGCCTTGTCAGAAAAAAAAAAAAAAATAAGTAATGAAAACACAGTTAGCATGGGAGATTATACGTTTGTGTTTCACATCATGCAGAGCTGCTAGTTCAAGGGCACAAATTTGCTGCCGAGAGCGTAGGAACGCGGCAAGGTATGTTAATGTCAAGCTGCTAAATTTGGCTGACACTGCTCCATAGGAGGAGATAGCTATCAGATGGTTTAAACGAAGACGGGAAAGAAAGCCAGACGGGCAAAGCTGAAGTACATAGAGCCCTTGAATATTTCACAATTCCTTGCCCTGCTATTAATAGCAGGTATGACATTTGTATCAACGTATGATACTCAAAGCTTATGGAAAGTCTGGGGGGGGGAAGGTAGGGAAAAAAACAAACAACGAAAACAAAACGGTGGCGGAGGAGAAGCGCGGGGGGGAAAATTAGGATATCTGAAAAGCGCTGCGCCTATGGGATGCGAGCTGTGTTTACAGAGTCCAGATGGAGTCTTGTGTAGCAAGAATGATGACGTAGATGGTAATAAGGCAGAGAACACCGGAGTGAAGTAAACAGGTAGCACTTGGACAATTTCTATTCTTAGATCGCATCGAGCCAACAGAAGCCGTAGGGGAGAGAAAGTGGGGGGGGGGGGGACTGCAGGAGATGGAGGGGGAGGGAGGGACAGAGAAATGAAGAGAGAAACGAAGACAGGAAATGGCAAGGGGAATGGGGAAGGAAGAGAGTGGGTAGGATAGGAGGCGCAAGTGGAACGAGACGGGGGGCACGGCTACACGTAATGAATCATTCATTGCAGGAGGCATTTTGCTGTGAATTAAGAAAGAATGGGAAGTGCGTGGAGAGATTATCCTCAGGATTGTGGCTGATGTCGATGAAATCAAAACTTCCCCCATCTTTCAAAGCTCCAAATTGTAATCCTAATTCAACCCTCTCTGTTGTATATTGTATTCTTTAAAAAAAAAAATTGAATCATTCTAATTGCATTTTGGTTTATAGTGCCTTAGATAGTTAGATGCAAGTGACAAGTGAGTTTCAAGAGGTACTGACAACATAGAAGCAACTTTCATGTCATTTGTTTAGATTTTGGTCCTATTTTCCTCCAAGCATCAACCATTCTAAAGTGCTTTTAGAAGAATTAATATTTGTATTGGTGGCAAAACCTCTGGAAGCTTTTTAAAAAAAAACCTGTGAGCGTGATGTTTATAAACCTTATTTTCCATTATAGAGAACAGAAAAAATTCAATTTTTGAGTCGCGCAGACATTTTGCACGTTTCTCTTACATTTTCAAGTTGTCCTTCGAGACAGAACAGCTGCCAAGAGAGTAGAAGAGAAGAGCTCTATGTTTAATATTTTGAGTGTCCGGAGCACAAATGATTCGCTAGTTGCATGGTATGCGATTGTATCCAACAGTTTATCAGGTTTGACTTTTAAAATTATTGTGCATCAAATACTTTGATGCCTCTTTAAAGCAAGCAAGTCTTCTCTGTTGCTCTGTGATTTCCATGTGCTGCATCTTCAATCATCAAGACTGAATTGTGCACTTTTTTCTCATTTCCTTGCCAAACCTTTACTCTTGAGCATACGAAATTGTAGTTCCAAAAGAATAATGTACAACACAAAGTTACCCTTCACATGCTCTCTGTGGGTTCAAGAGGTAAGGGGATGGAAATGTCTTGGCTTTGTTAGAGCAATGGTGTAATTGGTTAAAATACACGATTTGTGGAAGTAGAAATGAAAGGTTCAGTTTTTGTAAAGACATTGGGAAGGAATATTGTGTCAATGGTCTTCTTCCTCAATCTCTCATAATTTACGTTTACAGACTGCCTTGGTTTCAGGGTTCAGGACAGAGATGCAAAAAGTACTTTGTATCTCCTTGAAAATATGGCTCGAGAGTGAAAGAGAGCTTTATTAAGATAGTTTACAGGAAAGCTTTGTTGTAGTGACATGTGTCTGAAATGTTTGTCTAGAGTTCCGGAACATAGCTCAGAACTGGGGTATAAAAGCCTCTTTGTTGACTGCAACTGCCAATGACATCGTGTGTCTAATACAAGCTCTATGGCATGTCAATCAGATTAATGCTGTTCTGGATATTAATTGTTCATGAGCATGTGCACACACCATAGCAGATCGAAATGAGAGGTACAAAACTCAGACCATTTTCACAGAGGTCGAGAAAAGTAATTGTAATGTTTGATTACAATTATGATTACAGTTTTACAATGTGAATTATTGTCAACACACATGACTGAGGAAGGCATGGTGGATTCATTTAACACAAACAAATAATTCAATTTTTACACAAACTTGCTAACTTGGGAATCATGTTTAGTATTCCATTTCCATGGTAGTAACTAGTGAACAAGCGAGGCTTAGTCACCCATTAGTACCTCGGCAAGCAATCTAGGCATGTTGAGAATTTGATATTTGAAGTATACATATTCCAGGACATTTCTTTTCAAAAGGTCATTACATTTACAATAATGTTGTACCGTACCAAGGAAGATTTCTCGCTTTTCTTTACATGTATAATGTCTTATGATTCTTTCTGTTTAGATAAACAGTCACTTCATGCATATTATGCAGAGATGAATTTCTCACGGCTTATCCCATTCCTTTCACTCAATACTCCCCCTTGGATGCATCCATAATGACGATGTCATTTATGATGGGTCATTCAGCCTTTCGGTGCTGCCCACACACTCGCCGCTGTGCATAATTGCCATGCGGCCTTCGCCCAGCATTTTGTGTCTAAAATGCGTGTTTGTGCTCGGCTTTGATGACGTCACTAATGAGGCTGAAAGGGCCTCCTTGGTAGGGCTGATGGCTCGCGATGGCCGAAGAGTGATTCGCAGCGTGGTATCGTTAAAGGAGCCCTGCATATGATTTTCAGTCTTTTTGCATTTGAACATCCGTAGATAGACCATTTCTGTCATTTCTTACAATTAATGGATGTTTCTTTTCCTACAGCCTTGTTTACACATTTCATTTACCTGCTCCCGTTAAGTTCCATTGGTGGGAATTCACTTTAGTTGATGCTAAGTAGGGCAAGCCTCTGGCAAGCTTTGTAGTTGCTAAAGGGCAACTTTTGTGAACAAAGCATGCATAAAATCTAAAACATTATACAGAACTGGTCTGTTGGTTAAACTAGGTATAGAGTTTCAGAATTTAGGACCTATAGTGATCGTGATGCGGATGAGGAATGCATGTTTTCAAAATTCATGACAAATCACAGTGAACAAGTATCAGCTTCACATGAAAATGCCCGATGGGATGCTCAAGGAGGCAGAACAAAAGAAGAAAGCATGCATAAATTCTACACGTACTTGTCATTAAAGCCAGTGGTGTAACGCAATGACATTGCTACATGCACATTTAGCTGGATTGTGTGAGTCTCTTCCATGCATGTCATTCTTTTTCAGTGTAACATGTTTGAGGTTTCTCAGAGTATTGGTTTATCTTTTCAAGGACCACAATAAATTCCACAAATCTTTATGTGGCACTATTGATTTATGTACTACATGATGTGAAATTATATAAGTCATCTGGAATGCCCCTTTAAATAAGACAAGGGTCCTCCAATGGTGAAAGGAAGCTGTGATAATGGTATTGAAACTGGGGAATGAGGGATGTAAACACCTACTTTGTAGCAGCATGGCTTCCTTCTGTCTTAGGGGCACAATGAGAGCCGATGTCGCTGTGTCCATGTGTGGTCACGAGGGGCCTTGTGCCTGACTTTTAGGGTTTCCTTGTGAAATAAAACGATGGCTTTAGCCCACGCAAATGTATTTCTGGTGTTAGCAATAGGCCCATTTACACTTGCTTGGAAAAATCGTGATTTTTCTAAAATCGCGACATTTGGGTGTAAGTTGCTAAGCAACTACACCCAAACGCCCTCGAAACATCGCCAGAAAAATCGCCAGCCGGAGTGCGATTTTTTGAAACATCGCGAAGTTTGAGGCGAAGTTAGCGAGTGTAAACCCAAGCTGCAGAAATATCGCGATTTTTCATCACGTGACTCTCGGTATCGGATTGCACCGGGAGTTTACGCGCGCTCCCGATCCCTCTTTGGAACGTGTAGAGAGCACGTCGGTCACTGGCCAGAGTACTAGTACACGGTATAGACAGCTGTGTACATCCACAGGTCTGAACGGCCGATCCTCGGTCGGCTCGTGGTCTCTCACCTCACCCTCCCTGATGAAACTAGTACACTGTACGTGAAAACTACTACTGGTAGCAAACCTTAAGTTCTCCAACCACGTATCATCACCCCATGACAACTTAACAAAATAATGTTCTCCCAGAAATGCGTTGATTCAGATTGTGGGAGTGCCGTACTGCTCTCGATATATATACGTTGTTTGTGGAATACAGGACTCAGGAGTACGTAACAAGTGTAAGTTCTTGCTGTCGCCTGTTAAGATACCAGACCTAACTTCCAAGTCTTATATACTTCCCACTTTCGTCATATCGGCGAAATTTCATGATCCTCCTGAATGCTGCTGTAGATGAAGTTTTACACACCTACTACGTATGTAATATAGCAAGCTATATAGTTTTACCGTAAGTAAACAGTCTCGAGAAGCACATATTTATGTGTGCATTGTACTGATAAAAAGCCCTGGCTCGTGATCAAAATATACTGCACTGCAGTGAAAACGAACAGAATAGCGCGCGCTTCCACTCAGCTACCGTGTTGAAAACAGGTAAATTACGCATGCGCACTACCGACCAAAAAATCGCGATGTTTCGTGAAGCTCAAACTTCGCGTGCTTTTGCGCAAGTGTAAACGGTGGAACCAAAATATCGCGATTTTTAAAATCGCGATGTTAGTAAGTGTAAATGCGGCTAATGTCGGAATGTGTGTAATTTTGTTTTCATCATTCTACCAATGTGTGTGATGTCACCATGCTGAAGGTGAACATAAAATTAGAGTGACTACTGCATACGCCATATATTTAGCAAGTCTAATTTTTCGCGAATTGGGACTTCCCGACAATGTTTTGAGTGCTTAAATTCGCAGTGGTGGAGTACTGGAACTGAACGGAGAAATGTATGCATGCACATCACATTCGTGATGGTATGAGAGTTAATGTTTTCGAATTTTTGTTTTTCATTTGCGAATAGCACCTGACTCATGAAATTCGTGAAGATAAAAACCTCATGAAATATTTGGCGATTACAGTATACAATAAGGGGGAAATATTATGCTTGCAGGTATCTTTTGCTGTAAATAAGTGTAATAATTTTGCCTGCCATCAATATTTTATACACATGTTGCATTGTTGCAGCTGTAACGTCGGAGTGGAAATATGCTGCTGCATGCCATTAGAAATAATAATAAAGGACAATATTGCGCACCTTCTATAATAATATACTCTACTGTGCATAAATCATGCATAATATTTGGGTTATCATGACTTGCTCTGAGCTTGTTCCTTTGTTCTCTTGTGCAGTTTAAAATGTATAAAGACGGAATGATGTGGCTATGTCAGAATCATTTCATATGTGGTAGTTCCGTGTGTGTGTGTGTGATCATAAATCACTATGTTTTGATTGTTCATTGGCAGAGAAGTAATCCCTTCGATGTACTGTGTCAAATATAGCAAAGCAAACTGTGACACTAAGTCAAGTTCGTAGTCCTAGAACTATTCTTTGCTCAAGGCTGTTCATATTTTTAGAAGAGGATGAGTGACAGCAGAGGCATTCACATTCAGAGTCACTGCATGGTATTCAATGCCATAGTAATTTGTTGTCAACGTCTAATTGGCAAAATTCCATCAGTAATAGATACCACGGTATCTCAGTTGGTACTGTTCTCATGCACAATTTGTACACATGAAATACTGTGGTATTTCTGGCCCGAAAGTGCACCTATCTGCAGTACAAGCACTGTGCATGTTGCATGATACGGTATCTCTTATGGGGAAAAGACAGGAAGTGGCTTTGGTCCATTGAGAAATACACCCAACATGGTAATCTGTGACATAATTCATGCATTCAAAAGCCGGCATTATATATTTCAAGGGAAGTTTGAATTACCACGCTACACTGTAAATACCATGATGCATGTGTTTTGTGAGGTATTTCGTGGTGTAGTTAAATTCATATCATGAAATGTCATGCAAAATATGGTAGTATTTCACCGTAAGTGTGAATGGGCCTTGTGATTGCTCATCATTGTGTGATAGACACATTAGCTGTAGACATCAGCTGTTGTTTGGCCAGACAAAATAGCCAGAAATTGCTGGCCTTGTCAGATGAACATCATTTATTATTGCTGGAAATGTTGCAAAATGAGGCACTCTCATTGTACGAATTGCATTCCCTGGGCAGATATGGTAGTGTTAAATGTTCTTAAATCAAGGTTGTTCTTGTTTGGTACATAGCATGATCAGTGGATATTCATGAAATCACTCATTTTAATGATCAACATTGAGGAATCCTTCAGGCACACTAAATGAGGATAGCTTGAAGTTTTATTATTGACTAGACTGATACTGTAACCATTTCATTCTTGCCCAAAATAAACTCATGCTCTGAAAAAAGATCTTTCCCGTCCTTCAGTTGATTTCTGAGATAATTCACCTTGCTCAAGGAGAATATGAGGAGGGTATGTATGTGTGAGAGTGAAGTTGTACAATACACAACAAAGAAGACTGCCATGTGCATTTTTTTTTTAATCCGTTGTTTTGAAAATAATTTTGTGCTGATCACAAGTGGCTTAATGCAAAGTTTTCATGTGTAACAGTGTATTTTATATTAACTCACATACACACTGACAGTGATGGCTAAAATTTATTTTTGGATATTCTCTCTCTCATTCTTTCTGTATTGGATTTTTTAAATTCCATAATTATTTATTTGTCCATCATCTATTGCACAAAGAGAAACAAAACAGATAGGCCTATACAAAGTGAGTTCAGTGATTTATGCCAAAGCGTCTCAGTCATCCTGTGTGGATTCTTGGTAGTCTAGAAGAGCAGACAATCCATTCGATTGTGACATGCAATCAATTATTTTTTATTCCCCTTGACAAAGAAGCTTGATAAGAACTTAATACCATTTGACAAATGACAACGTAGTGGGTGGATTTTTCTGTCTTGCTTTCTTTCTTTTATGCCTATCTGAGATCGAAATAAACTGAACAGAAAGTGATGCATGATTTGTCTGGTTCAGATGCAAATGGCAAGCCATTTACTTGTAAATGAAGAATCCTTGGGGATTGGTGTAAAAGGAAAGTGAGAATAAGTATAAGCTCCTGTTGCTTCTCACTGATAATTTTTCATGTAGATCTCGAGAGGTCTCTCTCTCTCTTTCTTTTACCTGTGTCATTTCCATACATGTTCTCCCTCTCTGCATTTCACAGAATATTATCAGAATTCATCCTTGCAGTTTTGCAGTAGCAAGCAACTACTAAGAAATTGTCAAAATTGCTTATGAATAAGTGGGAAGTCATACAATTTGTAGTAAATCAACAGATAGAGCGTACCATATTAATAGTGTATGATTATCGGTTGAGGTTTATATTTTTGTTTGTTTGTTTTGTCTTTTTTGCTTATTGCAGCCACAACTAAGACCAGAATTACCCTAGACCAGTACAAAAGTCATATTCATGGCCAAGGGACTTGTGTTGATAATGAAGAAGGTAAACAGCCTGGTTTAATTTTGTATCTTGTCTCTTCTTTTCTCCCACCCCCTACCTTCCCCCGTCTGTTGTCTCAACCACCCCCCCCCCCCCCCCCCCAAACAAACCCAGGACCCTCCGGTGCCTTCCAGATGAACGGAGACATGGGCAAGTACACAGCACTTGGTTACCCACCCACCCCTGAATCCCCCGTCTTTCCCCTCGCCAATGGACACTTATTTGGATCCGAGTACCCCTACCTCCCCGATGGTCAAATTGTGACTGGTAAGTGGCGTGACCCCTCGTAAGTTTGCATGCCCTCTACTTAACCCCGTCTGGGTATTATGTTTGTTTGTTTGTTTGTTGTGTTATTTGTTCTTTTAATTTTTGTTTCAGTGTTATCTCGACCAAGACAACAGATTGTGGTAGATGGTGTTTTGTGGTATTGCTGTGCATCTCCACTTCTCTGTCTTACTTCGTCATCATCATCATCACCGTCCTTCCTCTTCATCATCGGCATCTTTTTCATCTTCTTGTTTGTGCTGTGCGCCACTTGAAGCTGGAGGATGAGAGCGTCCTTTGAGGCAGGGTGGCCTTTTTTTTTTGTGATGATCAAACCTGTCAGGCAAGGTGTTACATGAGCAACATCAAGTATAAACACTCCATATATACTGCTCTCCTGGACTCCGAAAGAAACAGAGACTGTAATGTGGGCTTTCAAATTTACGAAGAATCCCCATGCAATCACTTTCCAGGAATGCATTTATAAACATATAGAGTCGCTGGGTGTTTGCACACAGAAACATACACCTTGCTATAGATGTCTTCAAAAAAAAAAAAACCAGAAAGATACATCATAAAGTGGCCCATCATCAGCCAAATATGGGAAACCCACCACATGTTCATGCAGGAGTATGCATGTTTATCTCATGCAGTGTGATGGAAGTCAGAAGTGTCAAGCTTGGCTCTAACTTTACAATCGTGTATTGGAATTCAAGCTCTTCATATTACATACATGTACACTGTTTAACCAGAAATATTTTCTGTGTGAAATTTTCACGAATTGGAGCTGATGACGGCCTTTCTTGCAGCATGAAATTGCCACTGGCATTCAATGCATAAACGAGAACTTTTGTGTGCATTTTGATTTCGCAGATCTTGACTCCTTGCAAAATTCGTGAAAATTGTATGCATGCAAAAATTTCTGGTTTTGCAGTAAATGTGTACCCAAGCAAAACTCAAAAGCAAAAGACCCAGACCAGGATTGTCCAAACATGATATGAGAAGGTCGTTTGGGAATAAACAAGATCATAGTTTGCATTCAGACCGAAAGAACCATCAACTTGGTTTACTTTAATAGCATGAAATGTGTTTAGAAACACCCTGACCTCACTACTTGCGCTTTGTAAGAAGCAAGAAGACATATTATGTATGGGTAGGATAGGTTCAGGCATTTTCATTCACATTCTGTGTGTATTTGTCTTACAAGGTCAAAATGTATCAAATGCATACCTGTATCCCACATACCCACATCCACGTTGGCAGTTTTGTGGTGTGGAAGGTATTGAATGTAGAATTGTGAAATAGTAACATAATCACTATCAAATTTGCTCAAAGAGTTTTACCAATGTGAGTTTTATGAAGATGTGAAACTGAAGCATTCGTTTACTTTATGATTGTTTTCTGTAATTGGTCATACTCCATTTGTTGAAGTGCAGAAGATTCACTTTCATAATGCAAGCTATTTAGCTGGGGTCTTTTTTTTCTGTTTTCGAATGGAAAAAGGCAGTTGCACTGCCATATCTTTACCAACAAAAGTCATTTTCACAAGTCATTTTGCGCCCAGATGATTTTCTGATAAAGCTGCCTCAAGACAGCTTCTTACGGGCTGTCACTATGGTAATATCTGGGATTCGCAAATCTTAAATGATTAGGGGAGGAGAGACCGGATGTAAGGAAACATATGAAACTGTGAATGACTCAATTCCCCAGGGACGACAATTCAAGGGGCATTTTGGCATTTTAATTGTTAGTACACCATGCACCCAGAGAGAACCGCATCCTGAATAGGCGGTGCATTCACATTAATTTGGCAGTGATGTTACATACCACAGAAGTTTGTTGACACTGTTCTCATTTAGCAAAATACCAAGTGGTAATAGATGTTGCAGTCATTCACATGGTGTCTTGGTCATTCAAGAAATATTTTAGAATTGGTAGCGAAAATCCTGTGATCTCATCGGTGGAGAGCTATACAATGTGTTGATTGTTTAATGGCCGCACACTGAGTCACAGTGATGTAAACATGTTATCGCGCACTTGTAGCAAGAGTATGCGCACTTGTAACAAGGGTTCACGCACTATGCAAGCGTTCGTGCACTCAGTACAATGTATGAGACGCTTATTGGCTAAAAAGTCATGCATCCAGTAAATACTGGATGCATGGTTTTGAAGTACTGGATGCATGATTTTGGGGCTCTTGTCTATGGCAAGCCAAATATGCATCCAGTAAATTTATCATCGAGTAACATTGTAGAAAAATGAATTTTTGGCAAGAAAATTACCCATTCTATGACACGGATGACACACATGTCTTTTTGTGTGTCAGTCGGAATATAGTGTACGTGCAGTAACTATGGAATTTAGCCTAAACCCACTTGGCTTCGCCTTGTGGGTTAAGCATTCCATAGTTACCTTGTGCACACAGTTCCGGCTCACACACTCCGACCTGTGCATCATTTGTATACTGTGATATTTCTGGCAGGCGTTGCACATATCTCCAATGGGAAAAGACACACAGTGTGTCTGGTCATGTGAGAATTGCACCACTGTATGATCAGTGTTATTTTGCAACATGTTTCACGCTCAAATCTTGCATATGTATTTAGTGCGAAATTTGAATCACCGTGCAAAATACCGCAGTATTTTGCAGTGTTTCACCGCTGGTGTGAATGCACCTACAGTCAAATTCAGCAGGTTGCCACAAATGTTGTCAGTATACCTCTAGTGTAATTGCAGTGTAATTTATTCATAAATTAATTTTCACCTGAGAAGAACTTTTTTCCCCTTCATGTGAATTAGCATTCCCTGCAATACATAATTATTTGGTTTTTGTTTCTTGTTTATTTGTTTGTTTCTTGTTTGTTGGTTTGTTGGTTGGTTATTTGTCTTCTAGGGGTTTGGTGGACAACTTTTTTTGTGTGTATTGTGGTGGCAGGAAAAGAGGACCATGTTAGTATGCTAACTAGTTCAGGTAAATTTAAATGTAGTCTGGAAGTAGTGAAAGTTGAAGCAAACTCAGACAATCCATTCAGGATTTTTTGTTCTTTTTTTTTTTGTATGTTGATAAATTTCCACTGTAGCCTTCTCAAGGTGTGAACTTGACAGCAATTTGTTGTCATACCAGAACACTGTTATGATAGTGTTTTTAAAATACAACAAAAAGATAATGAAAACGATTTTGTTTTTGTTTTGCTTCAAATAAAAAGTTCAAATTTCTTTGACTTGTTTTAAGATACAGTGAAAGCTAATAGCATCATACAAGCCTTTAGGACGGAGATCTTTTGATGTTCTAGAACAGTTTATATTTTGAGACAAAAAAGTACTAGTGATATATCCAAGATATATCCAAGATATATCCAAATGCATTGAGGTTTGTGCAGTTATTTCCAACATTTGATAAATTTCATGCTTATTAGATTTTATTCAATATCGTACCTTGAATTAGACTTTAAAAAAAAGAGAGACTAAACACAAGGAATATTGCTAAACCTATACTTAAGAAAAAAGGGCCAAATCTGGGACAATGTGTGAAGCTGAATGAATCAGAAGTCGTTCATAAGAAGAGAACCACTTCTCACCTTCTTCTCCAGATAGTTTCAGTGGGTCATTCAAAGTTTATCACGGTTACCAATCAGTGTGCGTGGCAGCGCACTTCAATTGGCTATCATTACCCCGATTCTGGTCAGAGCTCTGCGGCTTGTGGCCGTTCGCAATCGCTACCGTCTAAAATGTGATTATCGCCTTATCGCGAGTCGAAGTGGTGTGTCTGGAGAACGATGACAGGCTGTGTTGGCCATTTGCAGACTAATAGATGTCTGGATTCTTTTAGTATAGATAGTCTTGTGCAGTCTTTTTTTTTTTCATGCTTTTCTCTTTTTTGTTAAAAAAATGTTTTTATTGAAATACAAAATGTGCATGCACATCATGATAAACATGCATTAATCACTAAATGGTCAAAGACCAAAGCTGGAAAACTGTTTTTTGGTTTTGGTTTTTTTTTTTAATAAGTTACCAAGTTTACATTTTTAGAGGCTATGGAATGATTAGTGGTGTTTTTCAAATGGAAGGAAGGAAGTGAGATGATCAAAGGAAGGTTTTACATTTTACTTTTTATTTTCATTTGAATTGACAGACATACACTTCTGCTAGGAAGTCCAGTGGTATCAAACCAAAGGGAATGCGAATGCAACATTCTAGCAATGCCCAGTCAATGGTTGGGAGTGGCAAGTGTGAGGGATGCTATTATGACTAAAGCACTATAGTACCATGATCAAAATTGATAACTCTTTCCTCTCTTTTTTTTTTCAGTGACAGGAGGTAGATTTTTTTAGTTGTTGATTTTTCAGAATGATTTGATAGGAGGAAGACATTTTGTTGTTTAGAATTTTGCAGAATGATTTGATGGGAAGAAGACATTTTGTTGTTTAGATATTTGTGGAATGATTTGCGTATAGAAGTTCTCATTCTCTCTCTCTAGAATCAGGCTGATACAACCGGAAACCTGCCCAACCTAGAGAGGTTCGCTCCAGACAATTAACTACCGAGACTGCCTTGAAGGAATATTATAGTTCTGAGGGATCGTTCAAAATAGAACAGTTATTTGTCGAAGCTATGAAAATATCAATAGCCATGTTTTGAATGCTAGAACTTGAATGCTCTAAATCTTGCAGAGGAGTGATCATGATATGAGGAAAGAGTGTCATGAAAAGTCCAATGCCAAACTTGGATGTAAGGATTCTTATCTGTGAATCAAATAGTGCAAAAAGAATTGAATACAAAGAAAGGAAAAGAAAAACACTTGCTTTTTATAAAAGGACTTCTACCTATAAATCCAGAATGAATCTGCAAGTGTGTATGAGTATGTCTTGTTGTACGATGTCAGACGTCTGAAGCCGGAAAATGCTCTGAAGTTTGATATTTGAAGGTTATTTGCTCAGTTTGCGTCTTAAAATAGCAGTGGCAGATTCAAAGAGAATGTGCCTGTCCTTTGAAGTCAGTCACATGTAGTTTTTGCTGCGAGCAAGTACCGACAAATGTCAACATCTGGTACACCCAACCCTGCCAAATTTTGCCGCTGTAATCCCAAATATTTGAGCAGTTTTTGAGCGATACTGGGAAATGATACAAAGAACTGCTTCGTATCACGTTAAGCAAGTGTTGAGCCTCATTCCACTATGAATTTCTATTAAGCATAACAATATTGTTACTATATCGACCAAAATATTCCTCGAGACGTGGTAATTTTAGTTGGAATATAGCAACTACTATTCTGTTACTGGGCGCTGTCTTCGGAAGGATTCAAGTGAAATAGGCAGTCGAGACTTTCAATGAACAGCAACAAGAACGAGGGAAGAATAGGATGAATTTTTTTTTTTTCAAATCCATGTGTTGGTTGAGATAGTATACAGAAAGGAAAATAGAGAAAGAAAAACGCACCTACAACACCTTGACCTGTGTGTTTTCTTTGCTGTGTTCAAAAAATTGCAACAAAAATTCCTTTTTTGTTTTCATCTGTTATTTTTTCTTCTCTATCGCTTGGTTAATGCTGACATCATTTCTTTCTCATTGCTGTTATGAAATAGATGAACTGTGTATGATGGATTTTGTATGTGCATTTTTAATCCAGAAATTGAAACAATCAACAAACAAATAATAACAGTGATGGAATAGTGTAGCAATTTTCAGGCTACTGTAAAACAAGGAATGTTTGCGTGCATTTTGTTTTCGCAAATTTCGCGAACGCCAACATCCGCGAAATTAAAATGCACGCAAAAGTTCTTGCCTACACAATATTCATTGGATGCCAGTGGCAATTTGCGAAAATGTCATGCTGCAAGAAGGGCCGTCGGCTCCAATTCGCGACATTTTCATGCCGCGAATGTATCATGTTTTACAGTATATGTCAGTTTTTTGCGGGCCATTCAACACTTTTCCCCAATGCAGTTGGGAGTGGATGCTGTTTTTAGCCACATTCATACACACACGCACACACACACACACACACACACAAATTGACAGTATTTGAAACATGACTTTTTGCCCTGCAATGCGAAAACTTAATTTGTGTGTGTGTGGACACATACACAAAAGAAAACAGTTTTTGCGATCCGCATCAGGATAGGAAAATCAGTCCTGATTGATTTTATTTAAAAACTTGCGATAATTTGCCTGGCGGTATGCGTGAGAACTGTACACAGAGACTTTTTCATCTTTTTTATTAATTCTACAATGCATCTTGCTACAGTGGGTCTGCAAGCTCATATTCCTGGGATCATGTTACGGTCACTGTTGATTCTTTTTTGAAACATTACAATAATTTGTCCTGCACAGCATTATGTGCACAAGTAATATTGATATTTTTGCATCGCAATGCAAAAACTGATAACTCTTGTGTGTGAATGGGGCTTTTTTTTTCATGTCTCTCTGACAAATCCTATTTTGCAGTCGTTTGTAATGGTCAGACCAAGTCGTTTATGCATGTTTTCTTGAAAATCCAGTGCAGTGTTTACTTCATTCACCCATACTGACTGAATCAGCTTGTGCTGTGAAGTACGTGTTTGTCTCAACTCAGCTAATCTGCGTTTTCTCCCCACCCAGCCTTTCTCCAGTGACCTTGGCTTTCGCCCCACATTTCTACAGCAAATTTGTTAAATGGAGATCCTTTCTTGACAATTTCTGAGTCAGCTGTGGTTTGCAGAAATTGAACATTCTTGCTGCTTACGAATTCTCCAAATGTACAAACAAGATTGATAAGCACATCCTAGGGGGATAAATGAGTTTGCCTCTTAAGAGCATTATTTACCATGTGCAGATGAAACAAAAATCCAGCTTTAGTGCTTCAAAATAGTTCTAAAATATAAGTTAGGGATAGAAACAACCAGTGTAAAAATTTGATTCATTATAGTCAATGTTTAGTATTGTTAAATATATATACAGAATGTGCACAGTAGTTATAATGAAATTGTGTTTAGACTAAACTGTCTACAGTTATGGCCTATTGAGAAAAATAGTGATGTCTGCTTTATGATGTAGGCTTTATTGTGAAATTTTTACATGGTAGGATGTTTTGTGATTCAACTGACCTACATATATGCATCAAATTTGAGAACACAAACTTTTTTAAATCACAGCTCCCAATGGTGAACAGTACCTTTAAGGGCTTTGTCATAAAAGTTATTAAGAGATGGTAAAATTACAAGTTTAAAGGACCCCCCCCCCAAAAAAAAAAAAAAAAAGATAATAATAATGATAAATGAATAAAAAATAAAAATAGATAGATTTTATAAAGGAGAAATATTGAGAAGGAAAAATGCAGTTTGACCCAATTTTTTTTCCCCAAATGTTTATCAAAGTTTTTAAAAAATGGTACATCGGGGGAATTAACACTGTCACAAGATTTGACCTTACTGAATTGGCTTTGTCAGTCATACAAGTTGTAGGAAACAGACCTGTGCGTATGCAAGACCTCAAAATACAAAACCATCAAGGAAATAGTTTTGAATCATTACATGTGTAGCTTTCCTGCAGTTTTGCTTCTGAAGGCTATTTCATTCTCTGTGGTTACAGGTAAATAGCACTTGTAATTACTATGTAGTAGAGGGACTCGAGTATACTGAACGTACGTTGTGCATTCCAAGATCAGGAAAATGTTGGTAATTCCCAGTCCATTGCAGGAGCAAATCTGATACATTTCTGATTAAAAAAAAAAAACAGTCAAAAAAAGTAATAGCAACCAAATAAAAACTACCCCCAAAATGTGATTTATATAGTGATGTACACTGCTATTCATAATTTCTGCAAGTACCTCAAATGATGTTTTAAAGTGTGATGCATGCACATCTGAAGTGATATTTACTTTTCTTTGTAACAAAGTGATAACCTTGTAACATTTTTCTTGTTTTTTCTTGTTCTTCTTCTCTCTGTCTCCCTTTCTTTCTCTCCCTTCACTCATTCCATGCCCCCCCCCCCAACAAAAAAAAAAAATCCTCTTTTTTTTCTCTGTAACCTTTGCTCTTAAATGTCTTGTATTTTATCATTTAAAATGTTATGCTTTGCACATCCTGATTTCTCTACCTTTCTCACACATAACTGCATCTGTACTCTCTCCTGCTGACTTTCTTTCTTCTTCCATCTGTGCCTCCTCCCTCCACCCATCTATCTTTTACCACCACCACCACCTCCTCCTCCCCATTTTGTTCGCTCCCATTTTCTCCCTTCTTCCTTGCCTTTCATTCCTCCCCTTTCCTTCCCCCTCCCCCTCTCCATCTTGTTCCTCCTACTATCCCCCTTGTTCCTGCCCCCTCATTCTTTCCCCTCCCTGTCTTACATCTGTCTCTCCCTCCCCCTCCCCATCGTGTTCCCTCCTGCTATTCTTCTTCTTCCTTGCCCCTTGTCCCTCCCCCTCCACCTCCTCCTGTGTTCCCTCCTGCTTTCCCCCTTCCTCCTCACCCTCGTTCCTCCCCCTCCCTTTCCCTCCACCCCTTCTTGCTGCTGTATCCTGCTCCCCCGCCCCATCTTGTTCTTCTTTTCTCCCTTCTTCCTTCCCAATCCCTTTCCCCTTCCCCTTCTCATTTCTGCCCCTTCTCTCTCTCTCTCTCTCTCTCCTTTCCTTCTCCCCCATCTATCTCCTACTTCCCCTTCCTTCCCACCTCTCACTACAGCTGAAGACTTATCTCAGCAGGAACCACCCAAGGGCGATGACCTACGCAAACTCTTACAGAGACAACTTGAGTACTATTTCTCCAGGTGAGTGCCTGACAACATCCTCTCTCTCTCTCCACTTGTAGCATGTGACAATTGTAATCCTAGGCTCTTCTCTTCCATGTAGCTCATCTCTGGATGTAGATCATCTCAGATACTTAATCTATTTGCTTCTGTCGGAGGATGCACTAAGAGAATAGTTCATGTAGTCTCTGCAATATTACAAAATCCAGGCTAATTACTTGACGTTCAGTCTTCATTACATAACCATGCATGGCATAATCAAGCTGTATTTGTGTATTGGGGGGCTTGTCAGGGCTGTCAAAGTAGCTTCTGTTTCTGATACCTCATTCAACTTCCTAGACTTGTATTTTCCTCCAAATTGGTTGAATCCTAAAGCCGGTGATGCGAAAATCTATGCAGAAATATAGTAATATTAGAGAGAGGAAGTGATTAAAGAATTTAACAAAGCACGCAAACACATACTCAATGCTGTTCTGGGGCTGGTTGTGGACATGAAGTGTACGAGAGTGCGCAGAACGTACAAAAGGTCGCATGATGTGGGTAAGGTGTGATGCCTTCCATCGTTGTACAACTTGCTGAGTAGCCGGACGGGGAGGGGGAGGATGGGTGTTTGAAGATGAAAGGAAATTACATGTGTCATTGACTCGGGGGAAGGGGGGGGGGGGGGGTTGGAGCACGCTCGCTCTGAATAAGGACAGTGACCGATGAATGCCATTGACTGCATATGTTAGCATTTTCTCTCAGTCCTGCGTACAACTGCTCTCTCAGACTTCGACTCGGCAGTGCGATTCTCCATCAAGTGCTTAAAGTGTTACGAAGAAACCTCGAAGAGGAGTGATCTTTTTGTGAAGATGGCAGAGAAAAACAATATCATGTGTCCGTGTGGCTGGTAAACACTCCGATTGCCGCGGAAAAGTGAAATGTCAAAGTTTGAATTACAATAGATATTCAACTGTCATTTGCGTCCACTAATTGCCGCGAGAACCATGTGACCATAAAAGTCATAATTGCAATGCATATCCACTCGTAATGCCTAGCTCATGCGTCCTTCCCCTTCCCCCATTGAGCATTCATATCCTAAGGGGTGTATTGCCTCGTCTGAAATGAAGAGTTTTGCACTCATGTCTTTATCTTATGTATGAATATGATCTTTTATTTTCATATCTCACTAGGCGTTTTCACATCAGCCCGATGTTTTAGGCATTTTCACATCAGCCCGATGTTTCGAAATAGCGCGCTATTTTCTGACTTGGAAAAATTAACCCAATCACGAAATAGTGCGCTATTTGACAATGTGAACACAAATTAGCGCGCTAATTGTATCGCTCTGATCGAGAAAATTTCTTGAGTCCAACTCAGCAAATTTCTGAAATAGCGGGATAGTAGCGTGCTATTTGATAATGTGAAAACGACGCGAGAAATTAGCGCGATGCATCCATCTTGCCTAGCGTGTGTGACCTGATCGATCGAGGCAAACTGCACACAAATCATGAGGAATTTTTGAGAGGGCGCACACATTACTGATGCTGTTTGCACATACTCAGCTGTCGAATTAGCTCGACAAAAATTCGGGATAATTCTCTTCGGGCTGATGTAAATAAGAAATGAAATAGCGCGCTAATTCGCAATCGCGAAAAACACCTCGAGCTTTGATTTTTATTGGGCTGATGTGAAAACGCCTACTGTGATATGACTGAGCTCTTGAGTCCATCTAATCAAGTCTAGGACTTTGTAAACATTGAGATAACATGGTAAATATCCAGTTTTCAATGGATGCAAAATATTTCAGGCAGATGTATTAGTGTAGATGATAACAGCGGCTCGCTCTCTCACCTGGGACACAATGGATCCGTTCAAGTATTAAAGGGAAAAGCTGCAAAACGTAAGCATTCATACCGCTAGGAAGCCAGCCCTTCAACTCTGCTGCCTGGAAGAGGGAAGATGCATTCAAAATGCCCTCTGTGATCCAGACCTCAGCATAGCAAGGAAAAAGCACTAGGTAGCCTTGGAAACAAGTTACTGACTTTGCACGTTGCTATGACAACGGAAACGAAGCCCTGGAAGGCTGCAGGCCTATTGTTGCCAATTCTAACGTCATTTCTTGTCGTCATCAAGGTCTGTTAAATACCCTCGGAAGAAATATGTATGTGCTTTTTCGTTATCACTGTTATTACTATGCTGTTCTTATTGCATATTGATAAAAATAATGATGATAATGATATGATAATCATGATTATTGGATGTATGAGTAGCAATAGGTGCTGATGCAACAGTTCTGACATTGATGGTGTTGTTAGCTGTTTGCCGGCAATATTTTTCTAAAGATAATAGGGAGGAGACTGGTATCAGTGTTGCAAATCGTGTCGATCTGCTTTTTAAAGCTCAGAAGCTGTGCACAGTGGTATTAAAATAGAAAGTGACTATCGTCGCTTACGATGCACAGAGCCACTCATGCAAGTACCGCAACCACGCGTGCAACTACTTCCATGCCAGTCATTGCCGTCGCTACTTTGCAGGTGCAATGTTTGGGAGATGAGAATAGGTGATCGTCCATAAAATGGCAGAGTTGACAGGACAGGATGCCTTCTCCCCTTCCCCCCTGCCCCCCCCCCAAAAAAAAAGGAGCAAAACATAGAAGGAAGAAAAAAAAAAATGAATTGAGGGAAATAAAATTTCCCATGGGTGCCGCGAGCAATATATCAGTGTGGGAGGATAATTCGTGCTTCCACACTCCCTTTGATAAATTGATGTTCCTTGATAGCTCGTTAGAGTTTTTTTTTTTTTAAGTTCCCAGAAGTAGCACTTTCCATACATGTATTGTAAGTAGTGCGTGCTTCGTGCAGCAAGAATAGGCTGCTGATATTGCAGGTGCATGTGGTATAATTGTTCCGCTCACATGCTGTGTGACAAGGGTTGTGGGAATGTGTAGAAGCTGCTTCAAGGGTAATTTGGTTGTCAGAGCCATGTATGCCTTTGCAAGACATTGAGCATACAGGAGACATGTCATCGGTTTTCTTGAATATCCCTCCAGTGTAGTATTACTTGATAGAAGACAGTATGTAACAATTTGTTCAGGGTGTTTGTCTGGTCATGCAGGGACAATTTGAGGACATTGTGAGCAGTAAGGTCAAAGGTCAGGGGTTTGAGGTGAAAGGCCGATACCTTTCATTGCTAGGGATATTAGTGAAGCGGGTAATGGAAGATAATGCTTGTTGACCGTCAAAGTGGAAAGTGATTGGCATCTTGTATCCATACAAGTTTTCAGATGAATATGAAGATTTATAGCATACAAAGTGCATAGTGTAGAGCCTGTAAATACATTAGTATTTAACGGTAACTCAGTTCGTCATCTAAATCATGTAGGCTTGCCTGCCTTTTGAGCTCATGATATTTGCAGCATTTATCACATTGGTGTCTCTCGCACACAGTTCTCTGGTCTGGAGCAAATCTTATTTTATTTTTATTTTTTACTTGTCTCCTTCTCCATATTCCTGTACTTTGTTTCATCTTCTTAAGAATTGGTTTATCCCAACAGAGCTTCTCAGCAGTAGACTAGAATTGCATATGTGGGCGAAATTGCCACCTAAAATAGCTCTCCTCTTGTTCGCTTGCTTCAAACCTCATGTCAAATTATGGCAAATTCTGCCGTGCTGGACTGTGATTATTGAGTCTGAAAATCAATCAATGACCCTGTCTGCCCACGGTACAGTTCCAAAATATCACAGGATTTCAAGTCGTGTCGAGTTTCCCCTCCCGATGTTGTGTGCTGCGCTGTTGTGGTTTGCGTTCGTCAGTGTTGATTCACGAGTGTGTCGTCACGCCGCGATCTGTCAGCCCTGAGTCACGGCACTTTTTGTAAAACGCGGCGGGAAGCTGTCCAAGCTCTTGTGACGCAAGTCGCTCACTACGCAAAATTAAAGGGGAAATCACTTCATACCATGTGGTAGCATAAAGAAGTAAAAATCCTATTTTCTACGAGCATTCCCGAATGACTGAAAATAGCCTTATCAAAGATAAGATCAGCTTTACCTGTACTCCTATATTGACAGACATCTGCCCATTCATTTTTGCTTTGTCTACTTTTTCATATTTTTTTTTTTTTGTATGGGGGGGGGGGGGGGGCATTGATACCTTTTTCTTTCCTGTACTGCGCTTGTTTGTTGGTACATGTAGCCTTTTATGTAAATGATACCCTGACATTTGAACAGGTGTCAGACACTCGGTCCAATTTAATTTACTCGTGGGCTTTACACGGGATATCTGAATGTGTATGTAAATAGGTGGATACGGCTCATTGGAATGTGGGAGTAGAGACTTGCGATGCTATGAGCTTCATTAGTAACAGTGTACAAGTATGTGTGTATATATGCGTACCGCATGCAGTTGCAGCCAGACAAATTTCACCCTGTTTTGTGTTTCAGTTGTTGACCTTTATGTTATGCCCAGGATACCAAAATGTAGTCTAATAGAGTAGATATACATAATGGCATCCTACAAATATTTCATTGATGTAAAAAACGAACTAACAAAATCAGCAACACACAAATGATCTATAATGAAAAGTTCCCCCCCCCCCTTTCCCCAAAACAACCCCCTCAAAAAAATAAATAAATAAATAAAAAACGATAAGTCATTGTAATATTACTCTTGCAAGTTGGTAAAATGTCTTTTTTCTCCAGTTCAGTGTGCGGTAGAATAAAACAAATATGTACAAACACAGCATAGTCATATCTGCTTTTCCTGTTACATTCAGTCCAAGCAGAATCATTTACCGATAATCTTTTAAAGTTAATTCTACTTTAAAAATCAGAGCATGTGCTGTACAGAATTACTTTGTTGCACGGGAGCAAATGTGAGTTGATGCAGCATAATGAAGAACATCGTTCATCTTGCTCGGAAATGTTGTCCTCAGGACAATATTCACCGGCGGTGCTGTGAATAATTAGTGATCGTGAAATTCGGGTCACGGATTTCAATTTGTAAACTCTGCCCGTGGATTGTGTGGGATCAGTGAGTAGAGCAATGCAAATATACAATTTGTTGTGCACGGTTCAGGGCGATCTGATTGATCGGACCAATTAGTTTTGATGGTGAGTTGAATATTTACCTCGGTTAATGACAGTACTCGGAAATTAATGAAGTTGAGATGAATAGGAGATGGGGTTGAAGGAAAGTCGGCACACTAATTTCTCCAAACAAATATGTCAGGGTTTGAGGACAGAGTGTAGGGGGCTGTAAGGAACAGTTTGTGAGATCGGATTGATGGATCAACAAATCTCTTCATGTGGATTCTATAGTAGAGATGCCTTCTTGGTAATTCAATTTGATATCACGTGTCCAGGGAGGTGGAAGACCTCTCTTCCACCTCCCTGATGTATCCCAACCAAATTGAAGTAGTACATTTGCCATACATTTTGCGGGAGTTCTTGTCTGCAGAGGGCAGCACACAAATTCCCCAAAACTTCCAAAATTCATAACTTTTGAACGGACTTTTTGAATGGTCGGATTTTCCTAAAGGTTGAACATTAATTTGCCACATCTGTGATATGTCCAATGTATGTGTGGTGAAATTTCCCCTGTTAAAAAGGAGACTGGAGACTAATATGAATACTGTAAAAGTGGAAATTTTCGCGGTGCTGAAATTTTCGCGCATTTCGCGCAACCAGAAGCTAGCGCGAAAATAAAAGCCCGCGAATATTTTTGCGTGCCATATGTTCCAGTACGTGATGTGTTGATTCCGCAGAATTAAAAACACGCGAAAGTCTTCTTACACAGCCAAGCGCGAAAAATTAGTCGCGTGAAAATATCCACTTTTACAGTACATCCACTGCTTATACTGTGGATGTAAAGTACTCCCTGTAGATTTTAGCTGTAGGAAGGAAAACAAATCAGATTTTTAATTCTTTGATGCATTCTTTTCATTTTTTCAATAATGCAGATTAGATTCAATTCACTTGCAGGGCACTTTTTAAAACTGAATTATTGAAACTTATCTATTGCATAATTTAACTAGAGGAAGCGGTGATGTGATGATACAAGACCTGTTGATATCGAGCTATACGCAGTGTGAGTGTACAACCAGGGCCGTATTCAGGCTACGCGTGAGTGATACAAGCAATAAACATGCATGAATGGGAATGAAAGATTTATAGGAGGGGAGCAATGCCATGCATACAGCACATTCTGTATGCATCTCAACAGCTTTGTCATGATAATAAACATTGTCATTATTCTTTTTTTGAAATATTTTCCAATTCAAGTTGACCTGGGATGATGCCGTGTTTGCATGAAGCTGTTGACCCGCACGTAGGACAGCCCTAATCCTGATTTGCTATATCGAGTCCCCCAGACGGTACAAGAATATGCAGTATTGTGATAAAATCGGTAATGCCCGTCGGATTACACGCCATGCATTTGAAGAGGCTGAGCAAGGAGTAAAGAACGACTTTCTTTTTCCTTCTTGTTTTGATCCCTCCCTCATGGTGAACACAAACTTGCTTTTCAGCCGCGTTTTTCACTCCCTTTTTTCCCTCCCTGCTCCTCAGCATCTGTCGCGACTTGCCCAAGTTTTCCGGATTTCAGATTTCAGCTTCCCTGGGTGCTGTCGAGTGCATATTGTGATATTGATCCGACGTGATGGCGGGGCTCTTCTCAAAACTGTGGATGAAGCCGGGGATGCATGTTCCACACGTGGAGAGTTGTTTTTGAGCCGAGTTATTGACAAGACCTCCCCCATCTTTCTCCCTTTTCACATCTTTAACCCTCTGAGGGCCACAGCCCCAAATTTGCCATTCAGATTGTACATGAACAAGTTGCTGATAGTACTGACAGAGTTAACCAAAGAGGATAAAGGATGCGGGTTTTTATTTGTTTGTTCGGGTTATTTGCGGGTTTTTTATTTTTATTTTTTTTAAGGAGAGTTTGCCTTGGAGAGACAAATGGGGTCGAGAGATATGCAAAGCCATTGTCTTGAAGAGAAGGGAGGGATTTTAGTTTACATGAATGTGTGTAATTCTGCAGGCGTATGGTTTTGAGGAATGTAGGCAAGCAGTAGTTGAGAGGTTTTATGTGTGTGTGTGTTTTTGTCCAATTATGTGTGTGTGTTTGTCTGTCTATCTACATATGTATGGCATATTATACTATAGAGAAAATATGTCTGTCTGTCTGTATGTCTATCTATATGTCTGTCTGTCTATCTATGTATGGCATATCATTCTCTAGATAGAGAAAATATGCCCCACAAAGCTGCTTGGTGTGAAATCAGTGATAGAATGGAAGCAACTGATCTGTGATATTTCAGGTGAATGGACTAAATTCAGTTTTTGTACCAGTTCTAGGTGAGTGTGTTAGAGTACAAATGACATGTATGTATAAAGGGACCCCATTTTGATTTGTTTTTATCAAATTATAAGCAGGTAGCTTGGTGTGGTAAAAATTCAAATACTGTAAAGCACAATGTTTTAGCAGCATGAAATTTTTGCGAATTGGAGCCAACAGCCTTTTTTTCACAGCATGACATTTTCGTGAGTCTTGGCTCTCATGACAGTCGCGAAATTAAAATGCACATGAATATTTCTGGTTGTAAAGTGCACAGTATGCTTGGGAAACATGATTTTACCATAATCTGTGTATTCCCCATAATCATCATCATTAAATGAAATCCAATTTCAAATTCTAAATATTTAATTCCATAGACACGAACTCCTCAGAGAACAAGACGCTTAACTGATACTTGTAAGACAGGAAAGTGCGCGCTAATCCTGTACAAAACAAATGGACAGTGCGCGGTTCTCAAGCGTATTACGCACATCACCTGAGACCACTCAAAGACGCTTGATAAACAACAACAACAACTTCAAAGACAGCGCGTCTCAGGTGATGTGCATCTTTGCCAGAGATGCGCTGTCTTTGAAATTGTTGTTGTTTATCAAGTGTCTTTGATTGTTTTTAGATCGTGTTGTTGCCAAATTTTTACCTCCTCGAAATAATCCTTATTACTTTAAAATCTCGTTCTTTAAAATGATCCCCTTAATCGAAAAAAACTACAACTATAATTCTCAAATCTTTTTAAGATGATAAAAATACCACTACCTTTGGAAATGAATGATGTTTCTAGGTTTTCGATTAAGGGGATCATTTTAAAGAACGAGATTTTAAAGTAATAAGGATTATTTCGAGGAGGTAAAAATTTGGCAACAACACGATCTGAAAACAATCAAAGACACTTGATAAACAACAACAACAACTTCAAAGACAGCGCGTCTCAGGTGATGTGCATCTTTGCCAGAGACGCGCTGTCTTTGAAATTGTTGTTGTTTATCAAGTGTCTTTGATTGTTTTTAGATCGTGTTGTTGCCAAATTTTTACCTCCTCGAAATAATCCTTATTACTTTAAAATCTCGTTCTTTAAAATGATCCCCTTAATCGAAAAAAACTACAACTATAATTCTCAAATCTTTTTAAGATGATAAAAATACCACTACCTTTGGAAATGAATGATGTTTCTAGGTTTACTGAGTTTGTACTTAGCTCTCTTTCGTATCGTCATGTAGGGTAGCCATTTTTTGTCCATTTTTATCGCGCGCCTTCGTATCTTGTTATCACTACTATCTTTGGTTCAAACATTATGTTTTCTCCTTCGTCGACACATGATCTTTCCAGCGCCACTAGACTGGTCATTGCCATTGTCGGGATATTTTGTCTCAATGAAATGATACCAATGTGGAATCCCTTCCTCCCACTCTTGCATCATCCAGCTTGTCGCAGTCTCTGCTGCTAATTCGGAGAACAGATCCCACACCGTTCATAAAAGATACAAAACCGTAATTTGCTGAAAGTGATCGTGGCTAGCGATTGGCGCTGATCACGTTGCATTATTGATTACGACAGTATCGTCAGACAGTAGTCATGCAGGGTGAACATGAATGTGGAATGTGGTGTGTGTGTGTGTACATCTGTGTGTGAGTGTGTTTGTGTGATTATAATCTTAGAATGCCTTTGACTTCTTTAGCACAAACTGTCGACTGACAACGTTGGATTTTAATCTGTGATGTGGGATCGTGTGCACTGCCGTCCCAAGTTCGTGTCACCATGCTCTGCCGAGCCAATGAAGTCTCAGGATTTGTGCCAGTGATCCAATCTGTGTGTGAAAGACCATTCTGAGGACATCACACTCATTCTCAAGTCACATTGCATTTGCACTCCTGTCCTCACTTGTCTGTATTCATGGTCCTCACGCCATTTATTTAAAGGGATTGTATAGTTTTGGTTGAGACCTAATTTCATGTTTCTAACATTTTTTTATGAGATAATGAGAAACCACTTATGAAATATGAAAGATCGTGTAATTCCTTGAGGAACAACGTTTATTTGATGAAATTTGGTTTTGAAATAGCTGAGATATCAAAAACAGAGCGATTCTAATAAAGTGTGGGACCCACATTTTATTACGATCACTTTGTTTCACTTTGTTTTTGGATGTTTCAGTCATTCCAAAGCGGATTTTCGTCAAATAAACTTTGAATTCCTCTTAAAATGGTATGCTCTGTACTATATCATAAGTGTTTTCTTGGTATCTCGAAAAAGTTAAAAGCCCAATTGTCATCTCCACCAATACTGTACTATCCCTTTAACCCATTGTGTGCTTTGAATGCCAAATGGCACGGAAAACCCAATAGAATTGTACGCTCTGTCGATGGTTTCAGGTGTGATCTCTTGAAGACATATCACCCAAGTGTAATTCAGGTTCTTACTGTCAACATCCATCTGCATCCCCACAAGTGATGCCAGAGGCATTGTTTTTTTTTTTTTTTTTCATTATTTAAAATGTGTAAATCTTGAAGAAGAAAACAAACAACCAAACAGTAGTGCAAATTTGGTGAATGGTACCCATATTAAGAATGCAATGCAATGCTTCGTATTGCTGGTTGAATGTTGTATTAAAAGCAAGTGCCATCTCCTTCACAAGGAAAACAATGTGTGTAATCCCTGCATCAGCTGTCATCCTAAAACTCTTTCTGTCTCCATAGCGTTACAGTCCCTGTTCAAAGGATACTCCTTTTTTTTTTGACTTGATTTGATTAGGTTAGAATATAGATGAAAATTTAGCATGTTCAAACAGTAAGTGGGGAATGAGAGAGCAGGCGGCTGGTCACTAACTTCCATTTGTGATGCTTGGCAGCCATCCTCACTACCTGGAAATGAGCGGCAGTAATCACTTTTTGTGTGCGCGAACTCGTTATTCCTGTTGGTAGTCAAGAAATGATCTAGTCTCCAACCTCCCACCCCCTCCCCCAGCTATTTCTGACCATCTTGGAGCATCCCCAGTCAGATATTGCAACATGCTGTTGTGAGTCACGGCCTGCCAATATTCCGGTGTCTCCAGCTTGCATGATAAAGCCACCTTGGAAAGAAGGGGGGGGGGGGGGGGAGTAGTACCTTTTGGAATTTACTTGATTGCTCATGCCTTCAACCATTTTGCAGACTACCCAAGTTCAGGAAATCTTTCCATGGTACCTGTTTGGCACTGAGCTGATGACGGACCTAAAATAGAAGGAAAATGAACCAGAAAAATCCGCATTTATTTTAAAAAGACCCCAAAAGAGGTACTGATCATGAGTCACAGGCATTGAAATCTTCAAGCGGTGACAAGTTACAAGCGAATCATGATTTTAAAGAGCTGTACTAGGTAACAACAGCAATATTTTCTGAGTGGAGATATTGTAATCAGAATGATTTTTTTTTAAAGTGTCAATGTGTGTACATACCTACAATGATAGGGGAATTTTATTGGGGGGGGGGGGGGGTAGGAGGTAGAAAGGGGTTTGATTACGGGGCGAAATGCTGAAAACATGACTGAGATTTGATGTGCCAGGATATTAAAAAATGCCAGCGGTGGTTGTTGGAGGCTATAGTTTCATTTTGAAGGGAGGATTTTATCAAGGACAGCCGGATTGCAGAGCGGTACATGATTTACGCAGAAACCTATGATCCGGGAGATTCTGTTTGGAATCCCCCTGACATCAAGCTTGGTAAAGGTGTGATTAGTGACAAGTATATGTTTTGTTACATGATTTTACAATTTTGCATGACATGCAAGAGAGGGGAGGGTGCGAAAAGGTGGCGGGAGGGTATAATTTAGGGCCTGTGCTGGTGTGTTTGGGTTGGGAAGATAGATTTGATCATATTGAATACTTTGGAGAGAAAATGTCCCCATGTGTTCATACACATTGTATGCCATTTGTACTTTTTGTGTGATTAATGACTTACATTGTAATAGGCAAGTCATTACATAATGATTTGATTAGAAGTAATCTTGTACAGTCTTACTGATTGTCACAGAAGCCCATGACATTGTTGAATTCAATTGAATATTGGGGGGGGGGGGTGAAGAGAATTATTTTCTCAGCATTATTAGCTAAATTATGAGAAATGATTGTTTCCTCCAGGAATTACTGTAGATATAACTGTAAATTGGTGTTTGTAAGCTGTAACTGATGATAGCAGTCAAAGCAAAGCAACAAGTAGGTAAAAATCTGAGTCAAGGCAGAAAATTAATATGATATTGTTATAGACTTATTGATATCTCATTTGTTGATCAGATCTCACTTGAGTATGAAATGATTGCCAGCCTGGTTATTTAACCCTGGGACCACTTGTTGAAAATAATTTCACATCGAAGGTGCACAATGTTATACTTTGTCTTTAGGAAAAATTTTCTTGTGAATTAGCACAGTGACAACAGAGCTTATTGTCCTGTATAAAGATTGACCCACAATAGCTTCCCCTCTTTTTGTAACTTTATTTATTCTATAAAAGATCATGGGGAAAAGACGTCAAACTCCATGACTGATCTTCTGTTCATAGGATTTACAGGCAATGTTTAGTTGACTACTGGGAGTCAAGGGGACAAGTTGTATCGAGGCTGGGGGAAACAGACAAAGGTCACGCGGGATATCACACGTGATAAATACTCAGCAACTGGTGACTCGCTGTTTACAAACAGAAACTCGGTATTACAAGGATTCGGGGCTTGGCAAGGGGATGAGGGTGATAGTTGAGGCCGATAGTTGAGGCCGATATCGCAAGACAGCCAGATAGTGCACACTAATGCATAGACCATGTGCCATTTGTGCAACAGATTTGTTTGTGAACAATAAAAAGAAAGTAGGAAAAATGAAGAGGCGAGAAACCTACATTGGGTAGTAAGGGATATCAAAAATAAAAAAGAGAGTGAAATTAAAAGAAAATAGTACATTTTTCCAACTATGTGTTGTATTCTTTTTGCAAGTTGGAAGTGCAGATTTCATACCAAGGTGCAGACATCATAATTCTTTATGTTGTAATATATAAGCATGTATTAGATTATAGGTTCTTCAAATCTAATGTGTAAGCTATTCTTTTTCTAAGAATAGCACCTCAAGTGCCATCTTCCCCAACCCTATATATGTCAATATTTGATGGCTTTTATGGTTATCAGAAGTTTTCTTGCATTTACAGTTTGTCACTCTACTTGAGCAGGATTATGTGGGCATTGCATTATCACATGGAACAACTTATCTTCTGTTCCTTCATTTTTTTCCCCCTCAAAGAATTCTAGTGCCGAAAATAGAATCTCTGTAATCAACAGGTGAAAACAATGAAATTTTCATTTTAGAGACTTTTTATGCACCTAGTGGTTTCCCTGTTCATGGCACTTTCAGCACAGTGCAATAACAAGGAAACAAAAACAAGAAATGCCGCACAAAAACAAAAGGCAAAAACCCACCTTGCCCTTTTCTTGAAGCAAACGCTGCCTGTTCTGAGAAGAGCTACTGTCGTGTTAGGCGGCTGCAAAAGCAGAGAGACAAGGTGTTTTGCCAGGTCTAAGTGGGGGAAAAAAAGGGCAAAGGCAAATGTGCAGTAGGCCTGTATGATATGCAGATCTTGAACCTTGAGGCAAGCTGTTTTTGCTTGATTTACATGGCAAAGAGCTGCCGAGGCAAATTTACAATATCATATGAAATGCAGGTTTTGAACCAAGAGTTGCAGTTTGACAGATATTTCATATTTTGTAATTTCTTTCTTGCCGTGTTACGGTGGTAAGTGGAAACACGGTGTGTTTCTCTGGATAGTGTCATTTTAGAGTTCTTAGATTTCAGGATACATTTTGATAAAATTTCCCCATGACATTTGTTTGCGGCATTTCAAGTCAGTGTGGCTGTTCATATTGCAAGTAATAACAGGTATATTTAAAATCATTTCATGGGGGGGGGGATGAATGTATTTCAATAGAGTAATTTAGTGATGCGGGACAGGAAAGATATTTCATGCATGTCGGTATTAATGTAAAGTAGAGCAGTCTAGGAGGGAATAGTGGTGTAGTAAACAGGCAGGGTGAGTCAGAAACGTGTAAAGGCAAGCAGTAGATGGCTTGTAATGGCTAAGGAGGGGGTGCTGCAGAAGATGTATTTTCCGAAGCCAGCCCCACCCCCCTCTTTGGTAAAGAGGCAGTGATTAGCCGCATTTACACTTACTAACATCGCGATTTTTAAAATCGCGATATTTTGGTTCCACCATTTACACTTGCGCAAAAGCATGCGAAGTTTGAGCATCACGAAACATCGCGATTTTTTGGTCGGTAGTGCGCATGCGTACGTGCGCATGCGTAATTTATCTCTTTTCAACACGGTAGCTGAGTGGAAGCGCGCGCTATTCTGTTCGTTTTCACTGCAGTGCAGTATGTTTTGATCACAATAGCTGGTTGGAACGTTGAGCCAGGGCTTTTTATCAGTACAATGCACACATAAATGTGTGCTTCTCGAGACTGTTATACTTACGGTAAAACTATATAGCTTGCTATATTAGATCACATACGTAGTAGGTGTGTAAAACTACAGCAGCATTCAGGAGGATCATGAAATTTCGCCGATATGACGAAAGTGAGAAGTAGGACTTGGAAGTTAGGACTGGTACTTTGTACTTTATCAGGCGACAGCAAGAACTCACACTTGTTACGTACTCCTGTACTAGTATTCCACAAACGGCGTATATCGAGAGCAGTACGGGCTCTCTCACAATCTGAATCAACGCATTTCTGGGAGAACATTATTTTGTTAAGTCGTCTTGGGGTGATGATACGTGGTTGGAAAACTTCAGGTTTGCTACTAGTAGTAGTTTTCATGTACTAGTTTCATCAGGGAGAGGGAGGTGAGAAACTACGAGCCGATCGAGGATCGGCCGTTTAGACCTGTACACAGCTGTCTATACCGTACTAGTACTCTGGCCAGTGACCGACGTACTCTCTACACGTTCCAAAGAGGGATCGGGAGCGCGCGTAAACTCCCGGTGCAATCCGAGACCGAAAGTCACGTGATGAAAAATCGCGATATTTCTGTAGCTTGGGTTTACACTTGCTAACTTCGCCTCAAACTTCGCGATGTTTCAAAAAATCGCACTCCGGCTGGCAATTTTTCTGGCGATGTTTCGAGGGCGTTTGGGTGTAGTTGCTTAGCAACTTACACCCAAATGTCGCGATTTTAGAAAAAACGTGATTTTTCCAAGCAAGTGTAAATGGGCCTATTATTGGACATGCTTGCCGAGTAGATGGAGAAAGGGAATTGAGTGATGCTGTTGCGGAGGAGGCCAATTGACTTGGGCTGTGACGGATGACGTGGGGGGGGGGGGTGGGGGAAGGAGAAAGAGTACAAGCTGTAACGTGCACAAGTGGATATGGATGGAAACACTTTAAAATTTCTGGGAAGTACTAGTATGTATGCGTGTGCACATTGCATGCTTCAACTATCACCAAGAATGAATAGACCAGAAAGACAAATTACGTCAGGATCTGAAATCTCTCCTGGTTTTTTTTTTAATTTCAGTTATGAAATATAATCTTGATACTGTATAATGAGGAATATTTGTGTGTATTTCGATTTTGTGAAATTAGAATGAGGTTCTTGGCTACACTATATGTGACAGCGAAAATTACATGCCACAAAAATAGCCATTGGCTCCAATTCGCTAAAATTTCATGCCACGAAAATGTCTTGCTTTACACTAGTCCCATATGTCCATATTTATGTTGCTTCTTCTGTACTTGTAGTCTTGATCTGGAGAAGAAGAGAGAGAGAGAAGACAGCATGCTATGGTATGCACAAGAGTGGGTGTGTGTGTGGGGGGAGGGGGGAGGAGGAGCAAGGGAGGAGCAGTCACAGGCGTACAGCTGTTTGTGTGCATTGACTAATGCGACTCCCTCGGTTCTTGGAGTGTGCCGTCGCCAGGAGGCAGAGAGCTCCGTTCAAGTCTCAAAGTTTTCGAGACTGCCTTCGTTGCATGCCCTCGTCACGGGCAGACACGCCAGAGAGCGGCCATCGTGGCTTGAGCACTTAATTAAGGAGCAGTTGAAAGTCCACAGTGTGGTATTCCTTGCCTAGTGGTAATTAGCTTGTTACGTGGAGAAGAGTCAAGTAGCCATACATACCGATTTTATACCTTTATGGATGTTAGGATATTAGGGCATTCAGCACAAGAACGCAGAATGATGTAAGAGCAAAGATACAAGAAAATTTGTTGGCATAACACTTTTCTACGGCAATCTTCTCCCCCCCCCCCCCCCCCAATATTATTATTTTCAGTCTCCACCTTGGAAGATTACTGCAGGCATGATGCATGTTTGTGAGTTATCTGTCTGTCCCTCTGTCCCTCCCACATCTCATTATTAGGACTTTGGGGACGGGGGCAATATGCTATGGCTTTTCTTGATACCTGGCCAAGGTATCGTACTTGAAATGTAGATGCGCTGATTAGAATTTCGGTTTCTTTTTTGTGAAAATGTAACTGAATACACTGTTGGCAAGGAAAGGGGTGTGTACAGGACACTGTGTACACTCTACTCACAGCAAGTTGAGAATGTTGAAATGTAATGAAACCCTACATGAAGCAGGTAATGACTTCCTGATTATCTAGGTCTTCCAACATGACATTCTTTTGTTGAATGAATCTTGAAATCTTCAGTGTGATTTCACTTTCTTTGAACTTCACATAGGTACCTCATTTTAAATGATTATTCAAAATGTGATTTATGCTCTCAGATTTGTGTGAATGAATGCAAGGTTAGTGATTCATCCATATTTGACATTTCATCATAGGTCAAGTGCCGATCTTGATGTAAACCACTGTCGCATGTTTTTTTTTTTTTTGAGGGGGTGTAAATGTTGTATAAAAGCATCAGCATTTGGAAAAAAAAAAAAAAAACCTTTCAAATGTGTACTGGTAAATCGAACAATTGCATTTGAATGCAGATGTGATTATATTGCGAGTGGACTATTTGGGTTCTTTAGAACACGCCATATTCATAACCGATGGAAATGGGCAGTTACATTTTGTTTGCTTAAAACCTTTCAAATCATGGAATATTCTCTTTGTACTTTTGATTCCCTTTGGTGTTGAAAGGATAGGTTGCATACAGTTAGGCGTACACTTGTTGGGCTTTTATGTCTGTGATTAGATACTCCCTGGTCTTTTTGATAGTAATACAGGCCTATCAATGCTTCCATGAAACGGGTCTCGACCTTCAACATTCTCCCCCCCCCCCAACCTTTGTGATTATAATGAATGCCTATAATTTTTGTCGACAAAAAGGTTTTCGACCTTCAACATTCCCCCACCCCTGGAAAGTTGTGTCAATAAGTCGGTAATTACTCTACACACTGCTATTTGTTTCCTTGATTAATTAACAGGTCCATTTCTCTCCAGCTATAATGCCATGGGCTTCTCACGTGTGTTTGTGTTTGTCGGCACTTTAATCACATGTATAATTTCCAGCAGCATGCCCATTTGTAGAAAACTCCATTGCAATTTGCTGGAAAAGTCATTTCCTAAATAGGGCTGGCACCAAAAGTTGATTACCATATCATCCTGTTTGTCAACCACGCAGCAGCATTACTGTATGTTTCGGAATACAGAAAGATAAAAAAGAGGGAATATAAAAAGCACATGCTTTGCCAGGGTAGTCAGCCACACCCTACACGTACATTGTACAAATGTGTACATATGTAACAATTTATCATAAACTTTGGCATGATATCTTGACAAGTAAATATCAAAGTAATCATTCATGTTCACTAAGCTCTCTCCTAGCAACATTGTAAATATGATTTTTTTTTTTTTTCTGTGTCAATCACACGCGTACACTTAATGTAGCATTTCACCGATGTCGGGAAAATTCTGCAGAACTAGATGTGATACTTGTTGCTGGTGCAAAGGTGTTGGAGTATTTGTATTCAGGTCGCGTTATTGAATGTACTTCAGAGATGTTTGGTCGAACATTGCGCAAGCTGCCATGTATCTTTCTTCTTCCTTTTTATTTTTTAGCAGGTGTGTAAAAAATTTTCTTCGGGTTTGCTGTGAGATGGCTTGGCCCCAAAAGCAGTAGAAACAAGCAGTCGTTTCACAATCAACTCTTCTAAAGCTTTTTCGTTCCAGCAGTATGATATTTGTTACTGTTGAGAATAAATCTGCCTGTAAATTGTGGTGCATTTTGATGCTGTTATCAAAAGTGCAGTCTGTATAAAGAAGGTACATGATTGGCACTAAAACTAAAATAACCCTTTAATGGCAGGATTTCCTCCCCATTTGTACTCTATTCTGGCAACATTTGAGGATGAACTGCACAACAGCACAATAATGTACATGGAGTTATTCATTGTGGTGCAATCGTTGATTATTGAGCAAATGTGCTAGATTAATGCAGTATCATCCTTTTTTGGGGGGGAGGGGTGGAGGAACTGTATATTTCATTTTTCAGATTATGCTCAACCCAAAAATGCTAAATGCATGTGAAGTTTAATGATCAGCTACATTTTAACCCGTTGAGGACGAGTCCCGAGTATACTCGGGCAGGTGTCTATGGGAAATGCGTGTTGTAGCAAAATCAGTCCGTCCTCAACGGGTTAAGCCCCCGTTCCACTATGCCGTTCTCGCTACGATTTGACAATTTTCTCAGGTCGGGAAGGATCGGGTAAAACCTGAGCCGATCTGGACACAGTACGATGTTAGAACGCTCTAAGTACGCTGCAGTTACGACTACCAAGTGCTTGCTACGCTCTTACTACGATGATCGGGAATGAGACATTACGATCTCTGCCGCTGCCGGTACGCTTAGAACGATGTAGCTACGCTGTCAGTGCGATGTTGCCGATGTTATCCGATCAATGCACGCTGTATCTACGCTCTGAACGATCTATACGATCTTATCACGCTGTTACCCCGTTCAGAGAGCTGAAAAGTGCCCGATGTGCCCCGATGTACCCCGATTCGACTGTGGGTCAGCAGTCAGTCAACTTATTAGCATGCAGAACCGAAGAAATATACTGTGGACCTCGAAGATTCATTCTTCTTTTTTTACTTTTGATTTTCAAAGTTGTTGTTGCTTCGTTATTCTCACTACTCTTTCTTCATCAGCGAGCCCGTGCTTCTGTGCCTCCAGTGCCCTGGTTATGACCCACCATTTCCCTCTCCTCTCCCCTCCTCCCCCCCCCCCCCCCCCTGTCCACCTCGAACTTACTACCTTCTTCACTACTATATCTTTCTATCCTCTCATCAATTTTTTTCCTTACAAGAGAGCCGCCATGTGTTTGTGAATGTGCGTCCGTATGTGTGCATGTATGTGTGTATTACTCTGTCTGTCTTTTTTTTTTGCTACCGCTTAGGGAAATTTGTTATTGTTGTTTTTTGCAATTATATATTTTTCTCTATGAGGGGACTGCATTCTAATACTACAAGCTCTGCTTTTTAGCAGTCCACTCCATTTCCAGCAATATTTTGTATGCATTTACCACAGTGACGTAACTGTTATTTGTATTTCTGTTGATAATTTGCCTGTATCTCTTTTACAATGTTATTCTGTTCATCGCATTGTGGTACTGATTTCATGACGTCTGTGTATATGAGCGTTTCTTTGTATTTTTTATTATTTGTTTGTTGGAAGTGAAATAAATCAACTTGAACTTGAACTTGAAGAGCCTCCTCAACTCACGGTTCTTTTGCAGCAATGCATTGTATAAACAAGGACGTGCTGATTTTTCAAAGGATTTTTCTTGATGTCCTTGCTTTTATAGTCCGTCTTCCTCCAGTTGTAGATGATTTCATATTCTTCAAAATTCTACTATGTCCTCTTCCTCCTCTTTCAGCATGACGTGCAGTCTCTCTTTCTTCGCCTTTTGGGTAGCTGCTTCGCTGCTTTCTTCTCTTCTTTTTCTTCATCTCTTCTTTTTCTTCGAAAATTACAGCTAAAATTACTTCCCGTTCTTGTGCCGATGTTACTACGCTCAGAAAGACCTTGTTACGCTCATCCCGCTGCGTTTATGCCGTCATTACGCTCTCCCCGCTGCGTTTACGCTGTCACTACGCTCTCCCCGCTTGCCGTACGATTAAAAATATGTCAATTTTGATCGGGGAGATCGGGAAGAAATTTTGGACCGGTTCAAAATTTCTTCCCGATCTGAAAAACTGCCCGCTCCAACCCCGACCTCCACACGCTGCTGCTACGATGCTTCCGATCCCCGTACGCTTTTGCCGCTCTCTCCCGATCTGCTAGATCGGGACAGATCGGGGTCCAAATCGTGATAGTGGAACGGGGGCTTTAAAGAAAATCATTAGGAAATATTGGATATTTATACCCCCACTCATACATAGTATGCTCTCTCATTTTTTGAGCAGTTGACCTAAAATTTGGCATGTGTGACTGCTACACCATAGATAGATGGGCAAGACACCTTTTTCGTCAGTATTGCAAAATATGTTGCCATGGCAACGGTAAATTTTCATAAAAGTCACAAAGTGTTGTGAATCAAACTACTGTATCAGTTTCAAAGCAATTGAGCTGAAATTTGGCGCATGCAATCAATGTAATGTCTGGTTGTGAAAGACATGAGGGGGCTTTTGTTTTTTCGTTACTTATTCAGTTGTATAAGAATACAATGTACACGTCATGCTGCTCTGAGTTTTCCAGGTTTACTGAGCATGATGAACGCATTAATCAGATTTTGCTTCCTTCTTTGTTTTTTCTTTTCTCTTCAATCTATGCAGGGAAAATCTGGCCAATGACAGATATCTGCAGTCGCAGATGGACTCAGACCAGTATGTGCCCATCAGGACGATAGCAAACTTCAATGCGGTCAAGAAACTGACCCATGACCTGCAGCTTGTTATAGATGTACTTCGTGGTGAGTAGCAGGAAGTAGTCTTTGCTCCAGGTGTATCGGAGAGAAACGGAGCTGCCCCGTAATCTTTTCATTACAGATGATGGGATAGGATGTGTGCATTGGTATCAGACCTGACAGGTTGCAAAAATCAGCCTCTGTGCTTGAAGACAGACTAGCCGTCAGATCTTGCCATAATTGTCATAATCATCAGATTGAAAAATAAGATATCATCATCATATTATTGACAACAATATTATGATATGTCAGTGGTAGTGATACTGATGATGATACCACTACTACTAAAATTCTAGTGATTATGATAATTTAATGGTCCCAGCACCTGCGGTAATGATATAGGAACAACAGAGATGATTACAAAGTAATGACAATGTTTTGATGATATTACTGAAAAGTGCAAAAAATAGAGTTTAGGTATCATTTGTGCAGTTCCTCTCCCTAAAGAAAAAGAGGAAATCAAATACAAATGGAAAATGAATACTAGTAATTTGTGATTATGATAATGAAATAGTTTTTGATACTTGGATTGACCAGTGTTTGAAATCTATGAAGTACAGAGTAAAGTCTAGCTGCCCAAGTGCCGTAAATCTTCATTTCTTTCCCAAGCACTCTGGTTGATAACGGTGTCGTTCGTCGTTATTGCCATGTTTGTAATGATTTATATGGGGATCTTCTTTCATTACAGGGGCTCGTATACAGGTCGTAAAACCTTGCACGTTATAATAATCACTGCCGCTGAAGACAACTTGCCACCCTATACACACTGGAGTATATTTCGTTTATTTGAAGGTCCCTTTTCCGATAAGATCAAGAGTAGCATATTACTGGATGATAAACATGTCGTATTTGGCTTTAGATGCTGCTTGGGTTGGGAGGTGTGATGCCCATGTCCACTGACTTTGTTGTTTCTCAGTGGTGGTAGTTTTGGTCGGGGGAGGGGGGGGTGGGTGGGGGGGGGGAAGGAGGGAGAGGGGGGAAGCATTACAGAATGGCAGTGTGCACAGGCACATTCTTAATTGTGCTTTTGGTTGTCTGTTTTTATTGCGGCCTCGTCAGTTGACGAGAAAAATAAAAGTATTGACCAGTATGAACATTTACCGATATCAAAAAACTCACAGAATAATTCAGGTTTGTCTTTTGGTTTTGTTTGTTTCGTTTGTTTTATGTGTCTTGAGAAAGAAAGAGAGAATTTAAAATCTAATGATATTTAGTGGAAATGATGTCCCAGCAATGACAAATTCGTCAAACTACTTTTAATGTTGCTCTATCCTTACTCGAATTCCCCCCCCCCCCCCCCCCCCCCCCCAAAAAAAAAAAAAAAAAATCTTTAAAGTCGCAATTGCATACATGTACAGTTTATATCATGTGGTTTTGTAAACTGGACATACAATTTGTAGTGTATTTTAGCTAGAAAATACTCCAGTTTAGGCCACAGAACATTTTGCTCCTTGTACCTGTACTGTTACTGTCGATCCCACTTAAGAAACCGAATTTGAAGTCAGAGGTCAGAGCCTTGTGTGGAGTGAAATTCTGTCGAAACCTAACAGTCCCCTTCATGTCTGCCTTGCATTATATTTTGTCACTGGGATGACAGAACCTTTTGTCCCAAATTTTTGTGAAAATCACGTTTTGGGATTAATTGGCAGAGAATCTTTTAAGTGATGTCCTATCTAAATCCTTGCTGTCTAACCCCCAGAATGAAGCCACCATGGCAGGTTGAGTGAAAGGTGGTCTCATTTGTAATAGTGCTTTGGCTGCCACATTTTTTTTGCTCTTCTCAACATTTGACATTTTTGAGATTTACGCGGTGATGTCTCCCCAACAGCGATTCTGCTATGTTGTTTCACATGAGAAACCAGAGGCCTTTGCACTTACAATCATTTGGGCATGTCCACTCAATTACCGCAGGGAGAAAAAATATATATCATCCTCTGTGCCCTTTTATGAGCACTTTTTCCACAAGTCTCAGAAAAATATTACCATCATCGGAACATTGCCCCCATCTGATCAAGTATCCGCCTTTTGATGTTGTTTGTGTGTTTTTCGTGTGTGCTTGTTTTTTATGGTGATGACTGCCTTAGGAACATTTTATACATTTGTAAGCTGTTAAGCACCTCAGTCAACATAGAATTGGGTCAGCCTTACATTAGATATGTAACTGCCACTGTTATGACCAACCTGGGCCTCTCTAGAAAAAGAGGGGGGTGGGGTTGGGAGGAAGGAATCACTGCTAGCGTCGTTTTTTTGTTTCCCTGTCTTTCGCTTCGCATAATTGATGTAGGCGTCGCTAATTTTGGTATCATGTCGTCGTCTCTCATTAGACGTGAGTGTTTCTGAAACCACAAGTGCCTCAATTTAAATGCAGTTGGGGGGGGGGGGGTGGGGAGGGGAGGAACATAGTCGGGGCAAAAGAGGGATGGAGGAGTTGGCGGAAGAGAGTTGTGCCAGCCATAGGAAATAATCATGTGCTCTGCAAAATTGTCCGCAAATGCAGAGATAATGAGTGGAGTGAGTCATGCACGTCGTATACAGCCAAGAGGAGTTGTGGGGGGAGGGGGAGACACCTTGATTGGATGGAATAGCGCCTCGTAAATTTCTCTGAAACCAAAGCCACAGACTGTGAAGGGTGTCGTATCATGGTGCCTAATGAATGAATGGATGAATGAAGGGGGATGGGGAGGGGGAAGAAATAAGGCAAATTTTCAACAATGCATGATACCATATATACAACTTATTTCGCGGAAATTTAATTGGATCAAGATTTTCAGATTTTTACAGATATTTGGTGAATAGAGTGAATCTGGAGTATGCTTTCACGAAATTGTTACATTTGTACTGCCAAACCATTTGACATATTATTTGAATGAGTATTGGCCTCAATGTAGACTATGATACACCCTACAATGTACTGGTTATTCTTAGTTACCAAATGAGGTTAGGTTTTACAGTATTAAAGACCAATTTGACTCTTCTTTTTTTTTTATCTGTAACCACCACTTAGAGACATTTAACAGTCTTTTGTTGAAAAAAAAATATAAAGACAAACTGAACAAAGAAGTTTGGGAGAAACCAACCAGTGACTAAAACCTCAATGTTTTGAGGGGGAAATTTATCATTAACTGCATGACACCTCGTTTATCATACACCAATTAACTCTGATTGACATTTATATCTTACATATACAACCTCAATCATTCACAGCAAAATAAAGAAAAGACAAGAAGTGTCCAGCATTATTTTTTATGCCTGTCCTTATTTCAAAAAGCCAAAAATAAAAAGATAAAAATTGACACATGTACAATATGTGTATGTCACTTTTAATACCCATTGCCAATGGGAAAAACTTGGGATGACTTCTGAAAGAGGGTTTCCTCCCTTAAAGCCACCACTTGCTGATACGTCATACATCTTCACTTTCCGCTCTTTAACATGTCACATTGGGTTAAAGGTAAACAGATATCAAGCCCCCTCGGAGAGCCTCTGTGCCTCCCTGCTAGTGGTGTATATAAACAGTTTACTTTTTCTGCTACTATCCATTGGGTTCACTTCATTAACAGCGGGGATATTTCATTCAAATGCAGGGACATTAAACATTGCTGTCTGTGGTCCGTAGAACTTTTCCTTGGCAGTTAATATTTATAAAGAGTATATGTCCTGATCTTGGGACTCCTGACAACTCATTCAGATCCATCAATTCAATTAGAACCAGTATAATATTCGGGGGAGTGATGTTAGGTTTAAGGCATAGTTGTGTTTTGAGATGTCAGTTGTCCTTGTTAATTAATCTGATCTCTGTCTCTTGAAGTTTGCTTGAAATGTGCGTTTTGCACAAAGGAGAGATAACAGCTTTATTCTAGTAAGTTTCCAAGTCCGATGTGTGGTTTACTGTAAGAATCTATTTCGGCAATATTCAGTCGCATTTCATTTTTGCATGCATATATTGGGAAGATGCACATGAAATAAATACACATGTGACACTACTCTATTTAGAATTCTTTTGCTTTTTGTTTTTTCCAGGAAGTTGAGACTTGCCAGTTCAGGTAGAATTTATGAAGTGGCATTTGACAATTGATAAATCATAGCAGAGAACATAAAATATTTTTTGGTTCCACCTGCTATTAAGTTTGTCAAAGGAGGCTGAGTGGCGGATACTAGTAGGACACAAGAAAAGTTTCAAAATATGTTGTGAGAATTGCTAGCAAGGTCTGACGCTTTGTAGGAAGCGAGGATGCAATCACCATGAAGGGTGGATTTTGACAGGGATTGGAGAAGGAAATGGATTAGCTCCAAAGCAGCGCAGGGCATTTCACCATATTTTATCTGCTTTACCGGTCACGTAATGCTTTATTAAATTTCAGAGTCGCCGTTTGTCCAGGTGGACAGCAAAGGGGAGAAGGTCAGGCCAAATCACAAACGATGTACGGTCATCCTGCGAGAAGTGCCGGAGACGACGCCCATCGAGGTAAGTGCACTCCTTTCATTTGCATCTCAGACATGCAGTATTGCTGTCTGCAAGAAAGAGGGAGTCGCTGGTAGAAATGCAATGATGATGAAGGGGGATTTAGACAGAGCAGTGCAAAAATGCAATTGACTCTTGCAATCTTGCAACCTTACAAGGGAGCAAGTGTCATCAACAATTACGCTAACTAGTGTAAGATGATTTTACTCTTAAATGTCAAATTGCTTCCAGTTTGAAGTGCAACAGTTGAATGAAGTCCAGTGGACATACCCTGTTGGAGCTCTCAAGGAACCGTACAGAATTTAATCTTCCTTGGACTTCATAGATAGTCCACTGACATATTAACAAAGGGAGCTGTAATGTGGAAAGAGAGCCAGGCATTTGTTCGAAATATCCCCAATGCGAGCAAGCCTATAGACTGGTGTGTAGCCAAGTTAAGCCTCAGATCACGCTGGATTATAGTCATAATGCAGATGTTGCCTTGTGGTGTAGTCCTTAATAGGCAACATAGATACAACTTGTGTTCTTGTGAAGAATTTGTTGCATGAGAGCAAGTATTGATTCATACACCAGTTGTAATATTCTTGCGGGAGAAGGCCATGTGGCTTCGTGACAGCAACATCTTTGATACCTTTTGGAGAAGAGAGAATCTGAAGAAAAAAAAAGAAAAAAAGTTAATAAAGATAAAACCCAAACATATCATGTGTTTATCTAAATGGTCGGGTGTTTTCAGCTGTTGGGGGAAAGTAAAAGTTGTATTTATGTTCATAAAGTTGCTTGGAATATTTTTCCCCTCAGTGATTCAACATGGTATTGAGGAGGTATGCATTCAGATAAAGGATGGGAGGCCATCATGCAGCATACTATGACAAAAAAAAAAAAGAAAAAAAAAATATATATTATGTAAATGGGATATTTGTGGGTCATTCAGTAACCCCCATCAGATGAGGCAATGCCTTCCCTTCGGCCGGACCAAAAGCTTCCGTTTTGATCCTTGCATGTTTGCCGACAGGAAATGCGCATGCCTTTGCCCACGACAGCGGGTGCATACTTGATCAAACAGGGAGAGTTGTGTAGAAGCCTCGCATGGCACAAGATTGCCAATCTCAAATTGTTAGATTTATCATTTTTTCAAGCTTTTTTTTTTTTAAATCCGGAACAGCAGCCGTCACAAAGTGATTTTTTTTTTTTCTGTTAAAGCTTGTGAATGGCCTGAAAACAAATTTGTCACAACCTGTTATCTCAGCCTGCTTTTGTGGAGAATTTTCTGTTTGATCATGAATTGAGGCGCTGTTTTCAAGAGTACTTTGCTACCATTGCAAGTTGCGATCACAGTTACCATGGTATTAGCCAAGTAACAACCAATCAGCTGTGAGTAAATAAACCATTACCATGGTAACTGGAGTCGTAACAACTGAAAATATCACTGCCAGTATCCGTATCTTTGTCAGTTGCCATAGCAATAGTGGCAAGGAAGCATACTCCCATCTACACAACACAATGTATTCACCATTTCTGTGAGCTGTACTGTCTTTATGTTCCGTTCCTAACATGCCTTATCAAGATATTTATGCATGGATGCCATGTCCACCAAATTTCTCTCTCCCGCAAAGTTAAAATCCAATGCTGGATGTCAGCTAAAAGAGAATTGAAATCAAATTTTCAACCCGCAGGAGGTGAAGGCCCTGTTCACGCACGAGCAGTGCCCCAAGTTTGTCAGCTGCGAGTTCGCCCACAACAACAACTGGTACATCACCTTCGAGTCGGATTCAGATGCCCAGCTGGCGTATAGACATCTACGAGAGCGAGTAAAAAACTTCCAGGGTAAACCAATTATGGTGAGTCTGCTCTTCTCATATTTTATTTTTATGCCTCCGCCACGAAGTGGTGCCGGAGGCATTATGTTTTCGGGTTGTCCGTCCGTCCGTCCGTCCGTCCGTCCTTCCGTCCGTCCGTCCGTCCGTCCGTCCGTCCTTCCGTCCGTCCGTCCTTCCGTCCGTCCGTAATGAATTTTGTGGACAGGGTAACTACCAAAACCTTTTGAGGTATCCTAATGAAACTTGGCATGTATGTGTATTAGGGGGTGAAGTTGTGCCTATCAACTTTTGGGTGCACATGCTCAAGGTCAAAGGTCAAAAGGTCAAGGTCAAATGATTAAAATTTCACTATTTCCCCCATATCTATGCAATGCCTAAAGATATTTTCTTGAAACTTAGTGTATACATGTATTACCCAATTAAGATTCTCTGGTGAAAGTTTGGGGTCATGAGGTCAAAAGGTCAAAGGTCAAAAGGTCAAGTAAAGTTAAAATTTTACTTTTTTCTCTATATCTTGGAAATTGTTCAAGGTATCTTCATGAAACATAGTATATATGCATGTACTGACTGGCAGTGGTTATCTAGGGAATTCAGGGTTCATTGGGTCAAAGGTCAGGGGTCAAAGGTCAAGGCAATACTTCAAAATTTTACTATTTTCCTTATATTTATGCAATGCCAGCAGGATTATTTTGTTTAACTTGATGTATGCATGTATAACCCAATAGAAATTATCTGGGATTTTTTTTTTTTGCCAAGAAGGTCAAAGGTCAAAAGGTCAAAATGAAAGTGCTGAATTTACTTCTTTCTCCATATCTCGGAAGTGGCTCAAGTTATCTTGAAACTTAGTACATATTTATGTATGTTCTGCCTGGCAGTGATTCTCTTATAAATCAAAGGCCAGTTGAAAATGATAACAATTTACTGTTCAATACCGAAATTGCACTTTTTCTCCATACCTTGAAAATTACTCGGTGCATAAACTTATGAAAGGGTCAAAGTCAAGTTAAAGTTCTTAAATCCCCAAATACATGCTCTCCTCCAATTCATCCAATTAAACATACACGTGTAGGTCAAGGAAGGTAAACATTCAATACATTTGTGACAAACATGTCATTTTGATATTTTGCCAATTTTGTTAAAATGTAATCACACATTTTTCTCTCTGCCTTTAAGAAAATTATCTTATTCAGTGATGATTTGAAAGAGAAGAAGATCAGACTCATACATGCTGTTCTTGCATTGCCTGAAACAGAGCCATTCGCAGGATACCAAAAATTGTATGAATAGAATTCCAAGAAGCTCAAATAACTTAACAGCCTGAGCTCATCCCTCCCCCCACTTCTGGTTTTTTTTTTTTATTCTTGGCTTACATATTATCTAATACTTTCTTTTGATTGTGAATGTAGGTTGCAAGTCATGACTGAATTCAAGACAGCGCCCCCCCCCCCACACCCACCCACACACACACACCAATCACATACATGCGTATAAAGCACAGCAATTTGTGTTTTGAAGTATGCGTGCTGTTGCCATGCATTCTCTGTTCACTTAATCCGAATATGTAGGTATACATGTTATCATGTTCGTGGCTCGTCCTCATGTTTCAGCTCTTCATACTGTCATGGCTGATAGCTCTTCAGCCGTGAGTCACAGAGTTTTTGTTGTGGTTATTTTGTCGATGCTTCATGCAGTACTATGCATGACGGTGAGTCACATGCGACTGGAAAGAGGGGAGATTGAAAGGACATGCTTTGAGAGAGCTTCCATGTTATCTAACGCCGCATCATAAACACAGCGAGATTACGCGCAGAGCTGATTTTTCCATTTGCCTTGCCCAAATGGCAGTCGGAAAATCGGTCTGCAGCGATTTTGTTTGGCAAGGTATATAACGCAATAGTAAAATATCTGATGAATAAGACTTGGTTCCCCCCCCCCCCCCCCAGCCCACTCTCTCTTTCTCTTCAGCATGATACATTCTGAACATGGGAAGGATAGATGATGTCGTGTTGTGAGTTGCCTCTAGTATTGACCTCCGACCGCTTTCTATGTTAAACCCCGCTGGCAGGTGGCCAACGTGACATGTAGGGGGACGGTACTTGAAAATGGGGCAGGGTCAGGAGCACACAGCACATCCCATTATCAGCTTAATGTGGAACAGAACCCATGCCCCCCCCCCCCCACACACACACACACACACACTCACACACATAATAATGCATCAAGGTCTACCAAAGAGAGCAGTCAATTGGCATAAATGCATCTTGACATCAAAGTGGTTTGTTCCCCTGTCTTTTCGGTAGAATCAAGAATGAGTTGGTGCGTCAATCTTCCCACAGGATGATTTCCCCACCTGTATTCTGTCTCATTCTATTGCCAAATTTTAAAGACTATTTCAAGTTTCTGAAATGGTTTGGGAGGGGGGCTGGATAGCTGCCATGGCAAAACGAAACAAAATGTAATCCTGTGACCCTGAATTGAGTGACCAAGGCAGATACATTGTAGTTTTAAGTACACACAATGTTTGTGGTCTTCGAAGTTTTAAACTCCAGTGATTAGATTGAAGTTGTAAACTATAAGGGGCATCCACACAACACCTAATGTTCAAGATTAGACTGTGGAGGCAAGCCCCGCTGTATAGTTTAATCACAGACTTGGATGAAATACATACACGCAGCATGAGTGAAACTCAATAATGTAGGATAATACAGTAGTGTACAACACACACTGGAGATTGACCTGGAAGCTAAGGGAAAATGGGGTTCACAGAGAGGTGACACTAACTTCCAAATTCGTTGATTATTGAGTCCACATTAAGTTAAACTACAAGTGGAATCCACCCCCACCCTACCCCTCGTGGCTTTGGATAGAGTGTAAATCTTGTGGTTCCAATCATCTTTCAAGATTGCAAACTTTTGATTGCATCTACACAGTGCTTACAATATGTAACTATGAGTTGATCATTGAAATATAAAACTTTAAGCTAATCTTGAACATTAGGAACTTTATGTGAATGTGACAAATATATTTGCTCTGTACACTATCAATTACTATGCACACTGATGGATGTTCAATTGATACTTTCCCCTGGGCTTTGTCATCTTTAGACTGGCAAAAAGCAGCAGAGACCAGAAAATAGTATTCGAGAGCGATATTTTAACACTGTCAAACAGAGAGAAGGCTTTTCATTGAACCACCATTAGTACATTAGTGACCTATATTGAAAGGAATGCTGTGGATGTTGCAGGGAGGGGTTAATACTGGAAGTGACAGCCATCTTTGTGCAAAGTCTCCCCCAGTTCGGGAAATTCCATGTTTGTATGGTGAATATGATGCTAAATGTGTATTTTTTGTTTATAAGTAGAAAAATATGATTATTTCAAGTCTAGAATTGACATTTCAGACATTTGTCAGAGTGGACTTTTTCATTTTCGATGTGATAATAAGCAGAAACGAAATGGGGATTAGTACAGTCTGCCAGAAATTTGTTAAACATGCCTTCTTCCAAGAATGATCTGTATTCCTTTGGCATCGTTGTGGGTTTCTCAGTGTGTGCAAATGTAGGGGAAGATCTCTGTGTTGTCAATGTAGGTACACGCTTACTGCACGTGGATGTGTGTGTTTATGTGTGTGTGTGTGTGTGTGTACCTTTGGTTACGTGTGCTTGTATGCATGTGTTTATGTGTGCATGTGTTGTCGTGGAATTCAGCCAAGATAGCGGTCAGTCATTACACACAAGCTCTTCGTGGTCAGTAATAATGATAAGTGAGTAATCTCCGTGGCCATGCTTCGCACTGCCACTGCCACTGACCGCTGGAGTGACTGTAGGGGAGGTCAACTGACCATAAATACCCTATCCCCAAAGTGTCCTGAAAGGGGGGGGGGGGGACACTGCCACTCTGGTCAGAGGAAATGGACTCTACGGCCAGATTAGCTGCCAGAGGCATCGGTACAAGAGATGTCACATTTGCCTACGCTATTTATGCAGGCTCCTCTCTCTTTCTCTCCCCCCCCCCCCCCCCTTCTCGCTCGCTAGCTCACTCCTCATCTCTCTCCCTTTTCTTTTTCCTCCTGCTCACCCTTAGTGCAGTGGAGCAAAGAAGAGTAGATAGACCACTTTGGCTAATGCATCTTAAACATGAGACTGATGATACACAGGTGGATAATGGTGTGCACGCAGAGTATTAAGTGTGATTGAAATGAAACTTACCTTGAAATATGACGACTTGCATGTATTTCTAGATTTAGTCTTTCTCTTCTCTTCTTTTTTTCAGCCAACGTACAGTAGCCGTCTTTCATTGCTTGTTTATAAAGGATTTAACAGATTCAAAGTAATGAAAAAAAAAGACCCCGCGCGATTTTGATGTTGTTGTTTGTACTAGCCCCCATCATCTAAAAGTCATTTGTTGATTGATTTTGGATATACCCGATGGTTAATAATTGAAGTGCCTGATGAAAGGTGGAATTCATATACATACTATGTACATTGTATGTCAGGACTTGTGTTTGTGTGTACTTTGGCATGTGTGTACAGCAATCCTGTGTATGTGTATACGTGTATAATGTTTGTTTGACTGTGCGCATGTGTGTCTGTGTCTGAGCCAGTGGTTCCGAAAGGGCTAATTGCATTGATTTTTATTCTGGGGGTGGTTCATTGGGGAGGGTGGGGAAAATCTGGTGTAGTCACATTATTGCTGCTGAAACACGCACAAATTGATGAAGAACAGCATACAATGTATCACTAGCAGGTAATGATTTAATAGCCAGCTGTTAATCCAAAGTAATTCACATTGTCCCAGAGGGACAAAAAGGCAAGAATATTACCTTTATATGGTGGAACATGATATCACTTCTGCTGTGGTTATCTCATCTGTTTTTGTGTGTTCATTCTGTCTTTCTCTCAAAAAGATGCAGCACTCCGAAGAAACAGCTATTGCTACGACAACATATTGTCTGAAATTTAAATATTCAAACTGCTGTTTGATCCAACACTGCTGTAAGGAATAGTGATTTCCCCATATTTCATGATAACACTTCCAGTATGTACATGTAAACTGTACATTGCTTAGGTTGTGGATTGTGCCATTTGCTCTTAACTGTGATTTTAAACTAAGTCTTTGATCGTTTTTGCCTACATCTGTAGATATTCATAGCAAAATAATGCTTTTCTATGGGGGGCCATAATTACTCCGAAGCACATGTCTCAAGCAATGGCCCTCTGTTGTAAAGATAGATAAATAAATGTATGATTTATTTCATAATTACTTCAGACAAGGTTTACCAAGTAACATTATTTAAAAGTTTTTTGGAAATGAATAGGAGATATATGACCATTACCTTTCTAAAGGGGAGAATGTGCTTTTTACTTGGTGATTTTGATATGCACTGACAAAACAGGTCCCCCTATCAAGATGCTAATAGCTAAATGAATGTATGTTGCGGCATACTAGTGGTAAGAAGTGACCTTCCACATACCACAGCTATGAGCTATTTCAATAAATAGATGATGGGGTTATGATACATTTTATGTTGAGGGGCCATAATTACCCCGGGGCCACAATTACCCCAGTCTCCCCTACACTTTATATGCCGAACCTTTGGCTATAGATGAATTACGACATATAGGCTGAACCTTCAGCTATCGATTGCGACATATTATTCATTTGCATTGTATGAGAGTGGCCTTCATGTGCATTGCGAAACCCAGGTTGGGTTTGTCTACAAACTTGACGCTGTGGCCAAGTCGTAGATACCAATGGAATAAGCTTGGCAAGTTGGGACTGGATATGTGGGCTCCCGAAGGGTTGAGATTGTAGCATTGTATGGAAGGGTTATAGTAAGGGATTTAGGAATAGATTTAACATTAGGGATTTGAAGAAGGGTCTTGGTTAATAAAGTGTAATGTCATGGAAAATTACGTTAAGACAGTGGAGGATGATGCTGTTGTGCTTGCAAGGTTTGTGGCAGGTCTACAATTATAAGAGGCAACAGAGCTTCACTTCCTCGTTTCATGACTCTGTGTAAGACAAAACTAATGTGCCACCCAAACCTGTAGCTCTTCTGGCCTCGGTGAAAGGGGAGTTCTGATCATAGGCTGAAAGTGGTAGATAATGAGGTTGATCTTCTCAATGAAATTGGATGACAGTCTAATTTAGCTCATCAGGGCTTGCAGGTAGGTATCGATTGAAGTTCCCCGAAGCCCGCCTCTCTGTCATCTGACACTGGGGCCGTGTACCACCCGGCAATTCAAGCCCGATGCAGGCTGCTTGCGAGGTGCCTCCATTACATTTGAGACGACATAGTTGGCGAGTAATGGTGTAGCAGTTTGGTAAAGAAAGGTCCGCGTGATGGGAAGAAAGGGCGAGAAACTTGATTTGACCCCGTGAGCGTCTCTTCGTTGGAGAGACACTTGGTTGGCATCATTTAAGTGTAAGACTCTGAGCATGTATATGACAAAGAGTTCAAATATTTAGCATAAATCCTACTCCTGTTTAATGTCCCTGTTTATATTTCAGCAGAAAATACAGCCCCTGACTCATATTCTATGTGTTGAATTCATGTCACTCATGAGTATTGTTTGCAGTAAGAGAACTTCATGATAGTGTTTAAATGTAAACTTGCATTTCTATGTGAATTCATGAAGCATGTTTTATGGTGTTTCTTTGTTTGTATATGTTTGTATTTGCCTTGAATATAACAGGCTAGGATAAAAGCTAAGCCCTTGCAGAGAATAACGTACACCTCCACGCCAAAGGTGATGAACGGCTACCACCTGGCCACCACCTCCTTCTCCCAGGCCCAGACGGCCATGTTCCAGCCGGCCCAGTTCCAGTACACCACCACGGCCCCTACGCAGCCCCTCAACGGCATTCTTCAGCAGCCCTACACGTACTACCCAACCAACGTCCCACAGTGGAGCCCCACGTACTATGATGCTCCGCCAGCTATCGTAAGTTGTCTCCCCACCCTTCCGAGCCTTTTATTCCCCCCCCCCCCCCATCCACACACACAAAAAAAACACACTCACCCATACGCAAACACACATGCATATAATAGGCCTTTAGTTTCTCAGTGCTATACACAACGAACAAACAGTACGTCCTTTTCCATCAACCATGCCAACATTCTTGTGGAGTTGAGGCTGGCATCTAGTGACATCCAGATAACATTTCTTAACATACAGTTTAAATCTGTGTTGCCCGGTAAATACATTTCAGCTTTGACAGTGTCCAGCTTACATGACAAAATAAACACACTTGCATGTATTGGTATGAAAATTTATCTAGACATGGGCAAAAATTTGACATAAATATATGTATAAGTGCAAAAATTCAAGTTACTTCAAACAAAGTGTTGCATTAATTTTAATTATTGCATCATGACAAATGTTCACACAAAGTTTTTGAGCAGTTCGACCAATTATTTTTTAGCTAGACCCCCAAAAGCATGGTTAGTAACGTTACGGTTAGTAACGTTACATTTGTCCGGAGTAATTCCGCAGGTCATTTCACCCTTTTGTAATTGACAAAATGTCACATGACTTCTGGAGTATTTAAATGTATTCATCTTTTACCCATTAGCAAAACTTTGAGGAAAAAATTTCAAAGGAACCCACTGTAATTTGCATTTAAGTGAATTTCAGCATCCCCAGTCCCACATGTACATTTTAAATGATGGTTTTAGATCTCGCGAAATCAATAAATACGAAAAATAAAATCTACTGAATTTGAAAGACCTTAATGATTGGTGAACATCCATGGCATTAGTTGGTACCTAAATTAAAGAGTAAGATAAAGAGGCACATTTCTTTTATCCATGTCATCAAATTTAGTTCATGGAGCATTAACTGTACTTTTTGCCTGCAGTTTGTCTGCTGTTAAAAAGTTATAAACCATCTTTTCTTTACCCCAAACACACATATAAATACAAACGGCCTACCCACTATCACAAGGCTGAACACAGGTGATTGCTTTAGGGAAGATAGTAAAGCCACGGGAATGATATTGATGACTGTTAGGTAAGAGTAATGTCAATGATTAAGGATGTTATCTTAGTGATAAGGGCTATCAGTATATCAGTGAAGAAAGTAATCTCCAGTGCAATATGACCTTTGCTTCAGTGTATTCACATACCTTTATTCCGCACTCGCTTTATGTTTGCAGCAGCATACATGTATAATTTTCCTTTTATTAAAAATTGCATAAAAGCATCTCACTAGCTGGGTCCTTACGCTGTTTTTGAATTTATTGTAAAGGTCTGTTGTAAAATCTTTCCCATCCTGGCGTGAGAAAGGTGGCATAAAAGCAGGTCATGCTCTGGAACTCATTTTAAGAGTCGTTATCTACACTTATTCTACTGCTGACCTGTTACTTTGTATTCGAAAAGGGGAAGGGAAGAAATGAAAAAAAAAAAAAAAGGACGACGACACAGTTAAGAGGAACAACTGTTTCTATAACTAGCAAGTCCCACCGTTGCCTCATCAGAAAATAACCCAAAGTTAACCCGGAATCCTGAGGGATTTACCCCCTTCCTGTGGGTGTGAGTCACTGAATATTTACGACTTCTGTCATTTAGCTCCACGTGCTGCTCAGCGAGATATATCGGAGGAAGCTATGTGGCATTTTTTTTTTCTTACTCTTAATTTTGTGTCGGCTAATCCCAGTATGTCATCTTGCCATGTCATGGATCGAGACAGAGAGAGAGTGTGTGTGTGTCTTGGGGAGGGAGCATATCAAAACGGTGACCTTAATTTTATGTCTGTGATCTGCCAGAAATTCTTCCCTCATTTCTGCCCGCTTCTTCCATGGTTTATGCGCTCCCCACTCCCCCCCACCCCCCTCCGGCATGTTGCCGAGGGGGGATTGCGGGGGTAAAGCCGACACGATTCGGTGTCTGCCGTCAACATTGTGAAACTGAGTCACTGGTGGAATTAATGATGGCCGTGAGCAGAGGAAACTGTCATTTGTCAGCGGGGGGATCAAGTTCGGTTCATTTCTGATCGAGTGGGGTAGAGGGGGAGAACAGTGTGCCGTGCCCCTCTGAATAACATTTAGAGCAAACATTATTATGCAACATTACGTGGTGGTTGGAGCGCTGGGGGATTTGAATGTTTGACAAAATGGCAGTGCCAAGTCTATTTCTGTGATAGTTCAAACATAGGAATCCTGACAGACTGCCATCAAGTTGATAAACCTCAAAGACACTTGAAAATGTTGGCTTCTGTTCAAAGGATAAGTTTGCTCTATCTGGAGACAGTGTAGTATTGTTGTTGTTTGGTTGGGTTTTTTTTTTGGGGGGGGGGAGGGGGAGAAGAAAGATTCTAGCGATCAATTTCAATCAGGCCTTTAGTCTTAGTCACTTCAAAAATATATGGATGAGATCTTTGATGGCAAGAACTTTCTCCTTTATCGTAACAATGATTTATTCCTTTTAGTTTTGCATGCAGTCCTTTAACTGTGTTGCCATTTATTTGCCCCAAATATTCAAGTGTGTGAAGAATGTTATCAGAAAAAAAAAGGATAATGCCAATATATACATGTAGTATGAATAATATCAGTATTTACGTGTGTTGTAATTTTGGTCACTACGCATACTTATCTGAACACTGAATGCTCATTCCAGTTTGACATTTATTTGACAAGTTTGAACTCACTTTGTGCCAAGCCTGTGAGCTCATGTCTTTCAATAGCTTGCCAAGTTCAGAAGTGTCAAATCAAAGGCCATACTTCAGAATTGTTGAATTGTGTTCAACCAGTTGACAATTAGACAATAGGCCAGCTCATAGTCAGCTCATGTTGGCATTCTGACCAGTGACTTTTCTATTTTTTCTCTGTTGGTTAGGCACTTCACTGGTTGTCAGAGCAACATCATGAGTAACCTTGCTGGACATAACAATTTATGGAATTCTTGGAATTCACATTTAAGCAAAGAATGAACTTGCATAGACCAGGTGACTAGAATAGCCCATCAATTCATACTTGGGCAAGCGTCCATTTCATCGTTTTGCATTGAAATGCATTAACAAAACTGTTCTGTTAATATTGCCAAATACTAGGCTGTAATGAACTCTTTTTGCTTTCGAACGGACATGCTAGCAGTTAACATGTATAAGGATTACATCATGAATAATGATTTTGTCAAAGATGCATATATCTCCATGAATTTAAAGGACAAGTTCACCTTCATAGACATGTGGGTTGAGTGAATGCAGCAATATTAGTTGAACACATCAGTGAGAGTTTGAGGAAAATCGGACAATCCGTTAAAAAGTTATGAATTTTTGAAGTTTCTGCTCAGTCATGGCTGGATGGAAAGACTGCTATAGCTTGTGATGTCACACGAGTACAACGATACAAAGAAAGAATAAAGGAAATTCAACATGTTTCCATTTTTCTCGCATAACAAAAGAACACTCGAATTCTCTCTTTCAGGGGGCAGGGGGAATAATATTACCCATAACATATGTCAGTAGCAAGTCGAAGAACAGTGCACTTTATTCAAAAAGTAAAGTTTTGTGAAATTCTCTTTTTATTTTCCTTATAGTTGTACGCATGTGACATCATACACTGTAGTAGTCTTCTCTTCCAGCAGTGACTGCGCAGATACTTAAAATATTCGTAACTTTCGAACGGATTGTCCAATTTTCCTCAAACTTTCACTGATGTGTTCTACTAATATTGCTGCATTCTCTCAATCCTTGTGTATATGAAGGTGGACTTGTCCTTTAAAAACCAACATGCTCGCTATCATCACAAATGACCTCTTTATGCTCATGGGCAAAGTGGAAACTACAGTACAAACTGCCATATAAATAGCATTGATTTGTGAGTAACAGTGCTTGGGCTGTTCGCTGCACATTGGGCCACCGTGTATGGTATTCTTGCTCGGCCATTGTGGTATCGGTTGATGTCGCCAGCACTTCTGATGGCTTTCTCTTTCTGTGCTTGCATGCATGAAGGTCTAAGATTGATGTTTCTCATGAACGGTTTAATGATTTTCCCTTATAAGAGCTTGGAGTCACACGGGCAAGAGGGTTTCGTTAGTGTGTATGAAATCAGACTTTGGACTGTGAAGATGTGTCTCAGATATTAATATCCCTTTTGCTCACGATACATGATTTTTGTTCTTGGATGGATTATGATAGATTTTCATTGTCCTTGCAAGCATTTTTCATGTAGCCATGTGTTCCTGTTTTGTGTTTAGATATAGAGTTCAGTAACATAGTGCTGCTATTCTGTTTGTGATTTTGAATTGTATTTATAAACAAATGTTCAGATAATTCAAGAGGAACCTCGCTACAAAACTTCTAATACTGCATCTGTCATTACTACTTGATGGTTGCCTCCAAGATCAAGTACACAATGCCTTGCCAAGTGCCTCCGTCCATCATCAGCATTTATATGTCGGTTTAAATAATTCATGGCCAATATCTCCTGTAATGCTATACCAAACTTCACAACCACCACCGCCCGAAAAAAAAAAAAGGGAGTGTGGGGAGACATTTCAATCATGTACCAATTGATATCCCAAATGTCATGCATTAAAGTGGACCATATAAGCCACACCAAAATTAATTTATACTGTATGAGCTGTTATTTTCACAAAGGTTTAATTTTTGTGAATCACTGTTGGACTGAGAATTTAACTACATGCAAAAATATCTCAGACTGACCGGCATTAGTGCACTTACGATAGCCGAGGTGTCAAAATTGTGAAAATAACATCCTTGACCTCCTCATTTGCGAAAATATATGTACGTGAAAATACATTATCAGATTGAAACAAATTATGTTTTTGCATGTTTTCTGTGCCCTTTCAGCAGCCACAGCCATTTGGGACCACCAGTGCCTTTCCGCAGAAGTACCAGCCCAGCAGCAGCAGCAGACACAACAGCTACCAGGGGCCTCGGAATTCCCAGAGGTGAGGGACATCCCCCTATTCTTTTCAAAGGATGACATGACCCAGAACGCCCTCGTGTGTGTGATTTGCATCAGTGGGTGCCCTCACATGTATGATTTGCATCAGTCGTTCATTGTTATTGTTTACTGGATTTATTTGGCATTTATCATTTTTAAAAAAAGAAAAAAAAAAGAATAGTTGTGCCAAAAGGCTTCACACCGGTGAAGCCAGCTAGCCTGTCTTCCAGACTGATTGACTTTTTGTTCTATTTCAGTAGCACCCGTACTGTACACTTAAAGAGCCGCTCGTAGTAACAGAGAATCCAGTCCCCCTAAAGACTATCCCCATCTTTGAATCCTTGTGATAGACAGCTCTTATTCTCTCAATTGGGAATGTGTGCTTAGGGAAAACCATGGTCACTTCATACTAATGCAAGGCGGCATAAACATCACTCAATGAGTGAAGGGCATTCTCATTCTGGATTTCAGGCCGGCTGTAATAAATGTTTCATCCCAGCGTTCGACCAGATGACATGTGTGAAAAGTGGAGATGCACGCTTGAATTGCTTTAAAAGCTCAGGATCATTAAAGCCCACCATTACATAATGAACAATATGTCTCTGTGTGTATGTGTGTTCTTGCTTGATTACACTTTTGACTTTGCAATGTCTGTCTTCCAAAGAGCATTGCAGTCTTTTTGTTCATGTTGAAAGGACGTCCACGAATCAAGTCTAGTCTTTAGAATACTCTGGTACAGAACCCTAGGTTTATCTTGCACCTATGTTTGTGTCAAAACATGCATGTATCAGTCTTAAGAGGTTGCATCATATTGTATTTTCTATTGTAAATTTGCCAACTTCTACACCTGCTTAAGGGCAGTAAACAGGAAAATGCATACATACATGCACACCCACTATGTGGACAAATGTACAGAGGCCATTGAGACATAAGATAAAATGTAGAAAAGATTAAAGGGATCATACAGTTTCGGTTGAGACCTAATTTCAGGTTTCTAACATTTTTTTGTGATATAATGAGAAACCTTTTATGAAATATGAAAGAGCATGTGATTCTATAAGGAATTCAACGTTTATTTGATGAAAATTGGTTTTGAAATGGCTGAGATATCCAAAAAAGAGCGATTCTAATAAAGTGTGGGACCCACACTTTATTACGATCGCTTTGTTTTACTTTGTTTTTGGATGTTTCAGTCATTCCAAACCCAATTTTCATCAAATAAACTCTGAATTCCTCTTAAAATGGTATGCTCTGTACAATATCATAAGTGTTTTCTTGGTATCTCGCAAAAATTTAAAAGCCCAATTGTCATCTCCACCAATACTGTAGTATCCTTTTAAATATAAAAAAGCAGCAGATCGTTGGGTTTCCTTAAGCAGGCTTTGGTAAATCACACACTTGGACGATTGTTTTCTGCCATTTAAAAAAACAAAAAAAACCTCCGTCAGTTTGTCTAGCTTTAGTTTGCCTCTCATGGGATAGAAACGGGCCAGGAGACACGATCGCCATGACAACAACAGACACCGACACCCCCCCCCCCCCCCCCACCCCACCCTCACCAACCCACCCATCTTTGCTCTCTAAAGTCGCTCTCAAAACTTGACTCATAAACGGACGGCGAGAAGAGTAATGACGTCGCGCCATAGTCTGGCGGAGAGCTGTGCCCGATTTAGCGCCTCTCGGGACCACTTCGCATCCAGGGTGCCGTGTTTGTCATACTGCCCTGCACTCGTGTGAATGCGGAACAGTTAGAGTGGAGGAGAATAGCGCCGTGAAACAGCTGACTTTAGAGCCCCGATTGCAGACTTGGATAACCACTGACAAAACAAAAATTGTTAAGATTAAAATATCCCTTTAGAGGTGTCCCGTCCTTTCTTTGTCATCTTCCAAAAGAGTTTCCATAGTGTACTTTGTAATCGTAGTTTCCGGCATTTTTCAACTAAAATCACTTCATTCAGAATTTTTGCAATCAAGTTTCCCTGCAAGTTATCTTATATGAGTACACTTCGTGCAAAATGAAGAGTGTTAAGCTTTTCTCTTGTTCTGAGATAATTTTAGAAAATATATTTCGGAAAAGAAACCTGTGGAGGATATGACTTCTGTCCTGTAGCCTATCATATGCAGTGGACTGTATTAGAATCAAGGAATTGTCACCTTTGTTTGGTCCTGAATATAATTTAGCACATATTGGTTTTAACATGGTAAAGCTGGGATCTACATTGACCAATTTCACATTCTCTTCTTGACTGAATGATTAGTTCAAGCAGATCTGGCAAAGGTCACCCAAGGTCGTCCAGTACTCCCGAGTTGCGCATGAACGATCATCGCATGAACGACTGCATGGGAATCCTGGACCCCAACCCGCCACCCCACCACCGACACTTCCATCCCCAGGAGCATCGCAGGTCGACGCCCCCCGCCATGCCCCTCACAAGCCCCCGCATCGCCCCCTACAGGGGGGACGACGCCCTGGACCGGCTGATGGATCGCAAGGAGGACCGGGGCGGGGAGGTGTTCCTGGCCCCCAAGCGGCGGGAGGGCAGCGCCAGGAGGGGGCCCATCCACCACTTTCACGACGACACCATCATTGGTAGCACCAGTACCTCATTGCAGCAGAGTCACAGGTGGGCGTCGGTCGGTAGCATCTCCCCTACACCGGTCTTGGCATGGAGTAAAAAACTGTTTTTAAAGACTCCAAAACTCCAGGCTGTTTATCTCTCCTTTTAGTCAGAGTCAAGTAGTAACAAACACAGTATTTGGTCCATTGCAAAAGCAAAGGCAGCCACCATCCATCCTGTCCATCTAGTCTCCTATGAATCAACTTTTTTTTCTTCTTTCTTCTTTTTTTTTGCATTTGGTGTGCTTTACCATTTATAAATACCAAAGTTTGCCCCTCGGTGACTAGCAGCAGTTAGTAAACGATACCAACTGGGCACATTGTGCCATAGAAAGAGAAAAAGTTCTGCCTTGAGGCATGCCCACCTTCATGCCATACTTCTATTATGTGATGAACCGTTGTTGTGTGGGCACTTGACAGTTGATTGTCTAAACCCATAAAGTTTTGCATTGACACAGGGATTGGATAGAGCAGGAAATGAAAGCTGGTTACGATACATCCTCAATGGTGTGTTGCAGGTTATTTGTGTAGACTAATTGTCACATGTGAAAGTAGTCATGAGGTGTTTTAAGGGTAGAACAGCTCATCAATCCATCAGGCTTTTTTTTTTTCTTGTGTGTCTGCACTTTTATTTTGTGGGATAGTGAATATTAGACATGCACAAGTGGATAAAGGGATAGTCTGTCACCACAGGGTGGGTCAAGATTTTGAACTTTTAATTTTTCTGTCTCCTCTCTTCGCATGGTCTGTTCAGTTTGGACAACATCTTTTAACTAAAACTTATGCTCTGTAGGTTTGACAATACTGCGTATTCCTAGAACTGAATAAGAAATATGAGGATTTTGTTGCACATTTGTGATTGGCAGGAGACCGCCCCCTAGTAACTCGACCAATAACAGTACCTTCAGAGCGAGACGAAGGCGAGAGGAGGAGACGAGCATCCTCTCCTCTCGTCGGAACACCAGTTCCGGAGGGAGCGGTGGCGGCGGCAGTGGCGGAAACGCCGGCAACAGCTCAAGCAGCGGCGGTGGCGGCGGTGGCAGCAGCAGCGCGGCATTGGCCAAGGAAGCCCGCGACGTCAAGGAGAAGGAGGCGTCCAAGACGCCGTCCTCGCCCAAGATCGACCTGGCCTCGTTTCCGCCGTTGCCCGGGCGACCCCCCAAGGATGAAGGCGGGGAGGAAGGGAAGGACGACGCGGCTGGTAGTAAGGATGCGCTGAGCATGACTCCGATGGCAGATGTCGTCAAGGGACTGAAAGAACCCAAGGTGGGTTGTGCGAGCATTTCCACACAGTGTATGCTCAGTGTTTCGATTGTCTGGTGACACAAACTCGTTTGACAATTCTACTTTGTGCTGTAATGGAGTCATAGCCACAGAAACTGAAACAAGAGCTCATGACTAATGCCTGTGCTCTATTGTTAACCTTGTGCTCAGCACAGGCTCCATTTTCTTAGACCCACTTCCAAGCATCTATGTTCACTGCACTATGACATGAAAAGAGCTTCATGCAATCCAAAGATCTCTGGTGCCCCTTTCATAGGGAGGTTTTCTTTTATTGTAAGCTCTCATAATGACAGTTTGCTATGGCAGCAGTCCAAGTTGCAACCTATCAACCAATAGAAATTGAAATTTAGCTGCAGTTACCATAATTAAAATTTGCAAAAACAGAAAGCATCTGTACAAAGTTGGCCCCTGATATACTTGCATACCTTTCAAGAAGGGAGCTGTTATACAAAACCCCGATGTATTTCAGTTCCTAATGTACAATTGAATCTCATGCACCCCCAACGATCTGCCATATATGCTTGCAAAAACATACAATTTTAATTCACAGCAAAGAGAACCTGTCAAAAGATCAGGCACATCACACTATATCGTGTGCACTTTCAGCAAATCCTCACTCTTTTCACAAAGTTTCATGTAGCATGTTGTGAATACATTGGAAGAGTAGCCATGATCGAGATATGGTGATTAAACCTTCCTCTCTTTGTTCATGTAGAGGGTGGTGAGAACCACCGAGCCAAAGCCTGCACCGGTGCCCGTCCCAGCCACCAAGGACAGCTCCACCAACACGGCGAGCGTGTCCACGGAGAGCAAGGAGGTGGAGAAACCGGCGGGCGCCGCATCCAAGGCTCCGACCCCGTCTCCGCAGCCTGCTAAGTGAGTGTGGAAGGGAGGGAGGATACAGCTACAGCTACAGAGTTGCAAACGTCTAGGGGTTGTTGGTTGTGGTGTTGGTCGTGGTGTCACTTGTGGTGTCGGTTGCAGTGGTGGTGTAAGTTGTGGTGGTGTCAGTTGTGGTGTCGGTTGCAGTGGTGGTGTAAGTTATGGTGTCAGTTGTAGTGGTGGTGTAAGTTGTGTCAGTTGTGGTGGTGTCAGTTGTGGTGGTGGTGGTGGTGTCGGTCGTGGTTATGGTGTTGGTTGTGGTGGTGGTGTCGGTTCATGTGGTTTGTATAGGTGGTGATGTTTTGATGAGAAATGAGAGAAAGGTGATAATCATGATCTCTAGAGACATGCTGCTAAGAATGTGATGTGAGGATGATGACGAGGACAATTCAGTGGCTTTGTAGAGGAAAGCCCATATATAAATAATGATGTCTATTGTTTTAAAAAGGTGAATTTAGTACCCTAACTTACATGAAAGCAGTTGATAGTTATGGCATTTCCATATTTGCCAACAATGTTCTCCATACCACTGTTGTCAAATTTACCAATACCACCAGTATTATCTTTGTAAAAAGGGTATGTTATGGAAGATCAAGTTCATATATCTTGTTTGGGGGAAAAGTCATATGTTTTGAATGCCTTGTCATATTAGGAGGATTCACAAGTTGTCTGCAAATTTGTTTGAATGCATTTGTGGGTTTGTGTGTTTGTGTGTTTTATTTTGTAGGGAAGAAATAACAAAATAATTCTAATGAAACTTCACCCACTTGTGTCCCCCCTCCCACTCCCCCCAGGCAAAAGCAAACTTCATCCTACACCCAGACGGATCCAGAGGAGAAGCAGTCCTCCAAGGCAGAGGCCAGCATCACTCCTGCTCATGGCAGCAGCAGCAGCAGCGGCACCGTCTCCGGGGGCCACAGACCAAACATGGCCAAACCTTCCGCATCTTCCTTGGCTGCCTCCAGCGCTGCCACTTCTTCCCCCTCCACCCCCTCCTCCTCCTCCTCCTCCTCCTCCTCCGCTGCCCTCGCCAAGGCAGGGAGTGCTGGCCACCCAGCCGCGGCAACGGAGGGCAGCAAGTCGGTTTCCATGGCGACGCAAGCGGTGACATCATCGGTTGGCACGGCAACGCCTGCATCCTCGACCTCCTTGTCTTCGGCAGCATCTCACGTCGCTGCCTCAGGGAGGAGTGCGTCTGCAACGAGTAGCGGCTCAAGCACTGCTGCAGCCCCGTCTGCCAAGTCAGCGGTATGTAATGCCACACTTTTTGTGATGGGTGGGGGAAAAAATAAAGTGGGGCGGTAAGGGGTACATCGAGAAAGAAGACCAAAAAAAAAAAAAGCAAGAAACAAATGAAATAGATGAAGGAGAGGCTATTTTTATAAGTCTCTGCTGGATTGACACTGATGCCCAGTGTTAGGAGGGGAGAAAAAACCTGTTTATAGCATTGAGGATTTTTTTTTTTTCAGTGCATCTTCTCCTTAGTGTATTAGGTCAGGTTTCTGGCACCTATGCATGATGAATGCAAATAAGCCATACGCAAACATGCCTTTCTCACATATTTTTTTTTCTCTCTTTGTTGTGTTGATTTTTTTTTAAAGGTCTCTTTTTTTTTTCCTCATTCCTCTTCTATTCTCTCATGTTGTTTGCTGTTTTACTGTCTTGCATGTATTTCAGCATTTGCACAGATGCCAACTTTCATTTTTAGCAGTATTTGGTACCGGGTTTTATTTTTTTTTTCTGCCAAAATTACAGCAGGGTTCATGGAAAATACTGTTTATTCCAAATTGTATTACTACACATGCGTATTATGGGAAAGGTAAAAATATTGTTTTTCCACCAAAAATATGCCTTGTCAGCCCTCAGAATACTGCAGTTGTTTTTTTGGTTTTTTTTGGTTTGTTTGTTTGTATTTTTTTATGGTCAGCATTCCTGTCAGTTCCAACACACTGTGAAGAATCTGTATCTCCAGAGTTTACGCTCCACTAACCCGAGAGGACCAGTGCCCTTAGTATTCACATGGTGGTAGCCAGTTTGGCACACCCCCTTCCCCCATACCGCTCTCTAGTATAATCTAAACCCGATACCTCATTTGTACTTAGCAAAAAACGGGTTCTGAAGCCTCAAGCAGCCTCAAGCAGCCTGTCCACCCGGTGTAAACAGAATTCGGAACAGGAGATCCAATCAGATCAGGGGTTTTTGAGCCTCCTATAGCAGCTTAAAAGAACCTCGGGTTTCGAAAAGTGGCTTTTTTGCCGATCCGGAAGTTTATCACAGAAGGTCGTCAGCAGCTACCGTAAACAAACCAGCCATCATGACTGACCACCATAGATAAACTCTGCACAACTTGCACACTCTCGCACTCAGTCATGTTTGCGGTTATGTAAGAAATTCAAAACCCCACTTCATTCATCGGGGGGGGGGGGGGGGGGGGGGGATGGGGGGACTCGGTCACCATGAAAACGGAGCCAGTCAAGGCCGGCAGCCAAAGCAGTATAAACGAAAGAGACCTTTTTTGTGGCCTTTTCAAACCACCTCGAGGAGGCTCCAAATTTCGCCCGCATTATAAACGGGGAAAAGGATAGTTTTGAAATTAGGTTTGTAGTGGGTGTAATATCTGTAGAAATGGCCTGTAAGCATTAAGTCTGGAACCTCTTGGTGGTGTCTTGGGTCCCATTTCATACAAAAGTTGATATGATAGCAACTCATGCTGGAATGGCAATTGTCATGGTAACAACAAGAATCTAGCTTCCTGATTGACTGTTGCTATGGAAAGTTGTCATCCCAGCAAGAGTCGCTATCCTACTATTTTTTATGATATGGGGCCCCGGTCTAAATCACTCACTTTCAGGGAAATTAGCAAGAGGGATGTATAGAGACTCCAAAAAAAAAAGATGGAACAGTGCCCTTGATTTTAGATAAAGAGCATGAAGTGACAGTGAAGTGTTCTAGCTTACTACAGTATTACGACTATGTTGGAATGCAATTGATACTGTGCAAATTTTGTAGAGGTCAAATATTTTGTTGACATGATATTTTGTGAATCTGGAGTTGTAAAGACAATTTTGTGGATGGTTGAATTCGAGATGGGGAACGCAAGTGTCGCAGTGCTTTCATGTACTCAGCATGTAGGCATGCATGTATGTACATCACTGTCACACTTAGTACTGTAAAAGTGGAACTTTTCGCGGTGTTGAAATTTTCGCGCATTTCGCGCAATCAGAAACTAGCGCGAAAATAAAAGCACACGAATATTTTTGCTTGCCATATGTTCCTGTGCGTGATGTCTTGATTCCGCGGAATTAAAAACACGCCAAACTCTTCTTACCGGGCCAAGCGCGAAAAATTAGTCGCGCGAAAATATCCACTTTAGCAGTACTCACATAACGACTTTAACTTTTGACTTACGAAATCTGTGAAAACAAAACCCCAGCAAGATTTTCAGCATGTGCAGTAGATGATGGACTTCAGTCATTTGAGTGACAGAGGATTTGATAAACCCCACTTAAAGGGGACCTCCGGATGATTTCAGACTTTTACATTTGAACAACTATAAATTAGTTAAACCAAGTACAAAGTTTCTGAATTTATAGTGATTCAGTGTAATTTGCTTAAGATTTTCAGTTTATTGGTTTCTCTGCTCAAGGACCACAATAAATTCCATGAATCTATACATTGAGCTGTCGATTTATGTACTACGTGATGTGAAATTATGAAAATCGTCTGGAATGCCCCTTTAACCTCTGTATCTATCTCCTCATTTACTTACTAACCACACAATAAGATGCCAAGGCAAGTACGGAATGAACTCTAGCATCTCTGATATGTCCATCTGCTTTGCGTTTCTATGTGTACAGGATACAGCAGGACCATCCAGGCTGAGCTATGCACAGGTTATAGCCAAGAAGAAAGCTCCAAAGCCAGCTTCGGCGAATTCTTCCGAGAACCCTGAACCTTCCAAATCGAACACCGGCGGCAGCAAGCCTGGCGCACCACCTTCCGGTCTCCAGGCGTCCGGCCCCAAGGACTTGCCAAACCCAAACGCTGCCACCGCGGGCAGCCATGAAAGAACTCAGAACTCGACAGTCGGCATGGGGAACCACACCGGCCCCATGCAATCCCACCCCCAGCAGATGGGGGCCAAACCGCAGAGGTTCCCCCGCTACCGGAGCAAGCTGGAGCAGAACGGCGGGGAGGGACATTTCTACTCATCGGGTGGTAGGCACAGAGGGAGAGGGGATTATGGGGAACGAAGGTCCCCTCCCCATCACAAGCCAGCCAGCAAGTAGAAACCACGCCCCTCTCAGTCGCAAATGGCATCCACTCCGCAAACACCCAACTTTGCAGATTGCTAGCAAAATGGAAAAAGGAAGCAAAGATGAATTTTGAACAGGGTAGGAACTTAATGAAAATGCTCTATAAGCGAGGGTCATTGGCAAAGAAAATGTCTAGACTGCAGCCAGCCTTTCTCGGGGCGTGGTTGTGAGACAAATCTTTGCTCTGTGCTTTATTTTGTCGGCGTGATGTTCGCGGATGGTGGAAAACGTGCCGCTTTTTGTTTGTGCTTGGGCAAGAGTTGGAGAAGTGCTAGAGTGGAACAGAACAAATATCGCCCTGAGCCAGTTCAGTTGAGCAATGTTTGGAGAGTTGGGCATGTGTGCTGCTGTGTGACGACCTGGATGCCACGTAAGGTGGTTTCGCCCTGTCTCCCCCTCGGGGAAAAATGCTCTCTCCGAAGGCAAGGCGCCCTGAAAGATTAGCCGGATTGCTGCTATGTTTGCAAGAGGAGTGTGAAGACCCTGCATCATTGATGCAGCTATTGAAGATATCTGCTACGAGTATAGGAACAAACATTTAGTTTCTCCCTTGGAATGTGCTTGCTGAGCAAGCCAGCAAAGCGGAAGATTTGAGTGATATTTGATTTGACGTTTTCGCTGTGAAATTGCCCAGCGGAGGCCTAGGGCAGACTCTGAAATTAATTCATTATCTGTGTCGTGTTTTTGTTTTTCATGCCAAAAAAAAAAGAAAAAAGAAGGTGAAATACAAGCAGCGTATTTAAGTATGTGGAAATGAAAACTTCCATGATGAGAAGTTGTCTTTACGTGCCGACTGTCACCTCTGTTGATGCTCCGTCTGTAGCGACTGTAATAGTGACTCTTTGTGATGCCAGTAGTCTGTGACCTTGTTATAGAGCGACGCTGACATTTTGACCTTTGTGATGTGACATTTGACATTTGACCTCGTTTCAGTGTGACATTGACGCTGACCTTGTTAAATGAAGGGATGCACGCCTCCAGTTTGTCAGTGTTGGAAATGTTTCGGTGAGGTTCCGGCAGTGAGCAGCAGAACTGGGAAAAAGTTGATGGAAATGAGAGTTGTCAACGCTGAATATCTTCACAAGGATGTTTTGCCACGGAGTTTCGAGCATCATCTTGATACTAAATGTGAATGGAAGGAAGTGGAAGCGCATTTCTTACAATATCCAGCAGAAGGCGGTGCAGGAGGATGCAGTCCGTACATGGGAGATCAGGGGATCCCGTCTGACATGATCGTAGACAGGACGGTTCAAAAGCCAAGAGCATCGCCTGCTTCCGATGAGGCCGATGCGTCGAGAGACGAGAGCTGCGGAATTATCGTGTATTGCCGCGAGGGATGGGTAGAAGCGCTGCTGACGTGACTTCGCGGTTCGGGCAGATTGGATGTTGGCGAGACAAGTCGTCGCTTTCGGGATGAGGGTTTGCAAAGTTCCCAGCTGGGAGCAGTCCCTATCGCGAAGCTGTGTGCCAGGGCAGCAGGAGTAACTGTGGCAACTTCTTGACAACGTCCAGACGTAGGACCAATGTCTTGTTATGCCACCACTGCAGATCATCGCATCACAGCGCAGGCCGAGCACGAGAATAATTGTCTGTTGATGTATCACAAGCGAATGGTCCTTGTAAAGCAGGCCTTTCAGCTTGGGATGGGCTTGTGTGAAGGGGAAGTAGCTGTACCCTGGCAACGGAAAGGAACAGTATTTTCTGCTGGTTATGCCAACCACACAGAATGTTATATGTTGGACTAGCAGGCCAATGGACATGTAACGAGATGAAGGCTATGGGAGATGTAGGTCTGCCAAGAAAATTCTTGGATTCTGATCACTGTGCAGATAAGAAGATTGTATTTTTGTGTTTATTTTTTATTAAAGATATGTGATATTTGAGTTTATTTTTTTCAAGAATCACTTGAGAAAAAAAAAAAATTTGAGAGAAAAGAAAGTCACTTATATGTGCAACTCTTATAATTGATTATGTGTGGTTTTTTTTGTGTTTTTTTTTTAAGTGTAGCGTGTGCATATCCAAAATGTCATTAAGACCAAGCTCCAAGATATTAGTTGAGCATTCAAAAGATAAGTGACTATAACTTAGACGTTCCTGTCATATGCAGATGCCCCTCATATTCTGTTGTCAGTGAAAGGCAATTCCTCTTCGTGATCAATGCAGTGCCGTGCAGAGCAAGATATTCTTGAGTAATTATTAGAGAAGGAGAGGTGGAGTGTGTGGAACACCTGGATTTTAAAGTCCAGCCAAACAGGATTTGACAGTATTGTTTAGAATGCATAGATTTTTAAGTAATTAAATGAAATTATATCTAGAGTAATACCATAGCATGACTGAATCTGAGGGCTATGAATTTATTTCTGTCTGACGTTTTTAGATACGTCTCATGTGGAATGTGGAGATCAGGCAAACTAATAATATATATTTTTTTCACTGGATAGTTTGTGAAAGGTTCCCTTATAACGTCGGTGACAGATCTCTTTTGAGCCGTGTGTTACGATGCAAAGCAAGGACACCAGTAGTTGTGAAAATCAGCTGATTTCTCTAAATGTAGTAATGTTGATAGCTCAGCCACAGGTCGGTACTTGGTGTGCTAGTTCAGAGTTCACTGAACCGCTTACAATGTAGAACGGCTTTGGGCACCATCCGGACAATTATCCCGAGTCGATGGTTTTCCTTGTTTAAGTCCCATGATAATCCCTTTTAATGCTTGTTGTTTGCTTGCCCTGTCCCTGTGAGGGAAAAAAAAAAAGATATATTGTTAAGACTTAAGTATTAATTTTGTTCTCTAGTGAATGATTATTGTGTTGTTAATGATCCCTTTGATAGGATGGGGGATAAGTCATGATACTCGTGTTTATGTTAACATGTAATTACTCTTGATTGTGGAAAGAATAGCACTTTCCTTGACACTGGCAAAGTTCATGCCACGTCAATTGTGATTGCTCTGGATAGCGCACATCAGCATAATTTTGCCTTTTTGTTTTTGTCAGCATCAGATTGCTGAAATGTAGCAACATCAAGCTGGTGTTAAAGTTGATCAGCAAGTGGCTATTAGCTAAGACACTTTAGTTTGAAAAACTATCAGTGCAGTAGATGTGAGGCAAACTGTTGATGAACTGAAAGGATGTTAGCTCAAGGTATAGCCCTAGAAAAGAGTTACGGCCTTCTTGCCCTGCGTCCAAGACAGGATAGCGGAAATGCCGTCAACCGTTTGTACTTGCAGCCGAATATCCGACCACCTTCGCGCTCGAATTCAACACGGTTGTGAGCTAGCTTTGTCATAGACGCATAGGTTTGCCCTTTCCCAAGACTCTGGACAGCCAGATGGGAGATGTAGCATAAACGTAAACGGGCAGCATCAAAAGCTTTCAGGACGGAAGTATTGTATGCTACGAATGACAGGCTTGTGTTGGGTTTTCGCTCGTCTCAAGAGTCCACCAAGCAGAAGTAGAATTCCCTCATTTGTTGTTGTTAGTTTTCTTTCGTTGCTTCTATCAGTATTGACCTGCTGTTGAGCTACTTGGGCTATCATTGATTGCTTTAGGTATGTGGTGTATGTCTGCCTGATATATAGGGCACGCAGAAGAATGATATGTCTATATCACTGTATACATGCATGTATTTCCGAGTTGGCTTTTGAAATTTTGAAGAAAAAAAAAAGAGAAGAAGATAAGACAAACAATCAGTACTTCTGTAACAAGTCAAATTTCCATTCTTCTCTCCAAAGATGTGTTTTAGGTTGTGATGAGAAATGCTGCAAGTGTGTATAGATGATACATTGTAGTTGATAAGGGGGTAGCCAATAAAAAGAAGAAAATGAACAACAACAACAACAAAAATCACAAAACCAAAATATATCTGTTCATTGTGATATGTTGTAAGAATTAACGAATAGGGCTACCTCTGTAATCACTTAGGAGTCTAATTCTGGTATTCACATTTTTGGTACATGGTGTTGGATTAAACCAACTCCAGCAAGGGCGTCCCATTCAGAGTTTGGTGTGAACGCAACTTGGAAGTTTGTTCTCATCCAAAACAGGCATTAGCAATCCACTTTAAATCCAGAGTACCTATTCTCTTTCGCTGCCAAATGACAATTCAAACTAAAGATGAAGTGCAGATGTAGAGACGGTGTAATTAATTTCCAGTTTCTCTATGACGGTGAAAGTACAAGGGATTGGGAGAAATGGATGAGAAGGCGTGGGGGTTATTCCACATTTGAAATATATTGACATTCAAACGGCAATTTTCAGTGGTACCTAGGAGGTTCATACTAAAAAAACACAATTTCCAAAAACAGCCATCTTGAAGCAGAGAGGATGCTTTTCACCTGGAGAAATCTTCTTTTCTCTCTTTTTTGTTCAATATATCACAAAATTTGGTGCTCATCTAGCCTCAAATATATTTTCTGCATGCCAGACCGGAATAACCACAGGTACAATGTATGATACGTGTGATTGATATTTACGACTGTTCAACCGGAAGCACCGAAAATGCTCCTCCCACGCAAGAGAAGAATGTGAATGATGGAAAGATTTGGAAGATGAAAAAAATATGAGTGTTGGAATTCACCAGTGGGCATTTTAGATGTTTGAGGAAGAAAACCTTAATCATTCAGACTGGAACTATCCCCAAGGTCCAAGTACCGGTATTGCGATAAAGGGAACAGGATGGCAGGGTGGGGGGACAGATAATCTCCGAGTGGCATGATAGGTACGCCACAGTCCGATAGCCTACACAAGCTGCCAACCTAGGGTATTGTACTTCAGTAGTAAAAGGGATAAACAATGAATGTGTAAGATACACTTGTAAGTAGCTGACATGTATTCTGTGTGTTCATGGAGACTGCTCCCGATCTGTTCATTTCGTACCCTAGTCTGTACCCAGAACCTACGATGTTGAGTGGCAACATCCATCAGTGCCCCCCCCCCCCCCACCATTCCCATGACTGCCGAAGACCAAGCAATGTACTTTACCCAGAAGATGTTTGTTCGTGTTGTGTGTGACACGTTTCTTGTCTCACTGAGGTATTCTGTGTGTTTGTGGCATTTGTTTTCCTCTCACCCGACTCATACTGCAGACCACAAGCAGAATTTCATGTAATAACCACTCGAATTGGTGCAGTAAAACAACCTTGCCTCAAACTCCATTGGTACAGAAGATGGCTGTGAATATTCAAGGACAGTTGCTTAGTGATAGGTTACAATTGTACAAAGCCTCTTGCTAGAAACTGCTGTAAGTAGCTATCCTAACATCTAGATAATCCTCTTTAACTGTAATATGGCCAGAAACTGATGGGGCTAGTACCCAGAGTCGTGTTCGTCTGTCCTTAATCCTTTTTGGGGTCAAGAAGGAGAAATTGTCCAGTCAGTAGTTGTTTAATTAGATTCCTCCTTCGTTTAATTCTGTCATCACAATGGTCAACCTGTGTGTTTACAATGCCTATTGTATTATAGTACGGTGTAGTGAGGGTTTAATTTTTGAGAGAAGATGAGAGAGATGGATATTACATGCAGTCATCCCAACAACATGGCACCATGGCCCATCCAAGTCGGGTGCACACATTAATAGGGATGTAAATACAATTGTGTATCTATGGCGGGGCTGAACTGGATCTTTGTGATCATATTCAGGTTGTCATGAGTGGGGTGTGTTGAGCGATGGTACAAGTTCTTGGGGTCCACAGATGGTGCTTGGAATTCACAGAGAAATACTGTCACTGGCCACTTGATGTGTACACCATTAGTACTCGTATGAATACAGGAGAATAATCTATGATAGAATTGCACTATGTGGTTTCGAAAGCAGTGTAAAGATGTGTTTTAATGAGGGTACTGGGACAATATTTCACGAATGCTCAGATTCGTCCTTCCCCTTGACTTTAAATGAATCATTGCAATATTACGAAGCAAAAAGAAATACGATTCTCACTTTCAGACACTTCGATGGCCTCTTCTTTTAATAGCTCACAGACACAAATGAAAAAAGATATGAGAGAAAAAAATCAACAGGGCAAGGTGGATGAGTTGATGCAGGTGATTTTAAGAACAGTCAAATCCTAGGCTTAGATACTTACCACTCTGGACTATATTATAAACACTGTCCAAGTTGAGTAACATGCTTTTACAATGATCGAGATCTGCCATGTCAACGGGTGATACCAAGTAGTTAACACATGATTCTTGGCTCAGAATGTCTGCATATCAGTCATCATATCCAGATTTGCATCAGGCCTCTTTTGTCACGCTGGGAAATTTGGGGAGGGGGAGCTGGCGTTGTCGTGTGATGTGTTCAAAACAAGTGAATAAGACTAGTTTCAATGGCCTGCTGTAATACACGTATTCATGAGTGTGTGTCATTTACTCAAGTACCGTTTGAATGTATCGGGATAGGGACAAATAGAACAGGGAGTGTGTCTTGCGGAAGATACAGGGTGAACTTATCAGAGTCCATCTGAACCTCGGAGGGACAGACACATGTTTATTTACAAGTGTCCTTTCTTGTTTTATTGTTGCATAATTCTTTTAGCGTGACGTAATGTCTCGCTCTGAAATCCTTCTAAGACCATGCAGCTTCTACTAGTACACAGTGTGTGTGTGTGTGTGTGTGTGTATGTAAAGTAGGGGAAATCCCAAGAATCCCAAGGGACACCATGTACACACTCGAGGCAGTTGATCTAGAGTAGAAGGCTCCCTCACCACAGGGTATTCTATCCGCCTGCAACCCGGTCGTCGTGGTCGAGGTACTTAAAAAAACCTTCCGTGTATTCAGATGTCATTCTCTACCCGCAATCCCCCCCCCCCCCTTCCCCACATAGTTTCACAGAGACCGTACTTTTAACTGTAACCGTACTGTCTCGATGTGAGGCCCTGCAACGTACGATGACCGGCATACTTGACTCTTATACTGGACAAACCGTAGTCTCGCACGATGTGGTAGAAGAAATGGGTTCACCACATTCAGTTCTTTGTGTTTGTCAAAGCACACGGAGAGAGAGCATGGTATTCTCCTGGAAACAAACGAAAAAAAAAAAGTGCTTCCTTTTTGTTTTTTCTTTCTTGAAGATCTCTCATGATGATGTAATGTTATGAATTTGATTTGGAATTATGTGATTAAGAAATCGTATTGAATTGAAGAGAAATGTTATTGTAGGGTGCTGATATATATAATATTGCTCTTTTGAAACATGTTATGTGACAGCTGTAAATAGATGTGAAAAAAAAGAAGAAAAGTTATATTATTGTTGAGATTTTTCTCGTGAAATTTGATGTTTGTGGCAAGCCTTAAAAGAGAAGACTATCAGTGAATAATCAAAATTTAACAAAAAAAAAAGATAAAATGTATGCTGAGTATGCATGTGAAAATTAATCTGTCGTGGTGGCAGTGACTGAGAAGTGTAAAGGTTCAGAACTAAAGGTCAGAAGCCTGCGGAGTGACAACATCTTAATGTTTAGAGGAAATTTTGCATCAGTGCTGGAGAAGAACAACAACTGTCATTACCAGGCAAAAGTTGTCCCTGGCTCTCTTGGAAGCAACACCAGCTATTGTAGCAAAGCAGGGCAAAGTTAAATGGGGAGTTTGTAGATGTCACAAGATAAGATGTGAGTGGACAGTTAGTCCTGATATTTTTTCTCTTGTGATTGAAGCAAAGAATGTCCAGCTTCCACCGTTTTTAGTACGTTTTGTCCATTAAGTGCCAAAAGGGCATTGATTCTGTTTTTTCTTTTTTTTTCTTTTTGGCAATGTTTATGCCCTTCTCATTCCAATTTATATAAATCTGTCCTTCGCGCACAACTGTACGTACATCCATGAAAAATAGTTGAGGGAGGGTTTTCCTTGGTTAGGTGCAGGGGCAGATCCAGGAATTCCGTAAAGGGAAGGCACCTTTGCAAAATTAAAGGGGGAGTGTACGCCCCGCCCTATTTTTTCTGTTTATTTCTTTTGTTTTAACAAAAAAATAAAGAGGGGGTGTGCACCCGGTGCGCCCCCCTCTGGATCCGCCACTGAAGTGCATTTCATGCCCTTGACTAGTGGTATACCTGGGGCATATACAGAAGTGGCAACTCCACCAATTTGCTGTAGTGTCCCTGGATTTACTTTACACTTCGCATTTAGACAAGTTAAAGTGAATTACTTTGAGATTGCTCAATTGCCTATTTAACTTTTCTGCCTTGTTGAATGAAGCACAAGGCAGTTGGATTTGCCAGTGCACCCAAAAGTTGTTGATGCAGGGCGTTCTACGAGTAATTTGGGTCCTTGCAAATTCGGGAAGCCTGATGTCAGGAGGGGGGAGGGGGGAGAGGTTGTTTGTCTGCAGAGACTCTATGAGGGGATTCCCCTGAAAACTCCACGGGGGAATCCCCCTGCAAACTTCACCCGAAGACCCAAAAGCTTCTTGACTGTGACTGCAGTGTAACCTGCCTTTATCTCCCTGCCTCGCTATGTGTTCCTCGCGCTGTTTGCCGCTATGCGAATACGAGATAAGAGTTTGGCCTATCAACCTGGTCTTTCAGATCTCCAGATGCCCATAGGCTCATTTTATATAGTCGGCTTCATCAGTTTCCTATGTGAAAAGAGACAAGTTGGTGTCATTGAAGTTAAGTAGTATGAAAGATCTTGCCTTGGCAAAGGTTGTTCCTTGTGCACAGTATTAAAGTATTTCAGCGGCAAACTCAGTGTAGGTTGACTTGATAATTGCCGTTAAGAAAGCATATGGATATGACAGTACAGTAAAAAAATATTTGCAAAAGAGAAGAGGAAAAAAAGGTCAATGCCAGTATGTCACAATTGCCAACAGTATTGAGATGAACAGCTTAATTTTCACATGCAAGATGTATAAAGATGAATAAATAAGTTAAGTCAAAACATGTAGATTTATCATGCAGGGATGGTATGTGAACTAGTCTACAACTTCAATTCCAGTCATGTGTATTTTTGTCATTTATGGGATATGGGTGGTAGGCGTGGGTTATTTGATGTGTTTTTTTTTTCCATGTGAATTTTATTTTTTGAGCACTGGGAAGATTTTAATGTTTTGTTGGGGGTTTTTTTCTGTGTCGTTTCGTGTTTGGTGTCAAAATGTTGACATTTAGGTTGTTACCTATGTTGGCGTGTGATGATACATTGTGTAACTTGCAAGGTAATTTTTTTTGGCTCGAGAGCAATTCATGGTGTGTGTCATCTGTTGGAATTTTAGTTTCCTTGCGTTATTTATTGGATGTATTTTTTTTTTCGTAACCAAGTGTGATGGATGTGATGCATTTGGATTAGTTCACACTTTTCCGTACATTTTTGCCAGACCTCCAACGGCCAAGGAGCGTACCGTTTCCACACTCGTTTGTTGCCAATGCCTTGATGAGAAGATGCTGTGTCTTCAGAGGGCGCATTTTTTCCCCCCTCGTCGTGTCACAAAATGAATCACGGTGCAGGTTTCACGTGGCCGTGAAAGTGACGACCATGCAAGTGTGGCAAATGTTGATCCTTGTTGTTGCCGTGTTTCCTGCATTCCGAAGACATGTTTCACACTTTCTTGCCAGTACTTTTCTTTCGCAGCGAGATGAAGGGTGCCAGTAGCCGATCAAGGAATATGCGTACGAGGCAAACGTGTTTTCCTCATCAAAATAACGCAATATTTCAAGCTTGAAAGTATTCGAAAACTCGGACATTAATCGTCATCATCTATTCAGGTCATGGGGGGGGGGGGAGGTGGGCGGATGGGTGGTGTGACAAAAAGTATTATTTTTACTGTGGTCACATGATCAATGCAAATATTTCACATTTTCTCTATGTTTCTCTTTAATGTTGTCCATTGCCTGCATTGTGGAGTATCCATTGTAGTGGCTTGATTTAAGACTAGCATGGGGATTGTACAGTACCCCTTCTCTCCCTGTTTACCTAGATACATCACATGTAGCAAGCAAACATGTCTTCTTTGAACTTAACTGCTCAGTTATGTTGGCCAGTGTATGCTGAAAGTTTAGATTTTTTTTTTTTTTTGATTTTTTCTTTTTGTAGCAAACCAGGGTTTGTTTCAATATCTTGAACAGATGAAGGAAGAGAGAGGGGAAAAAAAACAAGTAGGTAAGCTATCGAAAAGAAGTGTTTAGTGTAAAGTATTTTGCTTTGTAGAATTACAATGCCATATTCTAAATCGTTTATTTCTTCTGTTTTTCATCTTCTGTAGCTGTGCTGTTTCCATGCCACGTGATACACAATGTTTGTGTGTTGGGTTTTTGTGTGTTGGGTTTTTGTGTGTGTGTGAGTGTGTTTTTTTTTTGTTTTTTTTAACCACCTGTCTCTATTTCCCGTTTTGTGTTTTCAGATTTATTTGCATATACCTTCAATAAGTTGTATTGATATACCATGCATCACTGAAAGATGAAAGATGTGAAAAACTATGTTGAATGTGCAATTTTTCTTTCCATTCTACTGTGTTTATGGCCAACAGTTCCAATCTAAATCAGTTGTTTTGTCTGAATCTCGAGCTCAAGTATATGAAATTCGATTTGGATTGGATGTGTGTTATGAGTGTTGTTTTCCTTTTTTTTTTTGTTCATGTTTACTGTCCATATGTAACATGTGCATATCTATTCATGCAGTTAGACTCTAGCTCTTTTGCATTCTTGCAGTACAAATAACAGATTTGCCAGCTATAAATGTGCAAGATATTCAGCAATTATTGCAGGCCAAGCCAGGCTGTATTATTGACTCATTTCTGTATTTCTTTGCTTATAAAAACAATAGTGTGGCTTTGAAAGCTTAAGGGAAAAAAAGCGCAGAACTGTTAGATATTTTCTAGTTGTTAGCTTGGATATAGCAATTCATCAATAACTGAAAAATCTAATGTTAGCATGTAGCCATCCTTGAATCAGACTGCGGTCAATTTCTTCACCGACCACTCTTTTCACCGGTCAGCCCAAATGAAGATAATTCCCGTTTTGCACACACAGTGGGGTGATTTTGCAAGAGGCACCCAAATTATCCAGAAGCTGGAAGCAGTTTTTTTGTGTGTGAATTTTGCCGTTCTTTCGAGTAATGAATTGAACCCAAAGTATAAAGAGACTTGCCAAGTCATCACAATAAGCTTCAGACTTAATAAAAGATGATGAATCTTGAGACCTCCTGAAACAAACTGTCAGTTGCCCTGGGTGCCTTTTTAGCGTAGAAATTTGCAGTCATTGTAAGTAACAATGATTTCAGCTACTTGCACAGCAGCCTGAACTGTTGATTAACACACAGGCCACGATATGATATCCTTTCAAATTCAAAGAGATGTATGGTTTATAAAATGTATGCAAGATGCTTTACTTGCCTTTATTCCCAAATTTCTTTGTCATTATGCTTGGCATTCATTAATGAAACAGAAATTACTCAGATTGTGTGCAAAACAGAACAGTTTGACCCTAATTTGGATAACAAAATCTCATATAAGTTGAAACTGTATGGGGTATTCCTATAACACCCTCTTCCACAGATGTTTTGCCCTCTTGAGCCTATACACTGCATAGCACACCCTGCTCCACTCTTAATCCAAGATCTTCAAGGTTACCCCATATAACTGTAAACGTTTTCTTTGAAGAAGGAAGTTAATGTCCACTTTGATATTCTCTGTAGCAACCTTGGTTGACCCACCCCCCCCCCCCAAAAAAAGAAAAAGTACATAGCAGTGAAATGTCATTGTTTATACAACGTCTGTATTTTTCTTTTGTAGTTTGCCTTTAACTGTTATTTTCTGATGTAGATCGCATATTAAGCATGTGCTTTAGTGGTACTCCGTAAGTTTTCTCCCACAATATCAGTCTCAGTTTTGTGCAGTTCAAATCCTATTGCTCACATAAAAAGAGGTGGGTTCTTTGTGACTGGGAGCTTTGTTTTATCTTGTTTTTCTCTCTCTTTAGATACAAGTATGAAGTAGTCTGTATAAGTCTCCCTGTGTGTTTATGAGACTGTACAAAACAATGGCCAACTGTCCTTTGTGTGTGTGTGTGTGTGTGTGTGTGTGTGTGTGTGAGTATGTGTGTGTGTAGATAATGTTAGTGATGTTTGTATTATACACATTCACTGTCAACTCTTTGAAGTTTCTTCTCTTTTTCTTTAACATTACCAGGAAAACAAAAACAAAAAAAAACGTACAAAAAAAAAAGCAAATAGTTGTATGCCTCTATCACGAAATAAAGATATTTTGGTACTTTTTTGAGTGGGTGAAAATTTTAAAAGATGAAAAATCAACAAGTACTCTTCTTGTTATGTCACACCGTATATGCATGTTTAGCTTCTCATTGGGATTAGTAAGAGCTTATTTTACATTTGTGCGTTGACAATTTTCTTCTTGTGTACATAGATATAAAGTGAATTTCTATGGCAAATAATGAGTGACATACAGGTGGCAGTTTTTGTGTACATAAAATCATGTACTTTCATTGACTGCCTTAAACTATTATGTAATACGTGTATGTTTGTGAAAGAAGTCCCTGCAATTTACATGCAAAAAAAAAAAAAGTAGTAAATGCAGAACAAAGCAAAAACTTCAACAAAAAAAGAGAAAAAAGTGGTTTTAACAGGAAAAGAAATGTTTATGTATTGTTGCAAAGTTGCTGTATGGTTGTAACTGAAAAAAAAAAAAGAGCTAGATAATTTTATGATGCATTTTAAAAAGATGTTGCTTTTTTTCTTCCAAAGTATTAAATTGGTGCAAAGATGTATTTGAATTTACCATGATTGGCATTGAACGCATGAGACAGTCGTTTTTCTTTTGCTTTGTTTTCTCTTTCTTTTTTTTTCCCGCCATTCTTCTTTTTGGTTGGTTTGGTAGATGGGGTTTTAATTTTACATTCAGTTTCCGACACATTTCAAGTAGAATTGAAAACTTCACACTGTGTGGTGGGCCTTTAACTTCTCGTATGCAGACATTTGACTTGGTGGCAAAAAGTACGGGTTTACGTATAAATACCACTTGCAACGTACTTCACACTTCCTTACATGTGTAATGTCGAGAGTTCGCTGTATTTTATTGTCACGACGAACAAAGAATGTCAGTTGTAGAGGGAATGAGGTCATGACCTTGCAAACTGTAGACTTAACATGTAGAAGCAACGCAACACAAGCCTTTCTATACAGAGAAGTAATGCATGCATTATATTGAATGTAATATGGACACATGTTGAAAAAAATACTTTCATTGAAAAAAAAACAAAAAAATTGTCACTTTCTTTCCTCTTGTGAATGAGCTATGTGGATAAAAAAATAAATGATGATGAAAAATTGAAAAAAAAAAGATATATGATCTGTGGAAAATTGTTCTCTTCCGTGTGTATTTTTTGTTTTTGTTTTGTATGCTCTCAGTGTTAGCCTGATTTTCTTTTCTCGTTTGTGTGTAAGTATCTTAAATGGGAATCAAAGACATTGAATAAGGTTATCTTCACAACTGCCAGTTTGTGTGGTTTTTGTGTGTGTGTGTGTGTGTGTGTGTGTGTGTGTGTGTGTGTGTGTGTGTGTGTGTGTGTGTGTGTGTGTGTGTGTGTGTGTTTTGGGGGAAAGAAGGATTGGGGTTAATTTCCATACATCTCAAATTTACACGATTGGCCCCAATAGAGATATTTGAAATACAGCAAAAATGTGACTTGTACACTGAAAATAAAACAGTGTAGCTGGAGACACACACAATGTAATACATTGGACTTAATGCCCATCTCTCCACAGAGCGACTGAATTTTACAAGATATCCTCCGTACGTGTTACCACAAATGAAATTTGAATTTTGTCCAATCTCTGGCCATTAGCACATGTGGTAAAGATACTGATATTTGTATCCAAACGATCTTAATTGCATGAATTGAATTGGAAGTCAACTGAATGAATTATGTAGAAAGATACAAAGTTAAAGGACCTACACCAAGTTTTAAATGTGTATGAACCGTCTTTTTGTTTTCAAACAAAAGTGAAAAATTAAATACATATACAATATACAGTAAACCTCGGATAAGTCGACGTCGAGTGAGTTGAAAATCACTTAACTCGAAGCAAAATAAAAAGTCCCGATTTTTCCCTATGTATTTTCTCTAAGAAATATTTGGATAAGCCGAAGTACGAGAGTCGAATTTCGGCTGTGTCGAAGTAAAACATTCAGTCCCTTTTGTACAAAATATACGTAGTTTACATCACTTGAGCCGAAGAAGATTTCTCTGGCATTCTCATTAGCCGGGTTCACACGTACACCAATTAGCGAGATACAAATCTCGAGATTTGCATCGCGATCGTCATCCCGAGTTTTTTGCACGTGTGGACAGAAAAAACCCGAAAATTAGCGGGATAAGCATCGCGATGCTAATCCCAAGAAATCTTGCGCTGGTTCGTCAATTAGCGGGATAATTGGCCGTGCGCTGGTACGTGTGAACGGTTGGGATTACAATCTCGAGTTTTTACATCCCATCATGCAATGCGCACATCACAACAGCGAGGCCTCTGCGAAGAGGTCCTTCACCTCTTTGGAGCACAACAACAACAGCGCGCGAACCACACCACTGACGCGTAAAAGACAATAGACAAAGGTAAGTGCGCGCAAGCAGTGATAGAGAAGGGCGCTGTGTGACCCAGTTTGCAGGCTTTGTTGTTGTCTCTATCGGCAATTAGCGGGATAATTTGGTACGTGTGGACGCTCGCCAAAAAAGCGGGATGAGCATCGCGATCGTCATCCCGCTAATTTGTACGTGTGAACCCGTGTGAAAGGGCGGTGAGTTGGCTCAGTCGGTAGCGCGTCTGCCTCACGATCACGCGGCCCGGGTTCGAACCCGAGTCTGGACTGAGCAATGTTGTGTGTAAACATACCGTCCCCTCTAGCAAGAGGCAAAACACTCTGTCCCTCGGATAGGACATAAAATGGAGGTCCCGTGTATGAGAGAGTCACAGCTCATGCACGTAAAAGATCCCGCTTCATTCATTCATCGCAAAGAGCAGGGTGTCTAACCCGGTGAAGTGGTCCCACCCCACATCTAACTGGACCCCATGGAAGACCAGCTTAGTGTAGCTGAATATGGGCTATCCAGCCATCTTCACAGATGGAAAATGAACAACAACAACAACAACAACCCGGCTATTACATTTAGAGGAGAATAAAAAGTCGGCAGTCGCAGAACCCCATCCCTGACCTGCTGCAGGTAAGCATGCACACTCACCGTACCGCTCCGCACGCATGTCAAATACATACACATGTATACATGTATTATACACAGCACATCGATCCATACTTTATCCATACACACTTCACATCCATACTTTATCCATGTCAAGCCAGAACTCCTTGGTCAACCAATTGCTGCTTTAATATTTTAGTGACAGGCCAAGTGGGCGGAGCTTGTTTGTGTGTGCCCGGCTGGCTGTATAGTTTTGTTCAATGGAGGTGGGATGGGCCTGGGAGAGTGTTTGTCTCATGGTAGGTTGACATAGATGGCTACCTATGTTGCACCATAGACATAGCACATGCACATTGCCACATTAGCGCAGACATTCTCAGAACTACGTTTAACTACACTAGTATTGATACAAATTCCATGTTCAATTTAGAACAAAATAAGAACATTATCTTCAAGAACAGACAAATTTGAATACAAACACACACAGGCACGCACACACACACACACATGCATGCAAATGTACTGTAATACATGTACATAACTGTGAGTCGAAAAAAAATCGACTCTCGCGAGAGTCGAAGTTCACTTAAGTCGACGCATTTTTGTCAGTCCCGAGAGCTTCGACTCATGCGAGGTTTACTGTATATATACATGTATATATATATCGTTGCTGGGGCAACAAGACCTTGTATCTGCAATTTTGGTGAAAATGACTTTTTTTGGATTAATGGTCAGATAATCAGTTAAGTGATGTCCTGTCCAAATCCTAGATGTCTAACCCTCAAAATGAAGCCACCACGGCATGTCAAAGGAATGTCTATCCCATTGCAAACAGTACTTTGGCTGCCATGTTTTTTTTTTTGCTCTCCTGAACATTTGACATTTTGTAGATACATGGTCTTGTTGCCCCAGCGACAATATATATATATATATATATATATATATATATGTAATATTTCCATATGAAAATAATATATTTGAATAAATTGTCAGATAATTGGTTAAGTAACAACCTGTCCAAATCCTAGCTGTCTTACACCAAAATGAAGCCACCATGGCATGTCAGAGGAGAGGCAATCTCATTTGTTACAGTGCTTTCGCTGCTATGTTTGTTTGTGTTTGTAAGTTTTGGCACTCGCCTGAACATTTGACATGTTTAAGATACAAAGGTTTTGTCACCCCATATACAGTCATATACATATACATATACATATGATGCAATATTTGGTACCCTGGGGTACCAAATGAAAATTCGCCATTTTGTTGAATTAATTTTTTTTTTTTTCAGCGCTGTACCCTGGCTTACCAAAAAATGTGTCAAAATATTTTTTAGTATTATTTTAGTATTATTATGCACAAAAATGTTTTCTTATTTGTGATTATGCAACAATTAATGTCTGCAACTGATAATTATTTTCTGCTCTGAACCTTTTTCTTTCGCATTTCATCTCTTATTATCGACCATTCGCGCACGCGTAGAAGATTATACAGATGGCAGCCCCCATGATCAAATTTTGAAGAAATACAGATGATTTTGGGGTGAATTTTCTGGGCTTTCGGTGATTATTTTTTTTCTTCTGAAAATAAAAGTTATGGTAGATGATGTTTACAATACGGTGTGGTGCTAGAAATTACTTCGAAAAACACCTATGGTGCTAGTTCTTTGCGACGACTTTGCCGTATCCGAATTCAGAATCGGCGTATCTGAATTCGGATACGCATTATAAATAATGGGCATGAGATGGCGCTATACAACGCAGTACCCCGGGTTACAACGGTACCCCGGTGTACGGCGTGCCGAATCATATACATATGTATGCATTTTGTACAGAGTGGGTGTGGCCTGTCCGACCCACATTGGAATAAGATGGATTGAGGCTGGGACGACAAAGTTTTTGTTACTTAAGTTTGATATCATGGTGGTGGTGATTTGTTTTGTCGTCAGAATGTGTGACATGTTGTTGTGCCACAAGTATTTCCCTCCCTTCTGTAATAATATATACTGTATATACACTGTACAGTCATGCAGGCTCATTTTCTCCTCGGCTGTAGCAATTAGTGGTGGCACTGCAATGCAAGTGCACGAATTTTTTTTTTTTTTTTTTTTTTTTTTTTTTTTTTTTAATCATAGAAGAGTGGTGAATCTCTTTTTGCGAGACCTCCAAACTTCAAATTCTATCGGAGGATGGCATTTATTTTTCCAGCAAATAAAGCATAAGTTATATCTGCTCCTTAGTACAGTTTATACCTGTGGTACATGGAGGGGTCTGGTTTGGTTTGTCCAAGGAAGTACTAGGCTCGCTAGTACTGTACACGCCGAATATTTCGCGAGGTTTTTATTTTCGCAAATTTCGCGAGTCAGGTGCTATTCGCTAAACTAAAGACACACAAAAATATTGACTCTGATCCCACATGTGGATGTGACGTACACTGTACGTGTGTACATTTCTCCATTCAGTACAGGACTCCATGATCGCGAATTTAACCACTTGCGAAATCGTGGGGGATTCCCCAATCGCGAAAATTTAGACTCGCGAAATATATGGCGTATACAGTACCTCCTTGGTTGATCTGGGGATCTTGCACCTCACAGTTGGATTGAATGCCAGGATATACTGTATTGTCAGTTGAGAATCAGAAGGGCTTTATCGCAATTTGGGGGGCTATTGAGGAATAAGTACAACGTATCATGCTGTAGAGCTTGATCTCTTCTACGTTATGTCATTCATAAATTGTCATTTTCAGTAAAATGTTTAAAATTAAAACCACAAGGGAGCTATTTTACCCTCTTTTTTTTGGAACAATGCTCATACATCTACCCACTATTGATTAAATAAACTTTTTATTTCATGTAAATTGATTGTTTGTTTTTGTTTACGCTCAAATCTTAGAACATGTCAGCATGCTTCTGGTCCTCAGCTGATGATAATACAAAGTACACTGTATGTTCACCAGATGGGTAGTCATTTTTTTTTTTCAGGATCTCCCGAAGTGTCTTGAATTACAAATGCCTCTCTCTTTGTAATTAGGGTTTATGCACAAAGCAAAAGTTAATGACACAAGGTGATTTTCAGACAATTTTTATCATGTCCAAAATGAGGTTGTTGTTTTTTTTTTTGAGCAGGTGATCACTATGTGATTGCTTCCCTTGAACGCAATGCCTTGTACAGATACAAGCATGGTGTAAGGACAGCTTGCAAAATTCACTACTCCTGTTTTTTACACAGTTGATACGTAACAAAATACACAAATACTCTGGTTCTCTCCTGTTTGAATGATATTGTTTGATCAAACATTTTTATTTAAGATATTAAGGCAACATTACACCACAACAAATTCCATGGAATGGTACTGGAACAAGTTGCATAAAGAGTTAGTATTTCTTTTCACAATAGAAGTGTACACATTTTTTTGATATACTTTTTCCTTCATCAAGAATATCAATTGCTAATTGAATGTCTTTTTTAACATAAACTTATTACATATCAAAAGCACAATGTTCAGAACACTGTCAATAAACCATGTCATTAAATATACTATGAGCAAACTATAAAACTTAATATGCATTCCAAGTTCCATATTTCATCCATGTGACAACAGATCCTTCAACTTTAATATAAATAATAATTAGGATAATCAAATTCATTACATTGCAACATTAACATGCACAGATTGATACTTTATGTGCAACATATTTATGAATATGAAAGAATTTTATGCATTTCAGAGACAAAAGCCATAACCCATTCAGTTTCTAGACAAGGAGACTGCCTATTAAATGGCTTTACACAGAGGACACACTTGTTGATACTGACAAAAGGACACAGGCAAAGAAGCATCTATACCTTTAAGATTTATAAAACAAATAATGAACACAACATTCAACTTGACTTCCTCCTTTTTTTAAACAGCTAGGAGAGAACGATTCCACATCAGACCTTGCACTGGGTTTAGATAACTTTCTGTTTTCTATCTTAAAAGACAGCACTACATAATGAATTTATAATACGCTGCCAGAGACATAGCACTTTTATTGTGTCGTCTTTATTCCTTCAAAGTGTTTCAACACAGGAGGCAAATTACACCGCATATGTCACTTTTTCACAAAAACTACAAATTGAATGAATTTCATTTCTTTCTCCCTCTTTTTTTAAGGGGGGGTGGCAAACAGAAGGATTTACACGTAACTGAAGAAGCGGCATTATTGCACGTGACAATAGTCACGTCTGTTTAATTTTTTTCTCTCTATTTTTGATGGCGATGGTAAAATTGAATACTTAAAAATATCATTTTCACAAATTTGCATTGTGTATGCTTCCTGGTTTATGCGCTGTCTTAAAATGAAGTTTGCAAAAACATTTAGCAATATGACTCATTGTTCTGTTTTGTTGGGTGTTTTTTTTTTTTCAATGGGGGGGGGGGGGGGGGTCCTTGAACATGAATATTGATCAAGTCTATAGGCCCTATAGTATACAGTCAACCTCCCTAAGTCTAAATCAATAGAACCAGAGAAAATCCTAAGACTTCCTTGAATTTTGACTTGCTCAATCCAAATTAGCACATGTTTATAATCACCCAGGGTATAATTTTTCTTTGATTTAGTCAATTTTTCGACTTATGCAAGGTCGACTTTAGGCAAGGTTGACTGTTCATTGTTCACTTTCCTCCTGCATGAGGGGACGTATGAGAATATGACTTCCGAGATTTCTCTCTGTCTTGGCAGTATCTCCTTCACATCTGTTGAGCACCAAATGCTGCCCTCTTTCCTAATGACAATACACTGAACAAAGTAAGTATGCAGGCTGGATAATATTAGTAGGATACATCCATCTGGAATTGACTGAAATTTGTACAAACACCTATAAAATACCAATAATCATGGCCCTAGCCTTCACATAACTTACATGCACTTACTATATGTGATAACAATTAAATGATTGAATCTGAAATATTGCAGTTCATTTTACGTTATATACTTGTAGTCTAATCTCTACATTGATACAGTCAGTGAAAATACAATCTCAGTGACAGGAAAATAATTAGATATGATGACAAAGTCTACATGGCAAAAACAGAACAAGACAAAGCATGTAAATATGATTGGCATAAATTAGGCAAATCAAAATACAACAGCTCAAAGACAATGATGGTCACACCTTATTCCCGTACACAGGGCCCCCATTAGTGGGGTGCGACAATAGGAGAGAAATGGTTATCAACGACACAACCACAAAGTGAGATGCTAGTATCATTTCAGCAGAGGGAAAAGAATTTGATATTTAGATGAGAACATGCTGTCTACATAAACTGAAACATAATTTCTGATTTCTGATAAGATAATCAGCTTTGTAAAAAGTTCCAATTTGCAACTCTGAATTCTCAACAGAGACTGATAAACCCCCAACGGTGGTCAATAATTTTGTGCACATTCTGTGAAGAGGTGATCAAGAATCGATTGTTTTTTTCTCTTGTGGTAGCTTCAAGCTACAAAGCACTGCCATAGAGATTAATGTTTTGCTATTACATATCTACACCACATGATACAGACTGAAGTTAACCCATTGAGGACGAGGTGATTTTGCTATAACACACATTTCCCGTAGACACCTGCCCACATACATTGTACTTGGGACCAGTCTTCAATGGATTACTGTAAAAGTGGTTTCTTTCGCGTACAGAAACTTTCGCGGTTTCCATCGGTGCGGACTTTTTCGCGTGTGTTTAAATTCGCGGTCGATAATGATAGCGTTGTACAAGCGACGAGTTCAAAACATTTTCCCGTGATGTTAAATTTGTGGTTCAACCTCAAAGCGCGAAGAGCGCAAAAATGAAACTACCTCGAAAGAAACCACTTTTACAGCAAGCTTTTTTTATTTTGTTTCTTTGTTGCTTTTTTATGGAGCTGTACAATATAAAAAAGGAAATGCCTCTTTGATTAGTAACTGCATTGTTCCATAAATGATGTGTGGGTAAATGAGTGAATGCCTAGCTGCTAATATGAAAGTACATCTATGACTAGCTCCATTTTTATGCAAACTGCAATGACATTTCACACAAAAACCAAAATCTCACAGCAAGACTGCTGTACATTTTTTCCAAATCTCCTCGCAAATGCCGCGAATCTCACGGTTAGGCCTTTGAGCCCCAGCAGCATCAGAGACAGGCAGAATTGATTGGCGAAGGTAAAAATGATTAGGGCGTACATTGTCAACAAGTTTGACACAACATGAAAAACAAAAACAAAAACTGGCATATACACTACGACATGCAAGGCATACAATTGTACATCTTGTACGACTTGTTTTGTTCTGCCATACTTAGAAGTTGCTCGGGGAAGTAGTCTGGGCACACACTTTAAATGAGTTGTTTTGATCTGCTGCAGTGAAACTATCCTTTTTCTTGGTACGAGGTTAATGGCTTATAATAATAACTCTGACAATAAATCTCAAACTCCGACAAATAATATCTTTCCTTCCCCCTTTATCCCTTTGCTCATAAATCAGAATCTCTTGGTTTTTTTTTTTTTTCTCTCTCTCTTTTCTTTCTTTGTTTTTGATCATTGGGGGAAAACCATCTGCAGAAGTCAGTGTGATAATTTCATCAAGACATTACTCCACTTCCTGGTAAAAGCTAAACATGTTTGGCTGGCGAAACAGACAAAAAAAAAATGAAATGCTTTCTTGGAATCTATAATCACATGTGACATCAAATTTTCAGATAACTTTTCTACAAAGGCAAATTCTACATGTACACTTTTCTCCAGAGTATTAGAATAATCTGAAACAGATTTGTTTAATCCCCTTCTTTTGGGAGAGCATTCATTTAGGGGGAATGATACATCCTATTTAAGAGCTGGGGGTGTTTCACTATGTCAACATTAATTGTGAGATCGACTAAAAATTATGGTATGCCACTGGTTTTCCTGTTCAATTTTATTAGCCTAATCACCACCCACTTCAAATTATCATTAATGTTTACAGAAAAATTCCACCGTTATTTCTTTTATCTTGTCTTATCAATGGCTACATGAAAAAAAGTTTCCAAAATATTCGTTTTTCATAGAAGAGTAAGTTGAGCGACATTGAAGACATATGCAGCATACCATAATTTTGTGGTCAATCTTAAACTTTAAGTTCGACTTAAATTCTTCGTGAAACACCCCCCAGGTAGAATGGGGAAACATGGGTGGCCCAATTGAATTGATATTTGTTCCCTGCCCACCGGGGTACATTCGAAAACCACAAATAGCGCCTGTCACACACGTGTAATCGAATATGTCCATCGAAGCATATGCTCATCAGAAGCCTAATGGTCCATTCTTGTCGAGATTCTTCAGTGCGTGTGTACTCACAAAGAGATCACTGACAATGGTGTAAATTTTTCCTTATGGGGATTCTTGAATATATCCGAGCCGGGCCAGCCTTCAACACTCCATGGTATGCCCATGCTACCGGATTAATATTCTGTCATACTATGAATAGGATCAATGTCATGCTATATCATACAGAGAAGAAACACTTTTATAATACGCCCTCCCTCACTTCTTCTTTTTTTTTTTCTTTTTTTTTACAGGCAATCACAGGGGAAAAAAGGGGGCAGACTCGCCATTTAAATCTTCGTTACACTCTGCACCCTCAAGATTCTAAATCTATACTTATCATAACTAGGAATTCCACAAGCACATTGCCCCTTTGACACAGTAAAGCACACTTGAGAGACATCCTTGGTTTCTTGGTCTATTACGAAGGGATTGACCAGTTTTGATGATTGAGTTTGTCAACTCACGTTCTGGAATGTTCTAGTAAGTAAAGCAGTAAAACTAATCAGATAGAAAGAAAAAAAGGAAAGAGCCATCTTGGCATATTTTCTCTCATTTCCAGACCTTAGAGAGCAGACATGGCATGACTTTTACATACAGTTCTTTTCTGTCACACCTTTCTTCAGCCTCCAGCAAAACATATTATCCCTGCCCACTGGGTCTCGCTCCACAATCAAATCATGCAGATCAGATTTCTCTGTGTCATTGTGAGCCATATGCCAACAAGATCTAATGAGTATTACAAAATGAGAAAGTACAAACACAAACCTCAACACGCTAGATCGGCTCTAAATTTGCAACCTGAAGGGCGCGACTCGTGATTGCACCCAAATCACACATTTCTTTTCCTAAACTGATGTACCTGTGGTCATACACTAAGTGACTCTAGATCTACAGTGTAGCAAGATCTGGCTAATGCAGTAGGAGGCCCTCTACTGTTCATGTCACTGTGAACTATCACACACCCAACGTCAAGTTCAAATCCAAGCACGCACACATCAAGAAGACATACATGCCTACATATTAAAACACACTCAAGCACACACACTATCTTTCAACACACTATCTTTCAACACACACACACACACACACACACACACACACACACCAAAAAACAAACAAACAAACACACACACACATTGTATACACAGACATACACACACACATACACAACATACACACATGCACACACAAAACTTATACATTTGTATCTAAAATGTTAAATGTAAACCAGACAAAATCAGCGTTAGGTTTGTAATATTTTCACCTTTGAGTTTTAAAGAGTGGAGTCCCCCAACCATCCATGTAACAAGAGAGGGTGAATCCCACGTCACTGTAAAATACATCCGCATTTACTGATTCATCCACAATGTCCTCACGATAATATATATCTACAGGTAACATCTAAATGCATGTCTAATTTACTCTAACTGAAACTCACTCACATCTCAGCATGTAACTTCTCTGAATTCAATGTCATCTCCGGAAAGGCAACAAGAGCTAGTGTCAGTTTACAATGTGTACCATTCTTCCTTCACATATACACATTTCACACTTTAGCTGTAAAGAGCTCTTGGCCAATTTGTGAGTATAAGTGTATTTCCCCTATCACCTTGGTTTCATTTCTCCTCACAGGTATTAAAGAGCTAAGCTTGTGAGAAAAAAAAATTAATGAGTTGAGCCACAAGTATTTAAGGCTGTGTGCAAGTTGTGAAAACCATTTGAAAAATGTTACAAAAAAAGGCAAGAATTTCCATTAGAACCCAGCATGCCTTGAAAACTTGGCAGATGTTAGAAATGGTTTGACGAGGCAAACTTTGACAGGCACTATCATGTAATAACAATTTTCAATTTGTCTTTGTGTGTGATTGCCATATTATACAACACCTCAGAATGATGTCGAATTGTGATTGGCCAAGAACATGTCACATGACATTCAATAGAAAATACCTACCAAACTCATTGAGAGTGACAGCCAACGTCAACTACCGGCCAGTTCGTGCATTGGGGCACGTAATACCGCACTCGGCGCGAGATTCGCCACTGGTCTATTCAACGCGGCGCTACGACGCGCCTTGTTGAATAGACCAGTGGCTTATCTCGCTCCTCGTGCGATATTCGTGCCCTATGCACTCGCAACTCATAAATTATTCGTATATTATATGATGCCCAGTATTCTTCTGTTTTTACTTTTTTTTTTTAATTGTCACCCATGCAATGCACGATTGGTTTTTTTTTTTTTTCCTTCTTCTTCTTCTTTTTTCCGGGACTGCTTTCAAATCCATGCAGTCAAATTAGTAGTATCTACTAATATAGCGAGTTGACGTAGGGTTAACCATGTATCGCCTGATATGACATACAATAAGGAACCAGTTTACATCCTTATGTATGTAAAGACCTCTAACACTTGGTATTCTATAAAACCAAGTGCCTCCATACAAGTTGAGGAACTGTATATACACTGTACATGTATATATATACAGGAGCACCTATGAATATTCCCAATAGAGGGCTAACACATGTACTGTATGCATTTTAAAGCCATTGTGTCGTCAAAGGGCATTGTCATACTGTGAAGGACCCTTGAGCAACCACATGCCTTCAGATTTACGCAAGAGTGTCATTTATTCCTATGTTCAGACATCTGCACAGTCTGTGACATACATGTAGCTGGGATGTTTCGAGACGAGGGTTAACACCACAAATGACATGTAAAGAATTATGTACCACGTGCTATGACCTACAGTGTGAAACATTTTAGCAGGTGGTATTATATGACAATACATTCATGATAGCCGAATAGTCCCATATTTCAGGTGTCCATCCAATGGAGTTGCTACTTTTGAAACATAAAAAAAAAAAAGAGAGAGAAAATCTACACAAACAGCTTATCTTGTCTGCTATAAAGCTGCATGTCACAGTTTACAATTTATGAGATGTTGAGCGGACCCTTTCAACTCATCAGAGCATGCTGGGAGGGGAGGAGAAACGGAGTAAGACAAAAGAGTTGTAATAGGCAAGCTTGAAGACATCGGGGCGAGAGGAGCATCACGACGAGGTGGTCCAGCCAGGAGGGCTGGCTCCAGGAGGAGATGGAGGAGGACCGGTAGACGACTGGTCATCAGCTGGATGAGGCGTAGCGTTCCTTCAGGAGGTGGGCGTTGCGGGCGAAGCTGGCCGCCTGCTCCCGCATCCGCTCCGTCGTATCCTCCAGCTCGCTCAGCTTCTCGCCCCGCTCCAGGGCGGCCTGTAGTGTGTGAGGATGCGGGCGATGGGCATAAATGGTGGCAAAGGCGGGGCATAGCATGGTGGGGGTGGGTGGGTCAGAGTGGGTGGGGCAGAGATACAAAATGCCGTTTGAGTGTGCATTGGGGTGTGGCATTGGCAGGGGGTAATGGGTAATGTATAAGATGTGGGCGACGGGCGTAAACGAGGCAAGACGGGGCAGAGCCGGGTGGGGTGGGTGGGGCAGAGCAGAGGAACAAGATGTCATTTTAGCATACAATGGGGTGTGGCATTGGCAGGTTGGGCAGTTCAGTGTATAAATGATGCAAAGCATGACAGATGTTGAGCAGGAGAGGCAAATTTTGAGGTGATTCAATTTCATGACCCATACAACATTTTGAGCATCCATGGGACGTTGGCATAGGAATACGACCGAGGGACGGGACAAAACATGCAACAAATGTGCAACAATTTGGCAATTCAAGTGATGAAATAATTCATTGGTTTCAAAGTCAATTTCAAATAGGTTTAAATATGATGATGCAGCACATATTAAGAATATCACAATTATGAGATAGAAAAGTGTAAATTTGCATCAAAAGATTAAGAATAATTGGAGTTGGTTGGGGAGTTACATCAGGCAGATTTTTGTTTCCATCATCCAAGTTGGAGACAATTAAGAAAACAGAAGATTATGACCCAAAAAGGGTACCAATATGTTTCAAAATATTTTGTGGAGAGTGCAGAAACAGTATAGGGATGGAAAACAGAGCAATATGGGATTGGTTGGATAAGGCAGGAGGGGAGTGAGAAAAAGCAGCAAGAACAAATATAATATGTAGATTGAGGTAAAGGCAAAATCACGATTTTAGCAACAAAGATGTCAGTATTTGTCGATTTGTGACATATTTGCAATGCGTCAATTCATCCCGATTAAGAAACATGGCCATCCAGACAAACATACAAGGGAGATATTACACAGAGATATATTAGTTGGGGATGTCGAATGTTGCAATGCATCAATGGGTGCAAGGGTATACAAAGTATCATTGCCATTTCCAACCCAGCATATGGATCCATAATTGCACAGAAAATGAAATATGATGATCAAATATGATGGAGGATTTGCAGTTTAGATACGTAGATCATATGTTGCATAGGAAAGATGAGAAGGAAATGGAATTGTCAAAAGGGCATAAGTGACGAAGCAGCATTAGTTGTTTGGGTTTTATTCATTTTAGTTGTATCGAACCAGTGCATGACGGAGGCAGTTGAAGGAAGAAAATGGAAAGAAATATTATTCCACAGAAATGGGATGAGGGCATATATATGTTAGTGAAATTATAAACCTACAGTTGAGGAATGATTTACTATTAGTGCACCCAGTCATTTCTAATTTCAAATGAGGAGATATACAGAATACATATTTTACCGATGAAGAGCCCACTTATGATGTTTCCAATATTTTGCTGGAACTTGCATGATGGTCACCATAACAGTACCACTAGTGATGCTTGTACAGCCTACAGCTTTATACTGGATGTGTATGCCTTTGAAGTTTGAAGGACAAGTTCACTTTCATATACATGTGGATTGAGTGAATGCAGCAACGTTAATGGAAGACATCAGCGAAAGTTTTAGGAAAATTAGATAATCTGTTCAAAAGTTCTGAACTTTTAAAAAAATTTGCACAATCACTGCATGATGAGAAGACTTCTATAGTCTATGATGTCACATGCGTAGAACAATATAGGGAAAATATAATGAGAATTCCACAATACTTCATTTGCTAAAAAAGTACACATTCCCTTGACCTATTACTAATGTATAATAACGGTAATATCAATTCCCCTGCCTTCTGAAAGACGCAAGTCAAGTGTTCTTTTAAATGGTGAGAAAAGTGAAAATATGTTGAATTCTCTTTATATCATTCTACGCATGAGGCATCACAAGCTGTAGTAGTCTTCTCATCCAGCAACGGCAGCACTAAAACTGTAAAAAATTCTGAACTTTTGAACACTTACAGACTGTCCAATTTTCCTCAAACTTCCACTGATGTGTTCTACTAATATTGTTGCATTCTCTTCACACTTTCACTTATGTGTTCTACTCAATCCATGCTTTCAATGCATTATTTCAATCCACATGCACATAGAGGTCAACTTGTCCTTTAATCATCAAGCACTGTTTCTGTTTCATGGGTAAGACTAGTCTAGAACTTCGGGGTTAATACTGCCATGGTATTTAACATAATATGTTTCCGTTACCATGTGTGTACCAATGTTAATTCTCAGTCTACGCAAATGAGAGTAGGTATTAAAAGGGAGAGAGGAAATAAAAACAGTATGTTAATCAGCCATTTGGGCTGCAGGAAAAGACTTATAAAAACACATTCAAACACATTCCAGACATTATGAGGAAAAATATGGTAAACATGAAAAGGGATAGAGATAGTAATATGATATGACATAATAAGAAGAGTGACTGAAAAATAGAATTGTAGAATTCTGACAGTAGCATGCATCTTCTGGCAAAATAAGTTTTAGAGATAATCTGTGAATCAATCAAACAGAAATTTAGAATGACAAAATCTCAAAACTTTTACCCTCAGTTCAACAATTGCTAATCAGGATAACAATACAAAATCAACATTTTAAAAAAAAATTCAGCGTATAATTTGATTCTTTTCATGTAATAAAAGTTACTGTCTTTGTTTCCAGTAGTACAGTGATAGAATAAAAAGCTACTAGGCCAATACTATGAAAAAATATTAAACATTATAGGAATATGCAGTGAATGTAAATATGTCTACTAAACAGATGTTCTATCCTGCTCCATTTATGTACGCAGGACTCTAATGTTTTTCAGGAAGCTAGATATTTTTAGGTCTACAGCTTTTGCATCGAGATAATTTCCAATCTCATACAATGTATGTCTGATTCTTTCTTCTTCTTTTTTATCACAAGGGTTCTGTACTCAATAGGAAAACTTCACTGAAAGTTTTGATTTTCATTTCAGCTGTCATCAAGCCTATTAAAGGACAAGTTCACCTTCAAAGACATGTGGGTTGAGTGAATGCAGCAATATTAGTAGAACACATCAGTGAAAGTTTGAGGAAAATCGGACAATCCCTTCAAAAGTTATGAATTTTTTGAAGTTTCTGCTCAGTCAAGACTGGATGAGAAGACTACTAGAGTTTGTGATGTCACATGTGTACAAGGATATACAGAAAGATTAAAGAAAATTCAACATATTTTCACTTTTCTCGTCTAACAAAAGAACACTTGACTTTTCTCTTTCAGAAGGCAGGGGGAATAATATTACCCTAAATATATGTCAGGAACAAGTCGCAAAAATGTGCACTTTATTTAATTTGTGAAGTTTTATGAAATTCTCTTATTTTCTTTATATATCGTTGTACGCATATGACATCATACAATGTACACTGTGTAATAGTCTTCTCATCCAGCAGTAACTACCCAGATACTTAAAAATTCGTAAGTTTTGAACGGATTGTCCGATCTTCCCCAAACTTTCACTGATGTGTCCTACTATTAGATATTGCCGCATTCACTCAATCCATATGTATATGAAGGTGGACTTGTCCTTTAAAGAAGACTAAAATTATATGTAAAAAAATCTAACATAATATTTGTAATCATGTGCACAGAAAGAGAGAGCAAGAAAGCAGGAGAGAGTAAAGACCAGATGGACCTGAATATATGTGACCCGCTACAACAAAAGGATCCTAAAGTCGCTGACAGCTGAGCCGAGAAAATCGAGTTTGAAGTCGCATCATCAAAATTAGTCAAAACAATCGGATTTCTGTATTTGGCATAATTTTGTAGTGTAATATTTTGTCTATCATCCTCCGAAATTTTAAAGTTAAACGATCAAAGGAAAGGCAAGAAATCGGTGTTTTTCTGGCCATGATTTTTCGACTTTTAACGTTAAGAGAAACATGTCCGAAGATTTGGATTTAGCGCCGGGAGCTAAACTCCGCCCCCTAGTAACGAGGGAGTGATCTTATTGGCCAGTGCGTGGCATCCGTATTACTGATTGGTTGTGCGTAGACCGCTTGAATGAACATTGCGGAGGTTGCTAGGAGCATGCCTTCTACTGTCAAGCAGTGAAAACTGCCTCGCCTGCCCTTGATCATCATAGCGTCGGAAGGAAAACTTTGAAGGCGTTTTTCTCGAAACTCTGATTTCTTCAACTACTTGACATGCGCTAATAAAATCATCGATATCTCCGCAACCAAGTACTTTTATGAGTTGTGCTATACATGAAATTAAAGTAGAAGAGTAAGGGAATAATGCCATGCATTTTTCAGAAAATTGTCCTCCACGTCTTTCGGACCCTTTTGTTGTAGCGGGTCACATATAAACCTTGAGACTGTTAAGGACCACAAAGTCATTATACAAATCAAACATATCAAAATCATATAAACATACATTTATTCAATTATTCAGTCATTAAGTAATTGAGTGATTGATATACTGTATACGCCATATATTTCGCGAGTCTAAATTTTTGCAAATCGGGAATTCTCAACGATTTCGCGAGTGGTAAAATTCGCGATCCCGGAGTCCTGTACTGAACGGAGAAATGTACACGGGTACGTCACATCCACATCAGGATCAGAGTCAATATTTTCGCGTGTTTTTGATTTCGCGAATAGCATCTGACTCGCGAAATTCGCGAAAATAAAAACCTCGCTAAATATTCAGCGTATACAGTATTTTATTTTCATACTGAATTACAGACAAACATCCATTACCTGTCTGGGATCTGGGAATCTCTGATCAGTTCTGTGGCTGGCCTCCTCCCTCTTCTTCTCCAGGGCAGCCAATTTATCTGTGGGGTTGACAAATCACGGAATCGGAATAAGGATTCCAGACTTTAAAACTCTTAAAGGGATAGTGTAGTTTTGGTTGAGATGGGGTTTCAGGTTTCCAACATTTTTGGATGATGATTTTTTGAGATCACGAGAAACCTCTTAATATGAAAGAGCACATACACATAATTCTAAGAGGAATTCAGTTTATTTGATGAAAATGGCCAAGATATCCAAAATTAAGTGAACCGAATAATAAAAGGGTGGGACACATCTTTTGTTATTATCACCACTTTGTTTTACTTTGTGTTTGGACATCTCAGCCATTTCAAAACCAATTTTCATTAAATTAACTTTGAATTCCTAATAGAATTGTATACTCTAAACATTTTGATATAATTATGTATCTCTCAAAAAGTTGAAAGCTAAATCTTCATCTCAACCAATACTATACCATCCTATAATGGAGGCAGTAGCTCTTAGAGACTTCTGCTTTCAAGCAAAATTGGAGAGAGCAATAGACACATTGAATTTAATGGATATATATATTGTTAGTTCGTCTTTTTCTGAGGACATGTTTACCCTGCGTTCACATTAGACCCCACGGTCGCAGATACAGTCACCAAAGATGCTATCTTTTTTTTTTACGACTGACCGGCCACACTGCTATCTCGACTGTCCATGAGCTGTGGGGCCAATCGTGGCTTCGGGAGAGCCTTGCCACTTAAAACTAGACGCTGCGCTTGTGCACATTTGATTGAATAGAATAAAGCTGGGCGCTATAAATTACGGCCCAAAGTCACTCTCTCTACCAAATTGTGTCTCCGGATCCGACTCGCTTTGAGGGGACGAGGGGACTGAGTGCTCACACTATGATATTGGAGGAGCCTTAATGGCCCTTTTTTTTTCCACGAAGGGGATCTATATTTAAATCATGGTTAATCATAGTAAAGCAAATTTCGTCTGCATAAATACATTTGACACATCACGTATGCCAACAAATGTCTAGTAACAAACATACTTTAAGTCAAAGGTATATTGTACACATATTTCATGCTTATTTCAATCTATGGTCTAAATTTAAGCCACCTTCATGAATTTGGGCCAATGGACTGAAATGTGCACTCTACCAGGAACTCCTGCCCACTCACTGAAGTAGATGGCCCACAACTGGCCACAAACGGGTACATTTACCTCACCAATGACTAATTCATCTATTAAATGTAAATGATATACACTAAAATCCTATGGATGACATTACGATAAGATTCTCAGTATCCCAAAGTATTCCAAGGCAACTCTTTAGAAGATGCTGAGCCTTTACATGAATATCAAAAAAGTTTTAAAAATGCATGAAGCATTGATTTCTTCATTGTAACAGAATGCTGCAGCTACTGCAACACTCATCTACACCGCTCTGATCCGAATGAAATAGCCACCTGCACAAACAAACAGAAAATTTGAGAAATTGGAAGGACTGCGCAAAGAGAAAGCTACAAGTGAAGTACTGCTTCTGAGGTGATAAGTCTCATCTGAAGATGTGTCCTAGAAAACAAGCACCCTCATCAATAACTAGTGCTATCCTCTCAGTGGCTGGCCAATCTGTGTGGCATTCATTTCCGTTTGCTTCACAGTACTTACATACGATGCCCCAATCCCTGCGGCCAATTTCCAATCACTTACCCCGTGCGTACTTTGACTTCATGCGGTCAGAGCTGACCCGCTTGAACTGTGACGAGGAAGATGATGTGTCATCTGGAGGAATTGAAGGCAGAAAGAGAAGGAAAAAAAAAAATATTATAGCAAACATTTAACCCTGTCATGACCATTGGTATAGCATACCAGTACGCATCTTTAATATGCAATACGGATTAACCCAACAGATTCAACCTACTACCTGCTGGAATCATCTGTGTCATGTATCAATCCTACACCATGGGAAATTATGGTGTTGAAGAGGCAGCCAGATACAGCAAGAAAAAAGGAGCGCTTTGGTGTTATCTAAACTTGTGGGTAAAACAAAGATATTATGATCTACCTCCATAAGAGGCAAATAATACGAGAATTTTAATCATTCATTAGATGCTGCATTGTTTTAACAGTGCGCTTTTCAATGATGCTGATGTGATGAAAGTTAAACAATGAAATACATTATTAAAAAAATACTGGGAATAAGATATATATTTTTTAAAATACATGGAACTGACTATACACACTGCAGGGCAGGTTGATTCTGTTATATGCAATATCCAGTAACATTTAGATAATAACTGACAAATACAGTGTATCTATGAGGTACCCGTGTATACGTGTACAAGTATGTGACATATGTTTGTTTGTTTGTTTTCCGTATTTTGTGTGAATGCACAATTTACACCTGCTGATAGTACCACATTACTCTGGCTAGACACACAATATTGGCACTATAATAGTCCAGCTATTCTCAACTCCAGGCTTGTAAGGTTTATTGATTGCAATAAAGCACAATTTTGATTCTTGTGCAACACTTCTCCATCTGTGTTTTGTTCCAATTCAAAACCACAGGGAAATGAAATGCAAAGTAGTAGTAAATATGATGACAAGACAATATAAAACTGCATACATATCACAGACCAGTGGACAGTCACTCAAAAGCAATGAATAATGCCAGCCATAACAAAGTTAAGATAAGTCTCTTTGATAATCTTGGCTTTAAAGGGATCATATAGTTTTGGTTGAGACCTAATTTCAGGTTTCTAACTTTGTTTTTGTGAGATAGTGAGAACCTCTTATGAAATGTGAAAGAGCATGTAATTCCATGAGGAATTCAACGTTTATTTGATGAAAATTGGTTTTGAAATGGCTGAGATACCAAAACAGAGCGATTCTAATTAAGTGTGGCACCCACCTTTTATTACGATCTCTTTGTTTTACTTTGTTTTTGGATGTTTCAGTCATTCCAAACCTGATTTTCATGAAATAAATGGTATGATGGTATGATCTGTACTATTTCATAAGTGTTGTTTTTTTTTTGTATCTTGCAAAAAGTTAAAAGCCCAATTCTCCTCTCCACCAATACTGTAATATCCCTTTAAAATATATGACATGTAGTCTCAACAGACTTGCATGAGGTACATTGTACATTTTATACATCTTACAAAAATGCTTGCCCAAAGTACATTTTGTGAGTGATGTAAAGTGAACAGCATATTCTGTATCCTTTGACTGCTTAGGGTGGGATTTCACGGAGCACGCGAACGATTTGCGAAGGATGCGAATGACAAAATCTAACATTCGGAAAAGTTTTTCTCCGAATGTGTTCCGACAATGAAGCCGAAAACTATTCTTACGCAATTTGTGCGAAGTTCCCACGACGTATGTGCGATTGTCGTGTGTATCATTGCTAAAGTACAGCATGTTACGTACACAAAGAACACGCGACGGAAATGCGAACAACGAAACATTTTCAATAATCATGGGAGAAAATGTAGCAAGGAGAGGTGGAAGTAAGAAAAAAAAAATCAACTCAAAACAGCTTTCTTGAGTTGAATTTTTTTTTCTTTCCTGTATTTCTCCTTTCTTTTTCTCTCATTTCTCTATTGTGTGTTTGCCTACATTTTTTCCCCCTAGGACGTATCTCCACTAGTAAAGCATTTGATCTTTTTTTTTTTTTTGCAGTTCCTCCAACACATAATCTCTATATTTCAAATGAAATTTACATACTTAAGATTGATTTTAAGTGTATTCTGCGATTTTTGTTTGTATATCAAATATTCTTTCTCTTTGCTAGTCTTTAATTTCTTTTGTTACTATAGTTGTTAATAATTGTTTGATGTTTAGATGTATGCTACGATTTTTATTTGTAGAAAACGTACAGTGCATACATCCCCCAAACGTGCGCTAAACGTTCGCGAGAATGTCTCAAAAGGTACGCGAACAGTTTGCGATTACGTCGTAAAATGATCGGAAAAACTTCGCAGATTTCGCGTAACATTACGCGAGACATTCTCCCAAGTTTCGGAGTCTGTTTGGGGTTTCACGAACATTTTGCGAACATCGCGCATGTCTTGCGAAGGTCTTGCGCATATGACGAAGCTTTAAAGACACTTTCTAGAACAATTCACGAGCAAATCCCGACTAAGTGTGCGGAAAAGGTTCGCAAAAAATTTCAAACTTTTTTGAAATTCTCGCCGAAGTAAAAACGACATTCGCGAACAATTGACGACGCTTCCGAACCCTCACGTCTGTTTGGCGATCTTTTGCAGACTAAAATGCAAATGCTGGATTTTGCCATTCGCGTCATTCGCAAATCGTTCGTTTGCTCCGTGAAATCCCACCCTTAGAGTGCCTATTGGCTCTGAAAACCCCATAGCCTTCTACACACTGTCTAAAGTCCCTGTAACAGCAAGGGTTAAAAATGAACAGCTCCATCCATTTCTCCCTTTTGTATGCCATCACATCCCACTGTCAAAAACCCTTTTACACCATCTTAATTTCAGCCTTGTGTGTACACTTGATGTGTCCTGCATTAAACTTTTACGTGCCCTGGCACTTTCAAATAGCTTTAACTTGCTACAGCTGTATAAAGCTTTATCATCAGCACCTAGTAACCCATCCACACTTGACCTAGTTGTAGATTAGCTCGCCCACTCCGGTATGGGCGAGTAGATATTTTTATCGGTCCAACACGAAGGCCATGGTGACACAACAGAGATTGAGGGGACTATTAAAGGACAAATCCACTTTCATATACATAAGGATTGAGAGAATGCAGCAATATTAGTAGAACACATCAGTGAAAGTTTGAGGAAAATTGGACAATCCGTTCAAAAGTTACGAATATTTAAAGTATCTGCGCAGTCAATGCTGGAAGAAAAGACTACTACAGTGTATGATGTCACATGCGTACAACTATATAAGGAAAATAAAAAGAGAATTTCACAAAACTTTAGTTTTTGAATAAAGTGCACATTTCTTCGACTTGCTACTGACGTACTGTGTATGTCAGGGGGAATATTATTCCCCCTGCCTTCTGAAAGAGAGAAGTCGAGTGTTCTTTTGTTATGCGAGAAAAATGGAAATATGTTGAATCTTCTTTATTCTTTCTTTATATCGTTGTACTCATGTGACATCACAAGCTCTAGTAGTCTTTTCATCCAGCTGTGACTGAGCAGAAACTTCAAAAATTCCTAACTTTTTAACGGATTGTCCGATTTTGCTAAAACTCTCACTGATGTGTTCTACTAATATTGCTGCATTCACTCAACCCACACGTCTATGAAGGTGAACTTGTCCTTTAACTCTCCATGTGCCGTGGTGGAAACTCCCTGTGTGCCACATTATTCTGAGACACTAATGGTTTCATGCTTTGAAAAAACATTCTGTTTTTAAAGTTTATGTAACTTCTCTAGATTTCTGTTGAGCTGGGCAAATAGTGAGTAAAGTTGTAGAGAAAACGCCAAGCTTTGCTTTGATGTATTATTGTATGACAAATCTATGATTGTTTTTCTTTCACAAGACCAGTAGCTACATTACTACAGAGGCATGACTTTTGCTCTCAAAACAGGGACAGAAACTTCAAAATTACTCTCAAATCCAGTAGAGAACACCTCTTGATCATCAATCACTACATGAAATGCAAGCTATATGTGAGAGGAACGGAAGGGCGAGGGATGATTTCATTGTACCGCGGCATTCGGCGATTTATCAATCGGATTGGGCGGATTGCTGCGTTTGAGCAGAATATGCGAAGTTGGCACGCCGTTGATTGAGTCGGACGTGCGAACATGGCACATAAAGAGTTAAGTAATCCTGTATATTCATTGCCAGTAAGTTTCTAGACATAGACTGTGCTAATTGATTGGTGGTGAAAGCACTCTAAACATGTCTGTCAATCTGTGACCAAAGCAAAGTAAGGGTCTCCAGGTGGCAAGACGCAATACAAGTGGTACCTACATACTATCGCAATTCTTACAAAACAGACAGAGAAAGCTACACATCAGTACATTAGTATGAATTCTCATCATTACATGGTATATCTGAGAGAGTGTGAACACAAGCACACAACAGAGATAGATGCACACAAATGGTACATTGTAGATGTACATGTGATTTTGTGTGTCGTTTAAAATGGTGTGAATGGAAGTTACAGGGTAAATGTCTCTGAAACTGAGCATTTAAGATATAATGAATGCCGCTTGGTTGTCATTAAATACTACATAGGAATCAGGACAAAACTATAGCCAATAAAGAAAAAAAGGAGCAATTTGGTATTAAGAATTTCAATGAACAATTCATAAAAAACATAGAAGATTGTGGACCATAACTTTTGATATTCTACTATTGACAGCAGATTCCTCTTAAAATGAATTGTGAGAAAGCTAGTAAACTCAGGCAAAGGTTTATCTCAGACAGTACTTAAAGATGATTCCTCTACCACTCCATTATGTCCTATACTTTCTCTGGATGGACAACATCAAAGAATGGATGTGACTGGATGCAGAGGACAGAGTCAGGTGGCAACAACTGATTTTCAGTTTCTCATACTGTCACTTATATGACCTGTGGGTCATGAGAAACATGACGTTGAAGATGACATTCTCTTACAGCAAACTTTTTCATTCTTCTTTTCAAAAATTCCATAAGCCGAGAACTCCCTGGCAACCTCATCTAACATGTCTACTTTCCTTTCTTTCTACTTACTGTTCACTTGCTTTGAATTATCATGGTAGCTACAATGTAGTTCTACTGATTATGTTCCCAATACATTATGTGCATGTCCCAGAGAGAGAGAGAGAGCATTGGGTCTCTATCACTTCCACTGTTGACAGGTAGCCACCATTGTAGATCAGGTCTTGGCCTTTGACTCGCTTGTGGTTATATAAACAAAACATATCCGTGTAAAGTTATTAAAACAAACACAGCAAGAATTCTACCAGAAGTAGGCCAGGGAAAACAGTCTATATACACATCATGGCATGTGATGCAACAACGAGCTTCAACCTATAATACTTCAGAATACCATGATCATTACTTTAGAATGAAAAGCTCACTACAAACAAATGGGTGACTTACGAAATTTGATCTTTCAGCACACACTGATTATTTGAAAGAGTGCACTTTGAAAAAAAAGACATTTAAGAGTCAATGAGGTTACTCTTCTGTAATGTCAAAAATAATATCACAGAAAATAAAGCCTGATATTAAAGAAAATAAAGGCAATTCCACTTGTAGATCTTGTTATTGTGCTTTTGTTGCTTCAATTTCATCACTTTCACTCAATACTATCATCTCTTTGAAGTATCCTACATTTTGTAATTCTTCTTTTACGTCAACTGAACATTACAGAACCAATTCAAAAAACGAACATACACTTTGTATGCTGTTCATGACAAATCTAATTTGATTTATTTTCCACATTTTAAATCATCACACTTTCACGGAGACACATTTTGTGTATTATACGTGTAACTTTCCGCTTCCATCTCTACATCAACATGGTGGTCAAAAGTGACACAGCAGGACCTTGGCAATTAGACCATGACTGATGTTCAAGATAATGGCTCAGTGATTACTATACCATCAGTGCATCTATCTGCAGCAATACTCAAGGCAGTAGTCTTTGATATCAGACTCCTTTTTGGCAGAATCTTGTGATCTACAGCACATACTGTAAAACCAGAAATTTTCGCGTTCATGAAACTTTTGTGTATTTCGCAAAGAGCACAGATTCACAAAGTAAAAAGCACACAAAAGTTCTTTTCTGGGCACAATCAATTGAATGCCAGTGGCAATTCACAAAAGTCTCTTGTCGCATAAGTTTGATGCCACAAATGTTTCATGCCACAGGCAATGAGGGAGATACTATCAATTGCATTCACGGATTCTGAATGACCTAATCTGGATAGTATTAAAGATGACGTCTGATTTCAATTATGTCTTTATAAACATACTATGGAAACTACATTGCTACAAAGAAACATTGTTTGAGCATAGATAGTGCTACAAATCTAAACTTGCTAAAACTGTCCTTTGTTACATCTAGTTCTCCCTCGCGTTGTGGCTTAATTAATTGCAAAGAAAATTCATTTTTTTTTAAATCTCAAATTAGAAATGACAAACATTAGTTTCAGTAGAGTAAATAGTCACTGCTAGGAAACAAAAAATGTATTTTATTTGTTTATTTATCCATTACTATTATTCTTTGGGGGGGGGGGGGGTATTTAGTGAAAGTTGTTAATCGACCTATTGACTTTGTAAGACAGATAGGGCCTACTGAATTCCAGAGCTGGAGGATGAGCTTTAGAAAACAAAAAATGTAGGGTCCATCATAATAATACTTTGATGATTCAGCCAATCATAGACATTTCATTTTATCTTAAATACGACAGACAGTTGTGATTAATCAGATCTTCAGGCAGGTAATGTGTTGTTCAACACACAACACACACGTACGTGTGATGATTAATACCCAACTGACTGCAAGCTTTTGCCAGCTGTTGTATCACACTCGCAGCAGAGCCACTGCACAATTTCTCAACGTCCATACTATTTGTACTTCAGTATCTGACTACATCGGAAGACGAGATTCCAGTGAGTCAGAGAAGATTAGCAAGTAGTGACAGACTACCAGACTACCAGTAGCAATATCTTTAAAGAGGAAATATGATGTTTTCACGTTCACACATATGCTGAAATTCTCAACAACATAACAATTAGGCCTTCGTTACAAGTCAGCACTAGCAACTGACAAATCAATCACGACTGATTACCAATACGATAATGAACTCACAGAATGTATCATCCACAGTCTGAACGGCACATCTCAGGCACAACATTATATTTCTTTCTCTGTCTCTGACCGATATTGATATACAAAATCCTGGAAAGTGTTGCAGTAGAAGTAATGCCCAGAGAAACAACAATATGCTGCACTAAGCTGTACAGAATGTTTGCATGGGATGCGACTTGCTCACTCATAATTCGACTAAAATGATCCCCCACAAGAAAAGTTGGCCCCTCAGATTTCCTTGGAGGGAGGCCAGTATTGTATGCAGTGCTCAGTAATTTAGAGCAACTGTCAAGAACACTCAAAGCTCATGTCTGTTACTCTTCTCCAGTGATTTATCACACATTGTAAAGGTACCGTTGCCCAATTATGCACAATCCCTACATAATCAAGGGAATTTGATGATAAAATTACAATAAACTGAAACAGAAATTCACTTCCTGTTGAAGATTACAAAATACAAACGTTCCTGCTGGTCCATACTTCACCCTCTTTGGTTCAAACTTTCTGTTATCTCGCTTTTTAGCACATTTTCAGATACAGATTATGAGGGGTGATGTTCATTATTCTGAAGGTTTGTTAATCCGAAAATGAAATAAGGTTCATTTTTCCAAAAGGTTGGTATTCTGAAACACGAAAATTCTGTATACCTAGAGGTTTGTAATCTGAAATTGAAAAAGGGTTCATTAATCCAACCATTTGTAACAAATTCTGAAGGTTCATTATTCAGAAGGTTGAGAATTCCATGTACATGAAATATCAAGTTCGCTCTTCCGAAGGGTCATTTATCTGAAAATGATACGAGGTTCATAAATCCAAAAGCGCAAAAGAGGTTTGTGCTAACGAACCTTAAAAATTACAAGCCATTTTTTTTTTCATTGCAGATTAACGAACCTTCAGAATAGAGATTATTATTTCACTTTTGGTTAATGAACCTTATTTCACTTTAGGAATAATGAACGGTAACAGTTCTTTCTGACACCAATAAACCATTTCTTCCTTTTAAATATTCTACAATGAAATCTGAACCACCAACTTTTCAAAATATGTATCAATCTTTTATAAGAGAAAGCAGTTAAAAACATCCATTTAAAAAGTGGTAATTTACACTAAGTGCTGTTTGAATGGCATTTGTTAAAGGGACTGTACAGTACTGGTTCAGGTGGGGATGCATGTTTTGAACATTCCTATTAAAATGAGATAATGAGAAACCTCTTATGAAATATGAAAGAGCATGTAATTTTAAGAAGGATTCAACGTTTATTTGATGAAAATTGGTTTTTCAAATGGCTGAGATATCCATAAAAGTGATAATAATAAAAGGCGACAGGCCATGCCTTTTATTAGGATCTCTTTGTTTCACCTTGTTTTTGGATATCTCAGCCATTTCAAAACCAATTTTCATCAAATAAACTTTTGATACCCCTTAGAATTGCATGCTCTTTGACATCTCATAGAGTGGCCGAGCCCACCTTCATTTCAGTGTAAACGCGCAAAAGGCCAAATGCTAGGCCAAAATTGGCCGCGCATTTGGCCACGCTCTGGAGGTGGTCTCGGCCGCGGCCGAGCCTGGCCTTTTCTCAGTGTAAACGCAAACTGGGCCAAATGCGCGGCCAATTTGAGTCTGGCTTCCAAACCCTCTGCCTGTACTATTTCGCTATTCAGGATATTAACCCCCTCAACGTCGAAAACTAGTATAATTTAAGGTGGTTTTATCCTGCAAAGGATTTTTTCCTTCAGCAAAGGCCTTTGCCCGAACGGCGACTTCATCCCCACCGAATTCAGTTGGCAAAGTGTCTGAAAACCAGACAATACCAAATTGCGTTTGTTTACAAGCAGAGCGCTACTCCGACAAGATATTGAAAGGTTTGAATCAAAAGCGCGGCCGAGCCCGGCAGTGTAAACGGACAAAATTGCGGGGCTCGGCCTCGCAATTGAGGTTGGGCTTGGCCGCCGCTCGGCCCAACCCCACACTGTAAACGGGGTCTAGGACCCAAGGAAAGAAACATTCAAGAATTTGACTACATTAGTAAATTAGTCTATTGTACCAAGTACGCTATTTTACAATGTATCCGTCTCAAGGGGGTGGGGGATCTGAAACATATGACACTGAGTGCATCACATTTATCATCAAAAGGACCAGAATAATGGCATTACGAGAGTGCAGAAAGAACTCACACCTCACCACAGGACATTCGTGAGTACCACCCTAGTGATGAGATGAAAATGTGACTAGTAGAGGTGCTTTAAAATGCCCATGGAATGTTGTGCCTCTTTGGTACACAAAAGGTCATAATTATCTGAATATTTCTCTATTTTTTTTTTTCTCTCAGTACCGGTTTTCAGTTCACTGCTCTTGAATTGGAGAGCGTAATGCCTGGATAAATTCTCTTATACAATGACTGCTCTTGATGCAATATAACATCATGCTTCAGAACCGTGGGAAATAATTGAAAAATCACTCCTTGACTAACTCATAATGCGCATACATCCATTCATATACTGCATGCGAATATGTGTGTACATGTATGTGTGTGTGCATGTTTGTTTTAATGGGATAGGGGTGTATTGGTTTCCCTTCTCCCTGGATGGATTACAGATGAGTTTCACATGCTGCATTTGTGCAAATTTACTTTGCCACCCATTTCTGTTCACTGGGAAGTACACGTATTTGGACCTAACAGATGGTTGCATATGTGTAGTGAATTCTTTTTTGTATTACAATCAGATGCATTATAATCCAGACAGGGTAAGACTGCTGTTGGACATTATAATGCTAGTAGGTGCTTATCACAGTCTTTTGCAATTTGCACTGTACAGAGTATATCTAATAGATGGTTATACAAATAACACAAAAAAATACAACTTTTGCATAATTGGCATTGTGACTTTAATAATGTATGACTACAATAATGATGAATACATTACAATCAGTGGAAGTGGGGAACTCTTCCATCTTGAGAGAACAATTAAACAATGCATCATAACATGATGTGTATTGCACTATAAATACGAGTAGGGCACGGAATGAATAATATGGTCATATCTAATTCAGTCACAAACTGCCTCCTCGGAGGAAAAAGACAAAACCTACACACATGCAAACACACACACACACACACACACAGACACACACACACATAGAGGATATACTGTGGATAGCATTACACCAAACATGAAAGACAGAGGTGCATTCGAGATGCATAATTATATGTTAAACAGGATGTCATCTAATTGAGAGTACAATTGGATTCTGAAGTGTGAGGGTGGCACTTTTTTTTGTTGAATGTACGTGTACCACAGACATCTACAGGGCACAAACCATCAAATTATATAATTTATGCATCTAAAGGTCAAAAATATTATATTCAGAAATGGAGAGATGGACTACTGCAGGATCATACGAGTGCGAGCAATCGGGCATCTTCCACACATAGCGTTTCCAGAATTTGTCACTGCACCATACCCGAGCGGCTGTCCGATGTGCAGCGATCTTGCACAACAAGATAATGGTGTGGCATCGACGCTCTCAAAAAGCAGCAAAAAGGCACCTTTTCCCCGACTGATAGATATACCGTATACTTACCTGAGCTCATCGTGAGGTGAGGTATTGCTTTGAGATAAATGGAAGATGCTCCCCAGTTTATCAACACCACCCCTTGCAGCAAATGCACCAGATGGGAATATCAAAATAGCAATTTCTACCATACACTCAGGTGTCTCCCAAAACTGACAGGTAAAGAGAGCAAAAGACAAGGACAGAGAGAGAGAGAGAGAGAGAAAGAGGGATGTAGAGGGGTATACACAGTGTACATACATTATCTTTATTCATTATACAAAAGCTGCCGCAGATGACTATGTGTGGTCCCTGGATGCGTATGCATTTTCTCCTGTACATACATTCGACGATCAAAATTTCATATCTGTATCTGCTCGTCGTGCCGCTTGGTGGGGCGCATGTAACACAAGCAGGTGCATCCATTATTTAGGGCAGAATCAGCCAAGTGGAGAGTTGGCTGCTGTCTCCATAGCCCTCATCATCCATTGTAAATGTTAATAATATGAGAGGGTATAAAAAAAAAAGCTGCAGATTAAAAGGTTGACCTCTGAACAGGGATGCAAGAGTCATTAGTGCACTGATGGTCAGCAGTTCCTACATGAGATTCCATTTTGAAAGGAGCGTTCATCCAAAAGGAAATCGACATGGTTTTCATCCAAACCAAATTTTAATATAAAAAATAGAGAAATCAAAGAAAAGTAAGAGTAATTGGTATAACAGATATTATTGTTCTACACTTATACAAGTACATTATAAAGGAAAATTCTACCCCTGAGAGTTGTGCCCATTGCCTGCATCTATGGATGAAATGTTTACCGCACATGAGATGTTCCTATTGGCTTTTACAGGTGTGTATTAAAAAAAAAAAAATGACTTTGGCTTTGCTGGGGAAATCAAAACATGGCACTTTTTTATAGCAAATTATTATTTACAGCAAGCAGCTGTGGCTACAAAAATAGAAGACAATAGCATTTAAATACCTGATACATCATTTAGTTATTACCACTGTAACATACTGACAATTTGTGAGCATTCATTGGTCATTGGAACTAAAAAATTTGAAATCTTACAGTTTAACGCATCAAGCACAACATTGACTTGGGATCTCGCCTATCGAAGCCTTTAAATCACACACTTGTTGCACCTCGGTGGGTAGCCTCCTTCCTTGTTTGATCTAAATATATCTTTGACATATTGAGGGATGTCAGAATACAGTTCTGAACTGATAAAGAATTACAAATAAGATACTCATGAAACTGAAAGCATTGTGGCATTTGATGACATTGACAAATAAAATACTATGCTTTTTTTTTTATGCTTTTATGACAACAAATGATTTTTTTGTGTTCTCTTTGAAGTCAACTACAATGTGCAAGTTGACTTGCTAAAACTTCTTTGAAATCATCTGACCTCTAAGGATAAAACTTGCTCTTTACATTACCAGCACTAATTAGTTTGAACAGGGAATGTTCAATATCTAACCAATTCATAATGTTTTCATCTCACAGGTGTCTCTATGACATGCAAACAAAATTTCATATTTTCTGATAGAATGACACCCACATCATCATATTTTCTGACACCCAGATCATGAATGGTCAAGACTTGTGACATTTAATTACAGTAGGTATAATCATGACCACAGGAAGGGAAGATACCTGCAATCGTTTCATTGTAAAAATTTGTCTCATTTCTCGTTCTAAGAACGGAGATTTAACTGTTAAGAGGTCATTTTCTTTTCAGTGTTTGACATAATTTCAAGGTAGTACACTGTACCTCATCTACATGTACATGTACTGGAGAGTTTCAAAGACAAAATGGTTGAACTACTATTGATGTTGAAAAAGGTAATTTTAAGTATTTTTTTCCATCATAACATTGCAGTCCAAGTCATATTAGAATTACCCAAAGTGCAGTGTAAGAAGTCTCTTCCTATGAAAAGGCAAGTTCCACTTTCAGTTATCATACATGTAAATTTGATATTCTTCAGTATATCCAGGGAGGTGATCGTGAACGTCCTCCGGTTTTGCAGGAGGGGCATGTTGAGGACAGAACTAATGGTAAGTTTGGGTTTATCGTGCCTAAGTATATCTTAGGCACGATGCCATGGTTGGACTTCATTATTAACAGCGCCCTCTAGTGGTGCAATTAGAACAAATTACAAATAAGGTTCCAACTAAGTCTCCATTAAAAATGCATGGGTAAATTGTGAAATGTCATACATGTCATACATTTTCCCTGCTACATTAAACAGATTCATGAACACAGTTGCATTTACAATGACCTATGGATGTAGATATTAATCTATTACCATGGTAGTGTGACTTAAAAAAATATGATGAACAAACCATTTCCATACAAGCAACAGGATACTTCATATGCAGCATTTCAAGTGCAGGTGCCATCAAATTGGTACATAACTTCCTTCATTGCAATACCGAAGTTTGTCTTAATGTTGACATTTTTAATAAGCAGTTAATGGGCATTCTTCCATGCAACTTCCATATTAAAGAGCCTCTCATTATTGTTCACATATTCCTACATTTCTCCATCTCTTCAAAAAAAACATTTTTGGCATGTTATATTTCTAGACAATAACAAATGGCTGATATGTGGGAGTTTTTTTCTTCTCCTCTGCCCTATGTACCAAAGCCAACACAGCCTATCATCACAGTCCACTCTGTACATTGCTCCCTATTCTGGCCTTAACATCATGCAACTACTGTAAAAGTGGATATTTTCGCGTGACTAATTTTTCACGCTTGGCCTGGTCGGAAGAGTTTTGCGTGTTTTTAATTCCGCGGAATCAAGACATCACGCACAGGCACATATGGCAAGTAAAAATATTTGCGTGCTTTTATTTTCGTGCTTGTTTCTGGTTGCGCGAAATGCGTGAAAATTTGAACACCGCGAAAATTTCCACTTTTACACTAATACTTTTATCTCTTTGTTATTCAAATATATTGCTTTCATTGTACACTCACACAATAAAGGAGATTGAAGTAGATTGACATCTGCCTGTTCATCAACACATTGTATGTGTTATAATGCATTACTTCAAAGTGGCAGCTGCCTTCATGAAATCACTGGCTCTTTGTACTTCATTTCATGTCATCATGCATGATGTTCCAGCGGAAGCCTTTGGAACACTTCTGATTCTATCGCTGAAATAACAAACCTGGATCACAAACATCCACCACGCAATAAATGCAAAACTTGAAAGTGAAAGTTCATCTGTACACCATTTTGTGAAGTAATCCTTTGTGATCCTGTGCCATAAAATTGCATGTGACTCACTGATGTGCCTTGATAAACTGTACCTTGGAAACACAAAGTAGATCTACTGCATGTTTCCAGTCACATGTTGGGGACTTGTGAAGATACAATTTTGCATTAAAAGGATCTAATTTATTATCACTTCCTGCCAAACAGTTGCAAGTCACCACATTATATGATGGTTAAAGTCTCAGGCCTCCACACTTGCACCATCCTCATCCAAAGCAGTGAACATATTACCATAGGGGACTTATCAATATCATCTGGTAATTACAGGTTAATTCATCAGTCAAATGGCAACGCAAAAGACTTTAGAGACTCAAAGATGATAACATGCAATGTCATCTAATAACAAATGTGTTTTTGAAATATGAAAGTAAAAGTCTGGGCCAGAGACTACAAACAATCCCATACCCTGTGACAGATAATTGTTTTCCTGAACTTGACAAGTTGCCAGGCAATCACAAGCAGAGATTCCCATTGAGCCAGTGTGATATGCATGTGACCAAAGGAACTTTTCAATACTCTCTCACTACCAAGATGTTATACACTTAAATTCAGACGATTCTCTCTGTCTACTACTTGGTACGTACTGTAAGAGTGGACATTTTCGCGGTGTTGAAATTTTCGCGCATTTCACGCAACCAGAAACTAGCGCAAAAATAAAAGCACGTGAATATTTTTGCTTGCCACTTGCATGTTCCTGTGCGTGATGTCTTGATTCCGCGGAATTAAAAACATGCGAAACTCTTCTCGACCGGCCAAGTGTGAAAAATTAGTCGCGCGAAAATATCCACTTTTACAGTATTGACAAAATCTGAAGAAAGCACGTTCTTTATTCAAATGATTGATTATCACATCAAGTTAAATGTTGTCACTGGGGTGACAAGACCCCTTTATTTCAAATTTTGGTGAAAATTTCTCTTTTAGGACTAATTGTCAGATAATCAGATGTTAAAGGGATTGCTTGTCCGAATTCCATGCTCTGTCTTTAATACCCCCAAAATGAAGCCCCCATGGAGATCCCACTTGATCAATGCTGCTTTGGCTGCCATATTTTTCCACTCTCCTGAACATTTGACATTAGTTTATAAATATGAGGTTTTGTTCCCCAACAGGATATGCAGTACCCATGGCTACAAGGGATAAGAACCATCACTAGCTATTGGGCTGAGGCTCTGTACATGTAGTCTAGTGGATGTAAAGCCAGCCTATTATATATTTACAATCAGGAGGTTGGGGGTTCAAACGCGCCCTGAGTGTATGTACATGTCTATGCCCATGATTTTTTTTCATAGCTTTTACTCTAAACACTGAATAAATGGTGTTTATTTTACATCGATGAAGGGCAAATTGTCATTCAGTAGCAATAAAAGTGTTCAACTTGATGCAAGAATTGCTAATCTGAATAAGTATAATGCAATGCCCGATGCTAAGAACATTGTACTAGCCATCAGGCGGAAGCTTGGTAGTCCAGTGAATGTGACACCTGTCAAGCAATTGGAGGTCACAGGTTGAAATCCCACCCGAGTACATGTCGACGATATTTGTATCATGGTTTACTCTAAACACTGAATGATTGGTGCTTACAAAACTTGTACTCTGTATTCACATCAATGATGGGCAATTCGTCAAAAAGTGGCAAATAAACATAAATTCTTTGGAAATTTGACAATCAGTTCTTGCTGACAACTGAACTTGTTGTGTGAAGACAAGAAAGAATTATTGGAAGATAACCCCCACCCCCCCCCCCCCCCACCCCACTACGATTTGTTCTAAATATTTGATATTATAAAGATATACTGTAAGTTTGAGTTCACATTACTTACGTCGAATTCCAAGGACAACCAAGATTCATAGAAAACTATTATTTAAACTGCAGAAATCTATTAAAACTCGGTGTGATGTAAACTCTGTATTAAAGTAAACTTAGGGTTTAATGTTTTTGAATATCACTGACAATGTTTGTTTTTTTCAAGATCATTTCAAATATTGCCTAGCAGTTGATCATAGTAGTTAACTAGTCGATGACTTGCCTTGAGAAGCCTGTGTTATGACTGATGGCTTTCTATTTCTTTACACTGCAATGTACATGTAAAAGCACAATACATGTTGGTCCTGAAGGTGACTCAGAAAAAAGATCATTGTAGATGGGCTATGAAGACTTAACAACAAACAAGATTTATTCGTTGCTCTTTTGATAGCATGATTATAGCATGATTATTTCAGTACTAAAAGTTCTGCCCACAGGTTGTTCCCGTTGAAACGGGAAGATATTAACACTATGACTTTGATTACCCCCTGCTCTTGCATCCACGCGGGCACCCGCGGGAATCCACGGCTGGTCTCAAGGCCTCGGTTTGTTTTGTGTTTTTTTTTTCATGTTTCTTTTCCCCACGTTATGAGAGAAAAATAAGATATTTTCGTCTTCATAATTTTGCTCCCTCCTTGTTGTTTTTAATCACCAAAACTTGGCTTGATATATCATATCAATATAGAACTACATCTGCTTCAGATTGTACATTATCATAATTAATATTAGGCCTACAATTATTGCTCCTATTATTGTTATTATTATATCATTATTATCATTATCCTTATCATTATTATTATTATCATTATTATTATTATTATTATCATCATTGTTATTATTTGGGGAGGGGGAGATCATAGTCATCAGGTTTAATAGGCACCCGTGGGAGTAGGTTCTCACGACCTCGTATTTTTTTTCTTTAATATTTTTCCCCTGTTATGGAAGAAAGAAGAATATATACATCACTGCATTCGTCTTCATTTGCTCCCTCTTTTTTTGTCACCAAAACTTGGTTTGATAGACCATAGAACCACACATTCTATTTCCACTTGCAATTTTAAAAATAGGCGGTCGGCAAAGCGAGGTTTTCCTCTACGTCCGCTCATCTTATGAATATGTATGATTACAGCAGCTCTGCAGTAAACGAATGGACACAGCTGCGCGTGTAATCTGATATGTAAGGGTACGATCGGCAAATATATTTAGCCGCGTCCTAAACAGTCTGCGTACAATGACACCGGACTTGAGAGCAAACGGCGAGCAAACTAAATGACGTACCTGAGCTGCATATAGTATTCTGCAGTTGTGCAAAATACAATTACATAACCAACGTTCGTTGTTTTCATTTGGGGACGCCAATAATGGCGAACTGTACGTAAATGCCCTTGTAGTCCATGTCACGCACACACAGATTCGTGAAACCATCGTCAATACATTCAGTACACGTAACAGGCGGAGGCAAAGGTACATCACAGAACTATATACACACAGTGTAGAGTGTGTATAGAGTTCTGCGAGGTACATTGTGTGTGTGCGTGCGCGTCCGCCGGAAGATGTCAGAGATTTCGCTGCACCATCATCTTTAGTATCCCCCAGTGTCTCTGCAAGCTAAAAGATGGAAGATCGAGAAAGCAGGAGGCCAGCGCAGGTTCCGTGAATATTGAAACGCTCGGCTCTTTCGTCACGCACAAAAATGCATTATGCATGTAGCTAATTAATTTTTCTTTTTCGTCCTCGACGTCGACACGGAGGCGGAGAGGGGACGAAACCCACGCCATTCGATGTAGGATACTCTCCTGCGGCCGACGGCACCGGTCGCAACTGCCCGGAGCCGACGGCTCGGGAGGAGATAGAGAAACCAGCAACGCCGAAATAAAACAGGAAATACATAAGGCCGCGACAACAACAACAACTTCGAGTACACCTTAATAGCTATTGCATAACACTTGTGTGATCTACACAATCCCTTCTTTACTCAGGCAGATTAAGGTCAACCATGTTTGCTACATACAAACACTTAAAGATGTGTAGTCAAGTGTACTTGGCAAAAAGAAGAATGCAAGGAATGTGTGGGTAATGACCTTTCCTACAAAATTATGAAGAATTATCACAACTCAGGGTGGTCTTCAAAATAATCTTGCTGTTATTGCTGATAGCATGGTTGCCAGGATTTATTCACATATTCAAGTATGTGAATGAAATAAATCATGTATGAATTCCACATTGGATGGGAGAAGTGCAGAAGCAAAGTACTGCACATATTAAAATCAGTATAAGGACGTGTATCAAAGGATTTGCTTTAGGTATTGAACATCTGGTTTGCAAACAGTTAATCTGTGACTGCCAATTTGATCAAACTGGAGTTTAAAAAATGAACATAAGAATTTTTTGTACTCTAGTTTGAACTTTAGAAACAGGCATGCCACTGGAAATCCAAAATAATGACACCGCACCCCTTTTCTTTTCATTCTTGACTACGGTACCGGTATTAATTTCCCCAAAATGAATTTTCAGTGTACACAAAAACTGTGATGGTAAAAGACAAAAAAGAATCACACTGAATCTTCAGATATTCAGATGTATCTCTTTCCTCATACACTGTAAGCCTTTCATAAAATACTTGAGTTCTTTCCTCCCTTTGACGGATACAAGTGGATTTTCATTTTTATTGTCGGCGTAAACCTCACTGAATACAAGACAGAGCAGTCTTGAATTCTAAATGCTTGCGATTCCAGAGGCACTGTTCGTGGATTCTTTGACGCAACATTAACGCAAAGCATCTTGTAACTTTAGACTCGCCATCAATTGCCAACCCATGTGTAATCTTCTGCCAATGATGAATAAAGTGTATTTCCTCAAAACTGTGCTTATTCAGGCCACCCAAAGCATGCAGTGCATTAAAATAGCATAGTGACTTGGTAGCATCATGTACTGTAAAAGCTGTTATTTTCACACATAAAACAGATATTTTTAGCGAATGACGAGGTTACAGACATTTTCGTGAGATGATGTTTTCATGATTTGACATCGAGGCTATCATAAGTACTCCAATGCCTTTCAACTCACATTATTTTCGGCTGTCGATACATAAACAGCGATTTGTGAAATTCACAAAAGTCAAACCCTCATGAAAATACAATGTAGCAGCTTTTACAGTACGGTACCATGCCGTCATTTCATAAGTAACTTTGGGTTAACATTCTCTTCAAATCAAAGATGCCTTGTACAGGGGTACATGATCACAGTCACACATATATCCAAACTACCTTTGCGATGTACATGTAAGACATACACATCTACCCCATCCTCATACCATGGACCTTCGTTGTAGGTCCATGCTCATACATACTGAGCTCAATTCTCTTTCATGCATGCATTTGGCTTTTTTTTTTTCATCCTGAGAGTAAAGCCTTTTCATTTTTCTACAAAAAACCAACATTTCTTTATAAGCACATGTGAATATAAGATTAGATACTTTTCATTGGTTGTTGTTGTGGGTTGGTTTTTTTTTTTTTTTGTTAAATTATATTTTTCTTTAGATTTGTCTCATTCATTTCGCATATATGAAATTTTAAAGTGGAATGCAACATCATGTTCAAGTTGTTGGCTTGGTAAGATTTCATCAAATTAAAAACCTTAAGTCAGTAAATTTGTGAAATTTCAAAGTTTTCCCTTTGACAACAACCCATCGACCATAAATTCTTGTTTGTATTTTTTTCAACAATTACGTTATTGTATAAGTATAAAACAATGGGAGGGTTGTAAGATACACTGTAATGACATCATCAGCTCTTTCTCATTGTCCAGGTGGATGTGACCATCATACTGTAATCAGTAAGAATGTAGAAACTTGAATATTCCATAATTAGCCCTAAGCTCCAATTCAATCAAACAATTGCTATTCCGTTTTCATACTGATTTTAATCTTTGTGTAGAGTCAATTGGAACATGGTTGGCTAGAAAGAAAAGGAAAAACCCTACCTTGTATTCAAACAAACCCAAGATATACCTGTTTGGCATACCATGTCTGGGTGTGTACTACAATGTAGCTTCGACAAGCATGAAATGCAAAGTTTTCAAAGAAATTAACATGAAAACATGCACAAACACACACTCACTCACACACACACACACACACACACACCCCAAACACCTAATCTAAATTGAACACACTGTACAGACAAATCTAGTTCAGTGCTGACTCTAGGACTTGGTGTGCAGTACAGGGCTTACATTCTAATTCTGCAATAGGACTTGAAAGCAAATGTAAAGATAAGTCCTCATATAAAGTCTATAGAAAGTAGGATCAAGACATGCAGGTACCCATTTCTACATCGAACGAGGACACAAACTCACTTTCGCTTGTACCTGCCCATTTTGGAACACAACGGAACTGCCCTGCCAGTGGTTAACAACAAATGCAGTGTACATTGTGGCTACCTGTTGATAATGGCTGAACAACCAGTCAAATCAAGCTGCACTAACAAGAATTTTAATGAAAAAGAATAATGCCTGTTAAACAGCACGATTATATTTCCTTCAATAATTTAGCTCTTTCAATACAAAGTTGGTATTCTTTTTATCATTTCATTTTTATTCTTATCTAAATGCAGTTCCTTTAGACCATTTTATTGACAATGTCTTATGATGGAGTCAGAAATGCTCTCATATTGCTTGATATACAATTAAAATAAAAGATGAGAAAGAAAAACCTCTTTAACCCGTTGAGGACAGGCTGACTTTCCAACCAAGTGTATTTTCCGTAACCACTTGCCTGAGTATACTCTGGACTCATCCTCAACGGGTTAATAAAAGACTTGAGATATTACTACACCCTATATGTACTTGTACGTTTGGCAGCAGGGGCCTGTTGACGTCTATCAACCCATTTTAAGGACAGATTGATTTTACTCATTCTATAGATGCATTTCCCATAGAAACGTGCCCGAGTTTTCTTAGGACTCGTCTTCGGGCTAAAAAAACATCTTTTCATCTCACAGTTGCTGCCATTTCATACCAGCTCTGTACATTGTAGCAAAAGCCTCCTTAGCATGTGGATTACTCTTAGATGGCGTTGACGCTGAAGTGAGTGTAGTACAGTAAGAGAGGAAATTTCTGCATGTAGCAGTTTTTGTGTGCCATCTTGTGCGACCAGAAACTAGCATGAAAATAAAAGCATGAATACATTTTTGCTTGTGACATGTAACACGTAACATTTTGATTTTTTTTTTAAACGAAATTAAAAACATTCTGAAATCATCTTACCCAGCCAACTGCGAACAATTTCTCGCACAAAAACGTTCGCTTTTAGAGTATTAGATAATTGGAACACTATCACAACTTTCATCAGGACCTGAACTATAACGTTTAATTGTTGTCATCTGCAAGACTCAAATTGATTCCCCAAAGGCACACTGATATATTGATCACTGTCCACTAATAGTGGACCATTTAAAGCCACACTAATACACAGTAGAGCTCATTAAAGCCTCCACATGCAATCTCACACTGGACAACCTACAGTGATGGGCAGCAATTCACTAAAAAAAAAAAATCAATTTTCTGCAAGCACATTGCAGCGATACAATATATAGCATTGACAAAGCAGAATATAGCTCCTCCTATATTAGGGACTTTTCGATTTGCACGTTGAGCCAGGCGTCACCCTGTTATGACGTAGTTTTTTCGTACTGCGCATGCGCGAGTGTCGACCCTCGGCTCATCGCACAAATTTCGAACGCGTTAACCCCGGTTATCACCGTCCACCCAAATCGGTTGTGCCGCGCTCAACCCACCCTTGCTATGACGTCACACTCCTCTCGGGTATCGTGCGAAAGAGCACGATGACTCTCGGGAAATCCGTGCTCAGTTCACCTGTTTTCCTTTTTCTTTCGAGAGAATATTTATATTCTAAGTGCATGAAAGCTTATGATCTTGATATGTCACAGCAGCAGCGCTGACATACAAACTACAGTCTCTGGTACCTACTTTATTTGCCCGTTTTCACTGTTTCGCACTTTGCAACTGCCTACCGTAGTCCCACACATGCATTTACACGTAATGCTGTTCGCAAACAGATTTTGGTGCTTTTGGCCTAGCTAGTGCAGCAGTGCATTTGCCTAGTAGTCTTACCATGCATCATGTTTTAAAATCAACATAATTCCTCCCAGGATACGCATCTAGTCAAAGACAAAATAAATATTACAAGTACAGAAACGAGTCACAAATTCCGCTTATATGCACGCAAGGCACAGGGCCTGGTTGCCTCCTGCACACGCCACGAGACGTGACGCCGCCGGCGCCCGAAATCGAAACGTGTGTTAGCAGCGGGTCAACGTACAGACGTGACGCCTTGACGTACGGTTGCGCTCGGCGGCACGTCCTTCTCGTTCACCCAATCGAAAACTCCCTAATAATGGTCTTGTGGATTTTGAACTGTGCTATATGAGACTGTGATAGGTTTTCATACTTTAGAATGTCAGTAAATGAAAGTCCTCCCATAGTACTATTAAAAGGATACAAATATTATTGTTGGAGACGAGGATTGGGCTTTTAACTTTTTGCAAGATACCACGAAACTACTTATGAAATAATACAGAGCATACCATTCTAAGAGGAAATCAAAGTTTATTAGAAGAAAATCGGTTTTGGAATGGCTGAGACATCAAAAAACAAAGTAAAACAAAGCGATCCTAATAAAAGGTGGGTCCGACCTTTTATTAGGGTTGCTCTGTTTTGGATATCTTGGCCATTTCAAGATGAATTTTCATCAAATAAACGTTGAATCCCTCTTGGAATTACATGTTCTTTCATGCTTCACAAGAGGTTTCTCATTATCTCACCAAAACTATACAATTCCTATCAAATGTGCTTGAGAAACACAGCGAGTTTATTCCCCATATCTCGTCAAACCAGGTTCGGTATACAGTGTATACTCAGGGCTGCACACTAACCAATTTCTTCTGCTGGCCCGACCTGTCTGTCGGGCCAGTAGGTACCCAGTTTTTCCATTTTTTACTGGTTCATTCCTGAGAAAGTTACCAATCCGTCAGTGATTTTTACTGATCAGGGACCGTCAGACCAGTGCCAATGTGCAAACATTGAGTACCTTTGAGTTGAGAAAATGGTCAAGGTACTTCTGTTTTATATGACCCATGCTGACAACAGAACTGACCAGATTGCAAAGTGCATTGAGGTTGAACAGATCTATGTCCTTTCAAAGCCGACTGTATGACCCTCAAGCTATTTTAACGTCTTTCATTCTCTTAATCTTTATTCGTTTGGATCACATTTCAGAGCACAAAATGAATATGGTGTAATACACCCACAAAGACAATCACACCTTGCATTCAAATGGTCAACGGACCACCCATTAGTACCAGTACTTTTCCCCTTTTGCTTTGAGTGTGGTATTCCAGTTTGGGCTCTCTTTTATTCAAGCTAGAGTGAATCTTTATTTTCCTTATCTTAGTGAACCCATTTTGGTTTGATGAGATATTGCAGATAAAGTATTTTGTTGTTGTTGCTGTTGTCATTTTCATTTTCATGTGCTGCCTTTAAGAGCATATTACCCCATATTGGTATCACAAGACCATGAAACATGATCTTAAGGAATATACAGGTAGATGTTTAAATAGCATGATGTTCATTTATAGGCAACTTTGTCAGGTTTTTATACAATGTATCTCCAAACTCAGTTTGCAACAAGAACAGTTTTGTGTTGGAATGAGGCATACGACCACATGCAGTACAATTGTAGAACATGAAGTGCTGTGATCATTTTCTAAACTCAAAAAATATGTTTGTTTGCTGATTCTTTGCATGGTACAAAATAAATATCAGGTTTCTTGAAGCGCTTGGAATTGGTACTTTGTTTTTAATCAATTCCTTCATTTTAATCAATATAAAAGAGAGGTTGGCAAGCTCATTTGAACACATGATTGATAAACTACATAATTCCTCATAGAAAAGCATGAATGACAGGTGAATAGAATGGAGAAAAAATGAGCATAGCATATTCATTGAGTGAGGGTTAACTTTAAAAAACACAGTCTTAAAAATTGACCCCTTTTTTACATTGGATATTGCCTATCTGGAAGCACAATATATAGCACACAGTATACAAAGTATTTTGATGCCAAATTTACATTAGATAGTCAGGAATGAAAAACAAACAAATGAGGCTCTCCAAAAAATTTCTTAAGTTCAAATTTTTGAAGACTATGTATCATTTTATCTACATCGTATGAAAGTCACAGCAGCTACAAAATTTCTGTGTATATCACAAGAATGTAGCTAGTAAATGTACAGTACCTAGTAATTTTAACAATGTACCTGCATATTTAACCGTACACCCGCATGTTTTAAAAGCTCTGTCATAATCCATTTGTATGCATCTACCCTGACAATCAGTACATATCAAGAAAACTGTAATCTCATTCGTTGAGAACTGTGCATTATATACTGGCCAAATGTTCGATATCAAATAATTGACATGACCACTAGCGATAGCCAGTACGGTACGTGTAAGCATGCAACTGCAGCAAGAGTATCTGTGTTTGTTTTTAATGAGCTCACGCACTCAGTGTCCAAAGCGTTTGCACAATTAGCAAAGAGATGGCTAGCCTTGCATCAAGCAAATTTGCTTTGCATCAATAACAGTACCAAATGCCTTCATGATTTTAAAGGACAAGTTCACCTTCATTGACATGTGGGTTGAGTGAATGCAGCAATTGTAGAACATATCAATGAGAGTTTGAGAGTCCTTTAAAAAGATTTATTTTTAGCAAGAAATTTGTCTACTGTTCTATAAAGAAAACGATGCACAAGCCTTTTCGTTAATCAGTAGGAACAGTGTACATGCCAGCTGTGATTGTGGAATCTACATAGTACTGTATACGCCATATATTTTGCAAGTCCAAATTTTCATGAATCAGGAATTCCCAACGATTTCGCGAGTGATTAAATTCGCGATCGTAGAGTCCTGTACTGAACGGAGAAGTGTACATGCGTACGTCACATTCACATCGGGATCAGAGTCAATATTTTCGCCTACCTTTAATTTCGCGAATAGCACTTGACTCGCGAAATTCGTGAAAATAAAAACCTCGTGAAATATTCGGCGTATACAGTACCCACAAGGTGAAGCCGAGTAGTTTCAGCAATACCATGGTTATATGCACACAGATTGCAGTCAGCTTCTGGCAGACAAGAGCATGTGTGTGTGCGAATAAAGAATCAAAATTGTGAGTGTGTTTGTGTGTTTCTTTGCTTGGAAGAATATCTTCCCTGTATCAGCCTTCTCTGCAATTTTTTCCACAATTGCGTGGTCATTTTGTCTATGATTGAAATCCACAGGATGCCAAGTGTGCAAAATTTCCTGCATCATTCAGTGAGCAGATTGGGGTCAATACTGCCAGAGACCACTGGAGGTGTTGATTGATTAAAAAAACACACATTAAAAGTTCAAAATTGTGCAATTGCAGTTTGGCTTGACAGGGGTGGCAAAAGAAGCAATGATCCATGATGAAGAATGCTCCGACTCACACATTTAATAATATCTTGCTGGTTCTGACGTGACATTCACACAAGCAGGCTTGCAATCGTAGAGAGCGCACAGCAAATGTTTATTGTGACATCACAGCCATGGGTAAACATGCCTTAACTATTTTTGCTCAAGCAAAATTGCACGGCCGACAGCCACAGCAAGCGATGGTACTTTTAACTGAATGTCACATGATGGGCAATCGACCAATCGGATAGCTACGATTCTTTGTAGGTGTTGTATACTCTATGATGGCTGAATTTGGCTAAAGAAATCATGTATGTGGAAAATGACAAATTAGAATAACATTGTTTTTTCCCTCTACAGTGGTAATTTTTGTTTAAGTGATGTATTGTTAAAGGACCAAAGTGTTATTACGATACTTCCAAGCAACATCCTGTTGGGACATATCTGTGTATGCACAGGTGAACACAGTGCAGTCTACCGTGCAGCTGTACTCACACTGTACACTTCAATGCACTACAACACACTGAAGTTTCAAAGTCACTCCAAAACACTCATTTTTTAAGGGATTGTTCAGGCTCATTGTGTTGTTGTTGGCCTAATTTGTGATCACATGAGAGCCAAGACAACCTTGGCACTGAGTGTGATAATGGCAGTTTTTTTAACCATGTATCCCAATCTCGAAACTTGGAAGTTAGGACACAGAAAAGGCAAATAACAGAGCTGCCAATTCTAATGTATTATGCCTGAGATTCACACACTTCTCCACTTTTTGTGCTACTCTCTGACAATCTCACTTTACGTAGAGCAAGAAAATACCTCATACATATGTTGCTCAAAGCTGATTTTGTTGGGTGTGCAATCTTTGGGGGATTTTGAGAATACTTGGATTTAGCTCTTTGAGAAAGAAGAAGCTCTCTGTTTATAGGGCTTTTCGATTGTGTGGACAAGGACGCCCTTCTTGTGCTAGAGCGGTTCCAAATGGCTGCAGGTGTTTAATATCACCGATTTCAATTTGAAGTGCACACGTTCACGACATACTGTTATGAAGTCACGGCTCTGTCCCCTCCCCTGTCCTGGCAATTGGAGCACCAAACAATGACGTCACTTATGTCCTGAATCTAGGAGGACATCAAATCCTTGGAAGATATCTTGATTCTGGCAGTGGACGTGCTAGAGAACCTGGAGCATGTGCAGTTCCTTTTGAAATGACATCATTATCTCGTCATCCACGTCCAGGACGTGAAATCGAAGAGTCCTTAATACCCAGAAGTGGAACACCCACCAACCCCAACCGTACCTGTTATACCACCATTACCACCTGTGACATCACTTCCTCACATTAGGTGCATTCACATTTTAATCGCCATGATACTTGTTGGCATGATTCTCATTGAAAACACACTGTATACCATGGTGAGATATAGATACTGCAGTTTTAAATTTCCTTGGCACTGATCTCATTTATGAAATACCATGGTATTTCCAGAAAGCATTGCGCATGCGCATGCTTCCAATGGGGAGAAGATCTCGAGACAGGAAGTGTGTGAATAGGTCACATGAGATGTTAGGTCACATGAAAAATACACTGGCTTACTACAATTTACTCTAATATCTTTACGCATATTTTGTGCGAAAGATGAATCATCCCCCGCCCCATATCACAGTATTTTGCAGTGAATTTCATGGTGCATTTGCATGTCACATCACGATCTAGAAAAGCACTCCAAGAGGGCAGACCTCCATCAAGCAGCTCATTTCCACCTATACACTTTATGCTGCAAATCACCCTTATATTTCCCAATGATAAGGAATCCTTTCTAGTGTCTCAGAGTCAAGTCAATTTGAACCTCACCTTCCTGCTGCCTCTAGAGCGCACGCTCAGTGCACGTACGCACACCTAAATATGCGCAGCCTGACCTCCCTTCTTTAAGGCTGTGTCACACCATTCCGGGCAAGCTAAGCGGGCTTGTGGCGAGGAGGTAGTTTCCAGCACGTAGAAGATTTTCAGCGGGCGAACAAGAATGTTTGCAATTTTCATTCATACCATGTCATATCGTATGGGGGAACTTCTGCGGCTTGACTTGCGGGGAAACAAATTTACTCCCCGGAGCTCTCCGCAGTTGGTCCGCACCTGACAGTATCTAGCGCGTAGTTGCCCGGAGGTGCTCACGCAAGTCCGATTTAACCGCAGCCAAGTTTTGAGCATGACCAAAACTTTTTCCGGGTGAGTCGCGGGAATGCCCGTAGAGGTCCACGCAGAACGCCAGTAGGAGACCCTTAGCGGCAGCTCTTCCCAGGCAATTCCCACGCAGGTACTTCGCAGTCAGGTATGCAGTCAAGATAATGAAATTCTGTGAGATTTCAGCCAAGGTTCCATTAGAGGAATTCCTTCACTGAGTTGTCAGCCCCCACGCGACTGGTACAAAGGTCACACAGTATACTCGCAAGTATAACGCGTCCAGCAAGTAAGACACATGCGCTGACTCGCACAAATCCTTTTCCGCCCTCAGGAATGTCCGGTATGCTAGAAAATCCCTACACGTAACAAGCCCGAGTAGCTTGCCCGGAAAGGTGTGACAGGGCCTAAACACGGTTGCGGGGAAAAAAAATATGCGTGCGAGTCTCCGGGCGACTACTTTTGAGATACATGCTAGGTACTGTCATGTGCGGATCATCTACGGGGACCTTCGGGTAGTCAAAATTGTTCTTTGCAAGTCGCACGCAAGGCTGGTGTGACACGGCCTTTACAGTTGCTCTGCCAATAAAAGAACCCTTCAAAAAAATCACACACACACACACACACACACACACAAATCCTGGCTCTAGACGGTGGTCCAGATCATTACCAAAATTTAATCATCTGTTTTATGTCATTATCAACCTTTCCTGTAAAGTTCTATCCAAATCCATTCACAACTTTTTGAGCTACACTGTATTTTGCAAACAGACAGACAGATTAAGGACAGACAGACAAAGAAATGCCGGCAGAGCTCAAAATACCACAATATTTCACTATAATATACTCCCACCTCTTTTTCCATGTTGACAGCTTGAGATATACTGTAAGGTCACCAACACAGGAAATCACACATCACAAACAGGAAGATTAAAAAAAAAAAGTTCTGCATTATAAAGAAATACGCTGCCGTATGAATTTAATGATTGTGTGAATTCTGAGCTCAGATTTTGTCAGAACATGGGTAAAGGAATGGAAATTTAAAGTATAATAAGATTTCCTACAAAAGGCCACAAAAAATAGTTTACAATTCAATGTACATAGTTAGGGGACCACATTTAAATGATTCCCAACAAAACTGCATAAATTTTCCTTAATCAAAAATATGAAACATCAGAAAAATTTCATCAAGATTTTAAAATAGATTACAATTTCAATTGTTGCAGAGGTACAGAAATTTTTTGGTTCATTCAAGTTCGGTTTGGCTTTTGAAGCACAGTTTTGCTGTAATCTGGAGCCACTTTTAGCATGACAGTACATAAAATAAATATAGTTGCATATAACCCTACTTTATCAAATGTCTGAATGTGAACAAAAAATTCAAATTTTGTTCTTGATAATGTATCATATTCAAAACCACGTAAAAAGAAGAAGACCATAAAGTGATGATCTGAATGTTACTCACGTGTATCAGTACTTGCAGCCGATGTTGTCCTTTCTTGTTCACTGGCCTCCTTTCCCTCATCTTCTTTCTTCTTGTCATGCTTTAACATTTTTTCTACACCTTTTCCGACCTTCTTCTTTGCCTTCTTCATGTTCTTGCCGGCCTTCTTAAAGAATCCTTTGGTCTTGGATTGCTTCTTTCCCTGCGAATCCTTTGAGACATCCAGGGCAGAGGAGGTTGGCGAGGACGTCAGTGTGGAAGCCCGGGAGACGAGCTGCGTCTCGGATCCCTCGGAGGTGACAGATGGGGCCTGTGGATGGGCGGGGAGCATGCGGAGAATCCTCTCATCCTCCCCCTCCTCCTCTTCCTCATCCTCCTCACTCAATTGTCCCGGGGAATGGCAGGTGTCAGACTCCAGAGATTCTGCACTAGCTGCGCCCACACCTACAGTGGCACTCACGGCAGGCGAAGACACATCCTCGCTGTGGTTGCCTTCAACATTTCTATTGCTATCATTTTGAACAGTCGGGTTGGGCGTGGAAGTCCGTGTTTTATGGCGGGCTGCAGCAGAGGAGGAAGAGGGGGGCAAGGCACTCTTAGTAATTCGTGTGAGGTTGGCGATCTCCGCCAGAGTTTTCCGCGGACTGCCGTCGGCCTTTGAGGCATTTTTGGAAGATTCGACAAGGGGTGCTGTGTCCGACGTTGTTGTTGATGTCAACTCCGGTGACTTCGCCCTTGCTGACTTTGGAGGCTCACTGTACAAAAGGTCTGTGGGAGATCTCCTTGGGGAGGAAGAGGGGGATGTCTTCTTAGGTTTTTCCTCCTCTGGAGTTATGGTACCATAGGATTTTTGTGGAAGTGCTTTGGTTGATTCATCTGTCATCTGCTCCTCCAAGGCCCTACTGTCTGTAGGTCTGAAACAGCAGCACATGCACCCCATGACTGAATCTAGCTGCGACCATCTGTAGGCATCAGGAGTATCCCCATGTGTGGTCCGATGGCTCAATCTGTAACAATGGAATAAAAGCACCAAAGGAGGAATCAATCCACACTGGTAACAAGCAGACAATACTTTGGGGTAATGGTCTCGTGACTACCTATCACCCAAAGTTATGACTTCATTCAGGAAATAACAAGGAGAACGCCACACGGCTCTTTGACATTGGACCATGCACACTCCTGCCAAAGTGGTAGTTGCTCTGTACGTTTAAAAAAAAAAAAAAAATGTAAAGTGCATATTGCACGCATAATGTAAATTAAAATCTGTGCAAGTGGTACATTTTGCTTTTTTTTTTTAAACTTGGAAATTCGAGATATTATTGCCTGCTTTAAATATAACTATATAGTAGATGCTGTATATCTTTACGATAGAAAATTGCTTGTACTTTCCTCATGGACAGGGATACACGTAACAATTCTTTCTCATTCTGACATACGGTCCCCCAGTGTAAATTCAACTACAGTTGAACCTCTCTTATCCAGCCTCCCTTTATCCGGATCTCTCTATTATACGGACGCAATCTCGCCGTGATTTTTTTTTTTTAATAATTACGGGAGGAAAGGGGGATTCCCAACTCTTTGAAAACTCCTACCCAAACACACATGAATTACATATTACAGTCAAACTCGGATACCTCGAATTCGTCGGGACTGAAGAAAATGGTTCGAGGTACGCGAATTTCGAGGTACGCGTACGTCGAATATTCTTCGACTTATCCGAAGTTTATCGTTGTTCAACATGGTATCTGTTGTAGTGCCTACTGATTGTTTGCATGCTTGTCAATTGGAATTGAATCGACTTTTATATGAATGAATTGAATGAAAATCGGAATTGAAATTAAAATTTCAGAAATAAAGATTTTGGTGGCCCGATCGCGCCACCGAAAAAATTCGGATGTTTGCCTTTCCTAACTTTTGAAAATGAATAGCGGTAACAATCGGCTACGTAAGATGCTAAAATAAATGTCAGATGTTTGCTTTTAATTTTGGAAATGAATAACGGTAATATTCGATTCTGTATGATACTAAAATAAATGTCGGATGTTGGCTAATACTTTTGGAAATGAATAACGATAAGACTGAGCTCTGATGGTGCTAAAACTAATGTCAGATATTTGATTTTGCGTTCGAAAATGAACAAGGATAACATTCGGCTCCGGAAGACGCTGGAATGAATGTGTAATATTTGCTTTGACGTTCGGAAACTAATATTCAACTCCGTACCATGGTTTGATAAATGTCGGGTGTTTCCTTATACTTTCGAAAGGAAATAGCAATAACATTCGGCTCCGGAAGATGCTAAAATAACTTTCTGATGTTTGCTTTTAAATTTTGAAATGAATAAAAGTAACATTCAACTGCGTTCAATGGTAAAATTAATGTTTGATGTTTGCTTTGACGTTCGTAAATGAGTAACAATAATATTCAACTTCTAACGATGATAAAATAAGTGCTGGATGTTTGTTTTTACTTTTGAAAGTAAATTGCAATAACATTTAGCTCCGGAAGATGCTAAAATAAATGTCGAATGTTTGCTTTGATGTTCTGAAATGAATAACAATACAGTGTAATATCAAACTCCGTACGATGATAAAATAAATGCCGTATGTTTGCTTTTACGTTAGGAAGTAAATGGTAATAACATTCAGCTCTGGAAGTTATTAAAATACATGTCGAATGATTGCTTTTACGTTTGGCATGTTTGGAAGTGAATGGCGGTAACATTCTGCCCCATACGATGTTAAAAAAATATTGGATATTTGCTATTACATTTCGAAATGAATAACGGTAATTCAGCTATGTTTGATGGTAAAATAAATGTCTGATGTTTGCCTTGACGTTCAAAAATGAAAAACAGTAACATTCGGCTCCGTACAATGATAAAATAATTGACCATTGTCAGATGATTCATTTCACTTTCGGAAGTGGACAGCAGTACCTTCAGCTCCGGATACGATAATGAAATAAATGTCGGATGTTTGAAATGAATAACCGTAATATTCTGCTCCGGACGATGCAAAAATAAATAACAGATTGTTGCCTTTACATTTGGAAATGATAAAGGGTATTAATCCACTCAGTTAGACGCTAAAACAAATAGTGGATGTTTGCTTTCACGTTTCGGAAAAAAAAAAGAATTCAGCTCCGCCAAGATGCTAAAATGAATGTCGGTTGTTTGCTTTTACATTTAAAAATGATTAACGGTTATATTCGGCTCCGTAAGGTGCTAACATACTAATATATGTTGGATGATTGCTTTTACAATAAGAAATGAATAACGGTAACTTTCGGATGCTAACAAATGTCAGCAAATGCTCCCACTTTCTCATTTCAAACGTAAGTTTTAGCGTCCTAGTATAAGCATCAACTTTTATAATAATCTCTACGCCTATGCAAAATTTGCTAAATCTTAAAACACAGAATAAGGTGATTGAATTTTCTATTCACTTCTTTAAGACATGGGCATCTGCATCACTTCAATAATGCTTAATATTAATTGTTCTATGTTTAGTAGGACTAATTTAGTTTTTCTAATGTTTTTCCGGTTTTGGTTTTTTTTTTTTTTTGCGTCAGCAGATTTTACTTTTGACCACCAAAGAATAACAAGAGACCCGCGGGTCTAGCGCTCACCTGAGTATCGCAAGTTCACCTTTCACGCAGTCACTAATCTAAATTAAAATTTGACCAGGCATTCTCAAGTAGAAGATGAAAATGTACAATAAGGGCCCAATTTTTTAAAAATTCCTTAATTTGGGGGGATTGGGGCCCCCTGGGGCCCTCTGGGTGGGGCATGGTGCCCATTTTGATAAATTGAGATCCTGACCCCCTAGGGATGCTACCTGCCAAGTTTGACAAAAATCCATCATGAGGTTTTCAGGAAGAAGATGAAAATGTACAATTCAGGCCCCCATTTGGACCCTTCCAACCACCCCCCCCCCCCCCCCCTACCCAAGAGGGGCACCCCTGGATCTCCTATGAACAAACTTCAAACTACAGTCATTAATGTACTCACTCATAATATTATCTCAGCTCTATAACTTCTGATTCTAGAGAAGATTTATAAAGATTCCTTCATTTGGGGGGTTTGGGACCCCTGGGGGCCCCCTGGGTTGGGCATGGTGCCCATTTTAACAAATTGAGATCCTAACCCCCTAGGGATGCTACCTGCCAAGTTTGGTGAAAATGGGTCATGGGGTTTTCAAGAATAAGATAAAAATGTACAATTTAGGCCCCATTAGGACCCCTCCTCACCCCCTCCCCTGGGTCCCAAGGGGGGCACCCCTGATTCTGCCATGAACAAACTTGAAACTACAGTCATCAATGTACTTACTCATAGTATTAACTTAGCTCTATCACTTCTGGTTCTAGAGAAGAAGATTTTTGCGGATTCCTTAATTTTGGGGGGTTTGGGCCCCCTGGGGGCCCCCTAGGTGGGGCATGGTGCCCATTTTAACAAATTGAGTTCCTAACCCCCTAGGGATGCTACCTGCCAAGTTTGGTGAAAATGGGTCATGGGGTTCTCAAGAAGAAGATGAAAATGTACAATTTAGGCCCCATTAGAACCCTTCCCCACCCCCCTCCCCTGGGTCCCAAGGGGGGCACCCCTGATTCTGCCATGAACAAACTTGAAACTACAGTCATCAATGTACTAACTCATAGTATTAACTTAGCTCTATCACTTCTGGTTCTAGAGAAGAAGATTTTTACAGATTCCTTAATTTTGGGGGGTTTGGGCCCCCCTGGGGGCCCCCTGGAAGGGGCATGGTGCCCATTTTAACAAATTGAGTTCCTAACCCCCTAGGGATGCTACCTGCCAAGTTTGATGAAAATCGGTCTTGGGGTTTTCAAGAAGAAGATGAAAATGTAAAAAGTTTACGCACGACGCACGACGGACGACGCACGACGGACGACGGACGACGGACGACGCACGACGCACGACGCACGACGCACGACGCACGACGGACGCCGGACGAAGGGCGATCGCAATAGCTCACTTGAGCCTTTGGCTCAGGTGAGCTAAAAATCAATGACATTGGTGACCCGATAAAGTCAGTGTGGAGCCCTGTCTATTCCATTCTTTATTATGCTCGGCCTATACATACTTCCAGATCATTATACGACACTACATGTATTTTCATAATCACATTGCTGGAAAAAAAATCCAGTGCTTGCATTCTCGGGGAAGAATAAATGAAACAAACTTCGTGAAAGGCCGAAAAAAAAAGTTAAAATATAGGCACTATAATACGCAGGAGATTGATGTTAGAACAGTGGACCGTGATTAACGCCAAAGATATAACTTTCAACACCTAAGCAGGTGCGCCACGACGGTTAAGAAATCTACGCGCACGGTATGACTACTCGGTATCACCCACGATCAAAAATCAGAACACAGTGGTTAAAGAAAAGTGCGTAGTGTTAACGTAAGTACTCCATTGGCACGGGTGCTATGTGCATATCGTGTACGTGTGTAGTAGGTAGGTGTTGGGGGTTTTTCTTGTCAGCTGTGTAGGCCTACCGGGTATTTCTTTGGGCGCGCGATTGTTAAGAATATTTTTACAGTCGAGTGTGAAAAGATTTGTGACATGTCTCCGCTGTCCACGCGCGCTTAATCGGAGATTCTGAGTGACGTTGCAATTCGATTCGAGCTACATGCTGGGAAAAACAATAAGTTAATTAAGATCGGGACAGTAGATTTCACTTCGAGGTAACCGAACTTCGAGTTATTTTCTTCGAGCTACGCGAATTTTAATACACGGAAACTCCATAGGAACAATCGGGACTTTCATTTTGCACCCGAGGTAAGTGATATTCGGCTTATCCGACGTCGAGGTATCCGAGGTTGACTGTACTTCCAACATGATTAACATACATTACATCAAATTTCCTTCCAAATTGCTTACCTTCAGACATTTCAACATCCCCAAACATCCCCGAATGTAACAATGAAAAGGTTGCAGTATACACATTACTACATGTGGTACTACAATGGGCTACATCAGTACATATGTGTATGTTATGTATAAAGCATTGAGTCTCCCGTATCCGGCCAAATCCCTTATCCGGATGAGCCGCGGTCCCGACTTGTCCGGATACGAGAGGTTCAACTGTACTCCCAAACTTGTCTCACAAGTCTCAGTCCATGAAGGAGCTGAATACATGTACAATGTCATGGCATCTATGCAACACTATGACTCTGTGATACATGATATTCTGATAACATCCCTAATTTGGGACTGATAGTTACATGCTACTGTATTCAGCACACAGTCTCACTTTCAATAGACGTACAGTTGTGCACAATCGATCTCTCCCAACACACACAAGAGTAACTTCATTGAATCAATGAACTTTTCAAAACAGTATTTCACTTCAAAATGGCCCTTGGTTTCACCATGGGTTTAAATACATTGTACAAAAGTGTGTACCTTCACTAAATCCTGTGCAAGATTGCTATCAAAGTGGTACACTATGTTTGTTAGACAAATTGTGGTGTACATCTGGTACATACACCCACACATGCACAGGATATGAATGACCACAAAACAAGAGATTGCACAAATACAGCCTTGAAGCAGGAATCCAATTGTCCATGACCTGTAGTTATGAATTATGCATAAAAGTAGACAGATTCACTCTTGTGAAAGTCAGTCTTTTTTACCACAAAGCAAATGATTAATCAAGTAATCATATTGCTTTCAAGCCCTGGCAAAACTTGAGTACCGGTATGTACAATAGAAAACTGAAGAGAAAGTGGGTGGATGTTGTGTCACATGATTGAGTGTTTGTGTACATGTTACCTTGCATGGCAATACCAGGGATGTGGGTGTGGTCTTCGGGAGTGGTCTCCCACCTACATGTCCCTGGAAATACCAGTAATTAAGTCACCATATAAGTTTATAAGGCTTTGTTAGATTGATTGATTGATTGATTGATTGATTGATTGATTGATTGATTGATTGATTGATTGATTGATTGATTGATTGATTGATTGATTGATTGATTGATTGATTGATTGATTGATTGATTGATTGATTGATTGGTTGGTTGGTTGGTTGGTTGGTTGGTTGGTTGGTTGGTTGATTGATTGATTGATTGATTGATTGATTGACCTTTTTTCTGTTTTGGTCTAGCAGTTAAAGGTAAAAGGTCAAGTCTTAAAAGCATAGATTTAGTTTTGAAATGATATACTGTAAAACATGATATATTCGCGGCACGAAATTTTCGCGAATTGGAGCCGACGGCCTTTATCATGGCATGAAATTTTTGCGAATTGCCACTGGTGTTCCAAGCATATAGTGTAGATATTTCGCGTGCATTTTAATTTCGCAAATCTTGGCGCTCTCGAAATTCGCGAAATTGAAATGCACGCGAACATTCCTTGTTTTACAGTATAATCACATTCTCCCAACAAAGTGAAATGAGTGATAAAAAATCCAGTCTGCAGAAAAATCATTGAGAGAAAAGACTTTGAAGTTTAAAGGTCTACTACAAATCAAAAAGCACACTGACTCCCCTATGAATCATGTGTGGGACAAAAAGTTTAAAACTCCATACTCTATAAAAAAAATCGAGTGAAAATATTCACTCTTAAAGGAGTGAATACAAAAAAAAATGAATTCAGAGTGAAATTGGAGTGAAGTTTGAGTGAAAATGTTCATTTTCACTCGTTTCAGAGTGACCTCAGGGATCACTCCAAAATCTTCGAGTGATCCTTGAGGCCACTCCAAAATGAGTGAAAATGAACATTTTCACTCAAAATTCACTCCAATTTTACTCTAAATTCACCTTTTTTTGTATTCACTCCTTTAAGAGTGAATATTTTCACTCAATTTTTTTTTGGGGGGAGAGTAGCAATCACCATGAAGGGAGTATCAAATTAATCCCTCTGACTTTCACTGCTCATTACACATTCCTTAGCATTTCAATGTTTCACTCGCTGTTTCAGACATTCTGTCTAATGTACACTGTAGAGAGAAGCTAAAAGAAAGGGGAATAAAACAATTATAATGTATTCATACATGTGGATTGCATGAATGCAGAATTATAGTAGAACACATCACTGAGGTTTGATGAAAATTGGACAACTTGTTCAAAAGTTTTGAATTCTTAATGTCTCAGACTTACTGCAATCACTGGAAGAGAAAATTTGACTATTAAAAAACAACTATTTTCAAAGTCATACATGAATACCGTACACAAAATACAGTAATGAATGAAAATAAAGTTCATGGTAATATTATTCCCTCTGCCTGCTGAATGAGGTAAGCCATTTTTTTTTTTTTTTGGGTGCTTTTACTCAATCCACAATTGGGCTGTCTTCACCTCTGAGGAAGATAGAAGAAGTGGTTACTTTTTAAAAGACACTAAAAATGTAAACTACACTGTATTCACTCAAAATGTATTCATGACTTACATGTACTGAGAAATCAACCCATGTATAATATTGTGTGTGTGTGTGTGTGTGTGTGTGTGTGTGTGTGTAGGAATCCATGATGCATGTACAATGTACTCCCATATAATTTGGGGTTGTCATTATATGCTCATGTGATTGTAAACAATTGAAATATTATATACCAATCTGAAGGTCATGAAATAATTTCTTTGCCAAGATGTAAAACACTCACAGGGGCATATGAATCCAAGTACCCAACATAATTCGTTATGTCAGAAAATGTGCAGGTAAATAAGATGGTTTCAGAGCCATACCCTTGCAGAAAATAGTTATAGAAATTCACCTTCACATAGAAAGATAGCAAAGGAGAAAACCTGTGTTGTGATTCTTGATTGTTGTAGCTCCTCAAATCTACTATCAGACTTTGTTCACAGATTTTATGCGATCGTATCACACATGATAACATGATTTCAATCCAAGCTGCAACCTCAGTGTTTGTAATTTATAGTTTGTAAAACAAGTCATTAACTTGACTGCCATGAGCCAGAACGGATGTTGGTTTGTTGACAATGCACTCATGCAGAGTGAACATAATGCAAGACATGCCACAGATTATACACTATAGGCAGGTGATGGACAGATTTCGAAATCATGCTATCAATGTGCACCTAATCATTTCATCGCCATTTTCTGAACTGCTAAATGGCTGTTGCTTTTAATCATTTGCAGAAATGAATGGACGACTTTAAAAAACAAATAATGATTTTATCATGAATGATATCCAAGTACACCTGTACATCACAAGTATGCTTTACCTATTAAAAACCCAAGTCTTTTGACTGTAGGCCCACCAAAATATTAAAGCAGTTACAGCTGTACTTCCCATGCATTTTTTACAGTCATTTGATAGAAAAAAAACATTCAAATAATTTGGGTAAATTAACATGTCAGGCTTGGTCATATCATAACAGGCTTTAATAGTTAAATATCATATAAACTGCCTATTTTTGCAGACCATAATCTCTGAAGACATTTCTTCACAGAGGAATTTCTATCTTGCAATTGCTGCTCAAACAAACAAACAAACAAAACATGCAACTGTCTTCCCAGTTTCATATCTGTTTTACTGCACATGTGACTTCATGAAGATCATGATTTCCAGAATCTGTCCAAGGCACCACAGAAGCCAACATACTGTACACATGTACAGTGTAGCACTCAAATGCACTACGCCAAAAGTAACACATGAAAGTCCTTCATAAAATCCACTCATATGAAATGAGACAAGACTGAGGAAAACAAACAATAGAACAAATCAGACTATGAGAGGATTAAAGAGACCAGAGTAAGAAACAGATACTCATTATCGTGATGAACAGAGTAAATGATTGGTTGAGAGCATAAACATGGCCAAGCATTTATCTTGCCTATATATGCAATTTTCTTCACATGCAATTTCACATCGTAATGGTGACCAGGTGAAAATCCATCGCCTTATCTTACTTGTAAAAATGGCTGCTGAGAAATTGAAGACTCCTACATGTGAAACTCTTTTGATGCCAACTTCTGTATCTGCTTTATCATTTTATCATAAAAATAATACAAATTATCATTTTGATTGGGCATTAGTGATTTTACACACATTTGGTACGTGAGAAACAGTCAAAACGTTGATGGCTATTGCCTCAGGCACGTTAGACTGTTCCAATGGTACATTGTGTGTGAAATTTTTGACTGATGTCCTCACTGATGTGTTATACACTAAATTGCACTGTGACAGCATGATAGAGTATTACCTGTAGGTACATGTAGGAGCTCAGTAGAAATAGCTCGAGTGGTCGTCAAATACGACGTGACGCGGGAGACAAAATTCGCGGTGATGCGAAGTGATGCAAGGTGATGCGAGGTGCTCTCAGTAGAAACACGCTCTATGTCCAGCCTGGGACTTTTGAAAAGGCAGACATATTGTACCTTTATACAGGATTCAATAAATCTGGCTTGCAGTAAAGAAGGCTACAAGTGAAAAACGTACTGAGAGCCAAGACTCCTGCCCCGCCATTTTTTTTTTTCAAACAAAGACTGGCACACAAATAGAATGAGAAACCATTCAGTAAGATTACTATGTGCCAACAAGATTTACTCTTTTTCATTTCCTTTTTTTTTTAATTCTTGTCTTTCTTTCTTTTTTTCTTTTTTTTCTTTTGCTTTAAGAGTTAAATTCTATCTCGAGGTGCAAGTAGATTACGGCATTACGGTTTATGTTCTAAATCACTAAACCCGCAAATTTTTTTTTTTATCTTATAGCTGACAGGCTACCTGGTTGTAATCTAGTTTTATATGGTCAAAAGTTTCTGGCACTGTGATGCAAAGCTATGAAAGCTTCATTTTGCAACCTGAAGTACCGGGATTGATTATCTGCCACATCACAAATTACATTAATTTTGCATTCAAATATCTAAGCATGATATAATAAGAATGAAGATTAAGCCGCTCTGCATTAACCTCATGAAAGCTTCAATGGAAAGGGTTATAATTTCAATGTGTGTGCACATAACATACAGGTGTACAATATACTGGCATGGATCAAGGAAGAATCCAATCAATGACTGCTTCCACAGCTAAGGGTCCTGTAGTCCATGAAGAATGACATAATTAATCAAATAAGATTTTGCCTTGATGATTAGTCCCTTGTACACTGCACTGTCCTAATTAGGATGGTAGCAGTTTCCAATGCCCACACAGTTTACTGTACTTTGCTAGTTGGTGATATGATGTGTTGATTTGCATTAAAGCTGTAGCCTTCTTCTAAAATTAATCCTGTTAATGCTGAATTTTGTTCTGTGAACGTCACCTGTACTACATCTGGATATATCTGACACTTAGAGGAGAAGAAAAATGATGTTAAAAAATGATATAGAACTTCTTCAGGTATTTTCTAGTGCCTACCATGTACAGCTGTACAATGTACAACAGCAGAACCTACATGTTCCAATTAGTAAGTGAGACATATGGTGTCTCTTTACACTAAATTCAAAACCAGCTATAGATTTTAAAGTACAATAGGAAAGATTGATGTACACTGAACTGTGTTTTTGTTTTACTGTAACTTTGGAAACGAAACGAGGTCATGACACAAAAACATACGGAACTTGAGAACATCCATCATTTCCCCAGTACTGCACATTCAATATAAGGGGCATTATCCCTCAGTCTTCAAATATCACAGTACAGTACCAGTACGACTGACTGAAAAATGACACCATGCTTGATCTGATGCTGGTTTAGCACATAGCAGAAGACTTCAATTTCCCCTTAAAGCTGCCCTTATAAACCACGCTTTGAAGCACCAGCATACATTGTAGTTGTGGTAATGGACACCTACAATGTATTTGAAGAACTTTGTTACCCAATCGTAGCTTACTGTTTTTCAGGAAAACAATTTGCCAAAACATGTCAAGCGTCATAAATCCTTCAACTGCAGGATGTGCGGTATAATTCATACTTCTTTTAAACTATAGTATCATTTTAAAAACACGTGTATCAGAACTTTTGATGTTAAGTGCACACAAACAGATACTTTACTGATCATCTCGCAAATATACAACATATGATTTCAAAAGAATACTGAAACCATTTCTGTAATCCGTATTCAAATTCATGGATGTTTCTTTTCCTACAGCCTAGAAACAAACCACTTTTATTCAACTGCTCCCTCAAAAGCTTCATAGGCAGAAATCTGCTTTTTGAATAGCATTTATGAGTTGCTGCCACATAGGGCAAGCTTTGTGGTTGTTGTTATACAGAAATTTGCATAGAATTCATAAGTTATGACTACATGTAAGTAGGGCAAGCTTTGTGGCTGTTGATGTAATCTTTTGGTAACACAGTATGCACAGAATTTGAATAAACTGTAAAAATGGTTTAAGAATCTAAACTGCATTTTCCTTGGCAACTTTTTTTCTTCTGAAGGTGTATCTTGGACAGTCAAATATTTTGACGCTGAATAATACCTAGAGAGGCAAGTTCATTGCAACCTCACTGATGCACAGATAAGCTTTTAAAGGCGCATAGACCCGGTGGGTGCGGGGGCACTGTTGGATGATACTGCCGATCACCGTTAGCATTGATGCAAAGATTGAAGTTGAGCTGTCATCAAGAGTAAAGCGCATAGGTGTTGATAGGTAATGTTGCCTTCGTTGTCTTCTCTGCGCATCATGCAGTCTGTAGTGATACCAGGGAGTGTGTTTATGTGCTTCTTAGTATGATGTCACAAAAGATAATGTTGCTAAAGCTGTCATCCCCCTCAGCCGAATCATGAGCCGAACTGTGATTGGACCACTGACTATATTGGATCAGACTTCTTCAGACTCGTGGAAATGGGTCACAGCGTAAAGGCTAAAGAGGAATCGATAGTGTAGGTCTCTATAGGAAACTTGCGCCGTGCGCCCGCGTACGCATTCAACTATTAAAACCAACGGGTCCATGTGCATTTCAAAGGTCATTACCAATCTACAGAGTTAATCTCTCATGCAATCACAAGTAAAAGTGCATTGTTTGGATTGAGAAAGGAAATAAAAAAGTGCTTACAAGAACAAGGTTTACAGATTCTTTTTTCTATTTACTTTGCTTTGGTGTCTTCCTGTCACCTGATGTTTGGATATTTCCTGTCATACATGTACATGTATCAACTGACAAACAAGGACTTAAAGGACAAGTTCACCTCAATATGTGTGGATTGAGTGAATGCAGCAATATCGCAACATAGGAGAACTTTGTTCATACAGTTTATTTAGAAATAAGCATGATGGAGCTAGATATTCTAAACTCCCTTATGGCAGTTTATTTCTCACATCAGCTCAATATTATTGTCCCAAATCCTTCTGGATAATAAAGATCATCTTTACTTGTCAGCCACCACTCACAGGCATAAGGGCAGAGTGAAATCACAGAGAGCACTGGAATCATATCTAACACAGAATAGCCAATTGTTTTTAAATAAATACCGTACTTGCCTTTACGGTTTCGTAATACAATATATATCCGCATAACAAACCTGGTAATGGTCTACATTTGGTTACAACACTCCTTCCTGCTGAGATAAATTCCACACCATCTTGCCCATGAGATTGAATTCTATGCTGCTACACATCTGGCAAGTAAGAATTACAGTACTTTCTGTAATTTACGTTTTCAAATCTTCTGAGAGCAACGACACAAAATTTGTTCAACACTGTATGATACAATGCTCAGTAAATTGTTATTCTTTTGAAGTAGAATGGGACATGAGTGGCATTTTATTATTGAAAAAAAGTATGAAAATGTACTGTGAATGGCATGATAATTTAACCTTATGATTTGATCTTTGTCTTGCCAAAAGGTTGATATAGTGAATATCTAAATTGAAAATGTTGACATGTGGAAGCAAATGTTGAACATTTCTTTATCCTGTCTTCTTCCTTTCCTCCAAACCATGGACCATACGGGATTTGATCACACACAAAAAAAGACAGCATACATTTCTGTACAGATACAGTACAGTGTATCCAATACAGGAGTTTGATACTTGCCATACCAGGAAACAAACACTATAAAACAAAACTTCCTGATGCTTTCAACTAAAAGTTAGACTAGAGTTCTAGACCACTGGGCCCCGTTTCATAAAAAGTTGATATGATAACAACTCTTGCTGGAACGTCAACTGTCATGGTAACGACATGAATGCAGCTTCCTGATTGGCTGTTGCTATAGGAAGTTGTCATTCCAGCAAGAGTTGACATCCTAACATCTTTTATGAAATGGGGCCCAGAAGAACCACATTCTAATTCCATGCTAGTTTGTGTTCTGCAGTAAACACTGGAATGACAAAGCATTTGATTTCTCAAAGCTCAAGTTCAATACAGCAGACTCAATATTACCTTTAGAGTTACCTTTATCCTACTTCTGGAGGATTTACTCTAATTTCAAGATCTTCTGGGATTATTTTTCAGGGTGTAAATGGTGAATTTTGTTACACGGTTACTTTTATGAATCACAGCAAACAGACACAAGGATACTTTAAACTTGCGCACGCCTTTGATTGTTGAAAATGAAGGTGCTATGCAGCTATTGAAGTTGTCCAAACAATGATGTGAAACATGCTCAGGCCACTGACCATTTTGACCTCTACTAATAACAAGATATTTCGGGCCACAGGATTTCATTCTCCAATGTTTCAGCTCACAATAATATATCGTAACAGTTCAACTATACTCAAAATATCATTATCATTATTATTATTATTATTATTATTTTTATTATCATTATTATTATTATTATTACCGTTCTTATATAGCGCATAATACCTTTGGCAAGGTCTCTATGCACTGAATAGACAAATTTCTACAATTTATTAACAATTGCATGAAGAAATAAAACGAAATGTATTCGCTCGATACTGGTATGACACGCATGCATACGATACACACGTGTACTACAGTTGTAACTAGCATGTGTGCAGTGTGTGTGCACATATGCTAGCGGCACTGCAAGTCGGCCGGTTGCTGCCAGCAGCGGCACAAACTCATTTTCTGAGGGGCAACTACACTCCAAGATTCTTTGAACTGCTCTACACTTCCAGAGAATGTAGCAATTTTCCATCAAAAGACTTCGCAGAAAATTTGTTCAGTTCGTCTGGCATTCCACAATGCCAATGAACGTTTTAGATCTATGCCATCCATCAATATTTCACAATCGTATTGAGGCTGGTATAAAGAGCAGGGATGATTCCACAAATTGTGCACGGCTTATACATATGTACTCATGTACGATCCTAATACGGTGAGAGTCACCTGTACGGTACAACAAAGCGGCTGGGGAGTGGTGACCAGGGAGAAGCGACTCGGAAACAGCGCGCAATCTTGCACACATCTGGCAGCATTTATTTGTAGTGCTCTCAATAATCATTTTTTCGATGGTGGTAGTTCACTCACAGTGACATAGTTGACAAGCTGAAACATGCAGTAATAGATGTCAGTAGCATAAAATATTACAGAATATATAAATTGACGGGCTGTGTGAGGAAGCCAACAAATTTCAATCATTTTCATTTCATGCAGTGGTGGACTGAATTTGTGTGACACTAGACCTTGGCTTTACCTTAGACCTAACTACACGCAGCCACTGTCGCTTCGTGACAGCGGCTGCATGTCTACTCCTTCGCAGACATTGTTATTTTTCAGCGGTGGGTGTACGTTTCCTTCATGAACATCTTTATCAATCGTGGAAAACTAAAATATAAGGAATCCCCGTAGTCTCTGATAATCATTCAATAATCGGTATGCGTTTTTTTTTTAATTACGTCAAAAACCCACCTAAATCCGTCCTTAAAATCTGTATTGCTTCACTCCTCATCTTCTGCGTGTTATTGAATGGCAATCACTCTCCTATACTACAACGTAGCTAGTCGGAGCGGAAGTGACGTCAAATCATGAGAGCAGCACGCACGGAAATACATGTACCTGGTACGTAGAAGACAACAAGCTTTATGTAACACATGAAACGCACGGGCGTACGTAAAATGCCACCACAGTACCTGGGGTTGAGCGTTCGTGGTAGTTCGTTGATTTTGTGAATCATCGCACAATCTACTCCGAAAAATTCAACAATAAGGTTTGGATACCACCAAAACACCAAATTCAACTCGATATACGATACAGGTGGGTGGTATTACTGTTAAAATCAAACAAAATAAAAGACATTTTTTGTGGTCTTGCCGTCAAAAGTGACGGTCGTTTACAACGTTTAAACACTAGTACATGTCAGACTGCTGTGCTTTGCACAGCAGTCTGGTCAGGCTACCTTTCGACCATAGCATAGAATCTTGGCTCTCGCAAAATTCACAATTCCTCGTTTTACTACATACAGTTGTCTATTGTAAGCCTCCCCCTCCCCCCCTGTCTAGGTTAGACGTCTGGAAGCCAATTGCAGTAACAAGTTAGAGGTAGTCTAGTAAGTAATATATAGGTCTATATAGTAGACCGCAGTGCGTTCATCCTCGACCATTTGAGGGCAGCACTTTATCGGAAGAAAGAAGAAGACCTATTTGTAGCAATCACTGCTAGACTAATAGTACAATTGTACTGAACTGTATTAAGCTAAGTAAGTACTCTGAACTTCCTGAAGGGTTAGGAGGCTAGTCAGGCTACTAACTGGGCCTACTGCTAACAACTGTCTATAGCTTGCCCAAGCTTCAGGTAGCGATAGACCACGCACCACCAGCCCAGCACGACCCAGGGTCGCCGGTCGCAGGGAGGGAGATGTGTCTCTCAGAACTCCCTCGACCCTCCCTGGCCTGGATCACTGGAAAAATGCTGTGATTGGCAGGAACAACGCTGTCCCTGGTAGGAGACCTAGGGTCTTGAATCTTGCTGTATGAATACCGAAGGTCATTGATATGTCACAAAACTCAAGTTAATGTAGAACGTGTCAACAATACCAAAAAAGTTATAAAACTGACTTACCTTTCACGAAAGATGCATGCATAGGCCCACCCAGGCACTACTGAGCCGGAGCCCCGCCGCGCTGCGGTTACACTAGACTAGTCACAGACTCGTCAGAGGCTCGGTCTCAGATCACACACGCAAATGGCAAAACATTGGCCGCTGAACGATACATGTAGGTGCTCCACAGTTGCACAGCTGGACAACTTTCTATCAACAAGTCACGCAAACTCTTCTGTTGTGATCAGAGATTACTTTACAATTTTACTGTGAATCTATGCCGTGCACATGACAGTCACAATTACCATACTTCGAAAACTTGCCATACCTCCCCTGTAATTCCATTTAGTGGAAGTATGATGTTTGAGAACAGCAGCAGTGCGTATCACACGTTGTGTACGTACGTACATGTACGTACTGTACGTACACGTTGTGTATGTGTGCCGAAAGTATTGTAGGTAAACCGATAGATCGGATCATCGATCATCCGTATCCCCCAGCGGCTGGTATCGGTGTGTTTCGAATCAAATTTTATGGTGCTTGTAAATTCTTTATTGATATTCTTGAGATATTGTTACGGTTGCTGTTGTCGCTACTTTTAGATTTTTTTTTTCACGTCTAGTAATATCTATCCAATGGAAGTAAGAATCACGAAATGTTCATCAAGACAAAGGGATGGTTTAAAAAAGTTACTCAATCGCTAAGGATCAGGGAGATTCAGTTTTATAGCTCCGTTTGTTGTGATTTGTGGGTTCTATTATTATTGCTTTTTGGGGGGGGGGGGAGGACAGGGGTGTATTGTAACAGGACGCCGTCTAGATACCACCTACAGTAAGCCATTGCGTTGCTTAGATAATAAGTATTATGATCGGGCTGGGTTTGGGTTTTTCCTTACCCTTTTTCATGTACTTTTACTTTCCTTTGAACGATATTTCCTCTCGCTCTCAGTGGACCCTTGTCTCAGTATCGGATCACTCCACTGCCACGATGTTTCCTGCCATGTTGGTTCCTGATAAAGTGATAATGATACACACATTGTTTTGTTGTTGTTTTTTGTTACCAAAATATATTTATTGTGGGATTGTGATATTTTTCTTCCTTCCTTCCTTGTAATCATACATTGTGTATCAATTTATATTAGGTGTTAACCAAGGGGAAGAGTCAACTTAACAGAAGGGGTTTGAGAGTTATCCATCGATCTCAAGAGAATATTTGGAATGTATAGACTTACATAATTATGATAATTAAATGTTTCAACGAAACAGTTAAATATCGTACTATTCGATCATCACAATAAGGTACACAAATTAGATAAGACGAGTCTCCATCTGGCTTACTAGGCCTATAGGCAGGGCTCGACACTAACGGTGGCCCGGTGGCCCGGGGCCACCAAAAATGAAAGTCTTGCCATCAAATTTCAAAAAAGGGCAAATTTGGTGGCCCGCCTCGGGCCACCAAATCTTTTTTTTTTTAAGTATGTCAATAAATTTATAACTTTTTTTGCGCCGGAAATTAGCAGTTAAATTTGTTAAAAGGATGGATAAAAGGGACTAAATGAGTGCCTGAGAGTGAGTGTTGCGACTTTGTTGAGGTTTATTCCATCTTCCAGTTCTTACTATGATAAAACTTGAATATTTGACTCATTAAAAAAAAAACAGGACTTTTAATGTTTGTTTTTTTTTTGGGCCATCAAATTTTTCTCTCGGGCCACCAAAACTTTGAAATTGAGGATTTTGGTGGCCCCATCGGGCCACCAAACAAAAAATTTAGTGTGGAGCCCTGCTATAGGCCTACACATACGTCAATTCATTAAAAAAAAAATCCCTCTCAAATTACCACTATCACAGAGGTGCATTGAGTCTTTTCATGTGATCTTAAGTGAAGTTAAAGGAGCAATTCACTTACGTATATATCCCTAGCTATCATCGATAAAACAAAAAGGTGAACACAAAGAGATTTTGTGTAAATATGTATATTAAAAAAAAAATGTCTTTTTAGCTATGTTTCAATCAGATTCAACTACATTTTCAAATGTTTAAGGTGCACTCACTTCAAGCTGTGCTTACTGAGTTGTCACCTCCAGTTTGTCATTACTGAATTGTTACTGCTGTTACACGAATTGATCTGGAAAAATGTTCTATTAATTTTATAGGCACCTAAAATGTCTTTTGGTGAGCATATTACACGACGACCAAAATGTCATCGTTTAAATTTTGACCCGACCTACATTTCAATTTTGTTGTTGTTGTTGTGAAGCGCACTATGCGCGCTTCTCTCGTTGCTGCAGCAGCTGCTGCTGCTGCTGCTGCTGCTGCTGTTGTTGTTGTTGTTGTTGTTGTTGTTGTTGTTGTTGTTGATAATGTAGTATATCGGATTATGACCAAAGATAGAAGAGATATCAGTTAAGCGTCTTTGATTATGACGTAGACGCGGATGTCTTGTATAATTGTGACGTAGAAGTATACTCAGTACTTACATGACTGTGAACGTTGCCATGATTTACGTAAGTACTCAGTATTACGTAATTACGTTGAGCAGAATTGTATGTATTGCGTTATGTTGGGTTGTTACCAAGACGCAAAAAACAATCAAAAACAATATAAGGCCAAGTAAAAAAAGAAACCAGTTTCTCGTCCTCGCGCGCATCGATTTTGGCCGCCGCATCGATTTTTTTACTATTTACTATTTTCAAAATGGCGCTGAAAATACCAAGAAATTAATAATTCTCGTCCCAGCCCGCTCCCCGCCCGCATCGATTTTCAGTTGCCGCATCGACTTTTTTGATATTTACTATTTTTTCGGCCGCAGAAAAAAAAAGAAAGATCGACAATTCACCTAACAATTGTGACGTCTCATTTCTAATTTTTACGCCTTGCGTCCTCTACTTAGCTGTAGACTGTAGTACAGCTGTAGCTTCTGTGTGTAGTGCGTATGTAATAACGCATGCATTTCACACTGCGAGCTCGGCCGATCGGCAAGAAGGAATGACCCACAAAGCAGTCGAACTGCACTGTAGTTGGATGGGCGGCGCGGCGGGCCGGCCTACTGGGCTGTGATGTATACTTGGGTGACCCGCACCTCGTCATAGTTAATGTTTGCCCATAATTGAATCACATTTGGCCACTGAAATTCTTTGAAATCCAACTCACATACAGGAAAAATGCTGAAAATTCCAATGGAATCACAAGTTCACTGATCGATATTGAAAATTTGCAGCTATCGTCGTCAAAGGCGAACGATGCGAAAAAGTTGCGCGCTAAGGAAGGGGCCCGCAACTCGTCACCCGCTCTCCCATAGACTTAGCACGTAAAAGACGTGTGCGATGACCGTGATGTTCCCATAGACATACACGTAAAAGATGCGTGCGGGTGACATATAACACGTATTCCTATAGCCCTATTAAAATTTCAGATTTTCGCGAAAAACTGTTCGGTTTTCACCACAATTTGCTTGGTTGTGGTAGTCCTGCCAAGTTTCAAGCGTCCAGAACACAGTCTCGGGCATACATTTTTGTTCAGTGCGCTCAAAACGATTTTAAGCGGGGTGACGGTATTCGGGCCCCTGACGAGGTGCGGGCACCTGGCTATACAGCGCACTCGGTACGTCGTGAACGCGATAGCGGCAACATTTTTGCGAACAATCGCTGATATTCCACGCATATTTCGCGCGTTGTTCGTATTTTTCCCCGTTTCTGATATTTTAAGGGGATGAATTGTACTGTACAAATGCTTGTGAGGATTGTACGGTATCGAGTTTGTATACGTTTTCATGTCATTGTGACTATGTGCATGTGTGTGCAGTGTCGGAAGATACGGTGCCAGCAGGGAGGTCCACACCTCCCTGGTGCCAGTGCAGTGGTGCCGCACCGTATATATCGGCAAAGTGTGCGTGTTTTGTAGCTGTCCAGGGTCCCCATCCCCTGGTCTGTCACGGCGATACATTCTATTTTGAAGAGAAAATGAATGCGCTTTTCCAGCAAATGTAGAATTATTAAATGGGTGTATCTACAAAATAAATAACTTTTCCACGGATTCTGGTTTGTCTCGTATTTCTGCGGGATACTTTTCTTCACGATGTAAATTCACGGACACAGCCGTGAGTGGTATCATCTGTAGTGTGTACTGTTATACAATCATTCATCATCCCAATAATGAGTGATTATCAAATGTCTTTTTAGAACATGAAGAAACATCTTTAAACGTTTAATGCTAGAATGCCATATCAGTATCATTTTGACATCCATTTGCAATTGTACAAGCCAGTTTCCAGTTGAATGTGCTACAATTGTACTGTGAAGAACTGCAGATATACATACCAGCTGTGTGGACACAAAAAGTCACAAACACCAATAAATAAAGCAGTGTTTTGAATATCATGGAATTTATTTCAGTCATACATTTGTTGAAAGACATGTTTTATACCTGTTTCAATTAATAGCACAATACATCAGAATTGCAAGAACACTGGTATCAGAAAAGCCATTACAACACTAAATACCAGTATTAAGATGGTCATTTTCCCTTGACATCTGTAGTGGAAAGAAAAAGCAAATGTATTTCTGCATGCATGAAGTTTCATTTCAAGTATGGCACATATCTATTTGTTTGAAAATGCACAGAGTGCAGGCAAGACGTACACTTGGGACCTGGTCTCATAACACAGCTACCAGAGTGATATTTCATTTCATAAATTGAATATAGAAAATTGTAAAGCCCTCTCTCGTTACCTTTCTCAGAATTACCGGACGAGAAACACAAATTACTTTCATTTTGACGATCCTTGAAAAAATAGTAAGATATCAAATAGTAAGGACCTCCCTCATCGCCTTGCTCAAAAAACCCGGACGAGAAACTACTTTCTTTTTTTACTTGGCCTAAACCTAGTTTGAACAGAAAGAGGAGAGATTTATGAGAACCAGAGAGGTGACAGGATCACAGTCACTTGCCTGCAAATATCATCTGGATTTGAATTGATTAGCTGCGATTAAACCACCGTTTGCATCCATCAAAGAAACAGTAACGAGCTTCCATTGAACTACTTTAGTGTGTACGTGTGTAACGTCATCCTTCATTATCGAATTCTTTTCTCTCTTTTATTTCTTTCGCTTTCTAGCTGGTCCACATCAGCAGGACGCACACTTTAAATTAAATGGTCAATTGAAAAGCTCTTATCTAGCCGGTCATAATGTATGCACAACCTGCGTGCATGATACAATCTAAAGTTTGGAGCGATATATTTAGCGGTGTCGTGTGAATAGGCCGGTTTAAACGTTGCAGATCCCTGTATGGATGTATCTTCCTTCCTGACATAGCAACGAGTTATTCTTTCAACCGGTACCTCAAAAATAAAGTTATCCAATTTGCATATACGGTGCACTATTGTTATATGACAAAGTCCTCGGAACCGAAAGTTTTGTTTTGTTATATCAAAAATTCGGTATAATGGAAGAAAATCTAATACAGTATGATGAAAACACGCAATCCATTCTAATTGTTGTATGTTATCTATTTCTTTTCTTTTTTTCATTTTCGGTTTAACGAACATTGACGAACCTTACTTCAATTCCGCATCTGGATGCACTTTCGTAATACCGCAACATTAATGCTCTTTATAACGAACCCTGTTTTATTTTAGGACAAACGAGGATTTAGGTATACAAAATTCGGAACATACGAGTTCTTTGTGTTTGGCGCAGAGAGCGCATTATAAGCGATTTATTCAAACATGCTGAAAGCATCCGCCCATGAGAGACGTGTTGTTAAAGTTTCATGCTCGGTTATTTCGTAAGCGATCCGTCGTATTTCATTACAGCGGAGATAATTTCTTTGTTTTCTTTCTCAATAGGCTAACATTCCAAAATCATTTCGTTTTAACGAGAATAATTTCGTTATGTCCGTGTTCGTCGCAGAGGGAAATGCACCACCGGTATGCGATAGAGCACATTACTCGCGCAGCCGTGACTTTTGAAGCTATAATAGTTATAGAATGAAAAATTCAACTCCGATATACAAAATGAAAACTGGTTAAATACGGTCGAAGAAATAGATTTCATTAAGCATTTATACTCGATCTATCCGTGGCTGTATTTCCTTTATAAATTCGACGGGAATAGGTTTGTTCCGATATTCCTTCAGAAAAGAAATGCAATTTAGAGGACGATGTGGTGACAGAGTGCAAAATATAGAGCGCTCGTCTCTGACTCACAAGAGCTTTGGGTTCGAGTCCCGCGAAGGCGACATGTTTGCCCTCCAGCGAAGGCACTTTGTTCATTGCAGCTACTCACCACCCAGGAATATAAAATGGGTACCGATAGGATGAGAATGATTGTTCATAATTAGAATGGTTGATCAGCGTGTATGTGCGCGCCTGCAAAATTGGCGACTGACTGGAATACTTGCGAGGAGTCCAGAGTGTAAGCACTGTCAGTGCTTGTTGGAAACATTATGCAGCGACCAGGTTGATGATAGTCTGTATAAAGCCAACAGAAATTACTAACAAGTCTGAAATGCGATAAATCAAACCAGCTATTATTATAACTTTGGAAGAGGCTTGGCGAAAATCAGTTTTCCTCTAAAAATAGAATACAATATCTAAAAACAAAGAGAGAGAGGGAGAGAGAGAGAAATAGAGAGAGAGAGGAAAATCAGGCATAAACAGGACACGACACATTGACTTTTTTTTTTTGTATGTGTGTTTTGTTTGTGTGGGTTTTTTTTTTATTCATGCCGACTGTTTACCGTTTCTGCGTAGATTGTAAATAAATCAATTATTGCAATATGATGATATAGTGGTGAAATCGTTGAGAACTTAATAAGCGGAGCTTGAGCTGAAAACCCTGAAATGTAAAACACTAAATATATTGAATCGCTTGTATACTTTACAGGGGGTTAATTGTTGTTGCTTTTTTATTTTGCTTGATTTTTGACAAAGATAGTTTCAATGCAAAAAAAAAAACCCGAAAAACATTATTTCCAAAGTTTTATCAATAACAAAAAAAAAATGAGAAAACAACACCTTTTCATTGAAACGCAACTGCACTTGTCACATAAAAACATTTTTTGAAAATTTCTTATAAAACTTTTCGCACGTATTTTGATTATTTTCTTTGTTCTTCAGCAGCTTTAATGTCAAATATCTCAAATATAAAAAAAAATCCCGATATATCTGTCTTTGCATTTAAACTTATATTTGCAAATGTCTGTTGAAAATAAACACATTCAAATTTCTTGGCTCACACTGATCCCATATTTCATCGCCTAAAAACTCTAAAGGCTCATGATATACCTAACTGCCATATTTATGCATAATGTTACGACCAAAATCACTCCGAGAATGATCGCACAAAAGAAACAATCAACTGATGTTCAGGCGGTTTATTAACAGTGATATTGTGGGTACAGACGGGTAATCGGCGTCATATCAGTACAACAATGATCAATAGAAACAATTACAAATCGGTAATGGAATCACTTACATGCGTCCAAACTATCACAAAGTCGCTACAGTTCCCTGATAGTGTCCAGATACGATGTTCGATGCACAAATGAATGATCCGCGATGCACCGATGAATGATTCCTGCGACGTATGTAAAATCCAGAGGCACAGGTTACAATAGTCCGCGTTATAATTCCAGGGTACATAGATGTCCACAGTAGATCCACAGTATAATGTTCCCAGCAAAATATGCAGAATCCAACGACCACGTCCAGTCGATGCGTTGAATGATGATTCACTTTATATTGTCCAGCTAGGAATCCAGCCCGTCACAGCTTTGCCGTAGCAATGTCCGTTGACATTAAAATATGGAGTCCAATGAAGGCACATTAATTCTCTGCAGGCAAAATGTCTCCCAGGCCAAGTATCTCCTCAAACATAACAGGTCAGCAGGTAACACAGGACTGACTATAACAAGTCGCTTCAGAGCCAGAAGTGACGTAACTCTCAGAGCAGAGGTGTTGGGTACTCTGCCTACTGCAGAATTTCTCTGGCTTATATACTATCCATTCACCCCCTTCTAGCACATTCTATAACTCTCTCCAACCTACTAGCCAGTCCAAGTTCCAGGAAACCTGGATGACTCACTGCCTAACTATGTACAAAACATCATTGCCAAAATTAACTACCAATCACAATGGGCTACAGGGACAGTGCCTCACTCAGCCAAACATGTAAGCACTTCCCAGAACCTTCTGGAATGGGTGAAATCATTCTAGATTGAGTGAGCTATAATGTATTTCCTGTTACATGCATGTACTGTATAGCTACATTGTATACCACCTAGAAAATTCTCCACTTATCTGGTCAGCCTGTATGTACTATATCTATACCACATAGAATGTTCTCCATGAATCTGGTCAACCTGTGTACATACACATTAAAACAGCCATGCATACAGTACATCATACATATATGTACATAACTACTAGTGTGTACATTTGTGACAATAAACACACTCGAAATGTATTACCATTTTTTCATAATGCCCTAGTAACCAATGACCATATTCACTCATACCCTACCCGTCGTTTCCAAAGCTTTTACTTGCTCAAAAGTCGATCAGACATCACGGTCCGGATACATGGAACACTCTTCCTCAGGAGTTGAAACAGTGTGCCTCCTTGTTTTCATTCAAAGCAAACTTAAAGAAGCACATTTTATTACAGTATACTTCAAATACGAACTAAACACAAATGATTTATATGACTAATATTGGTCTCCCGATAGCAACATCGCATATCGTTCCTTCTTCCAGCAAACCAATTCTATTATTCTAAATTCCAGCCTATCTGCCCTTGTGCACTTTTAAGCACTTGCACCGCAATTCACCACCATCACACATCAGAGTTTATTTTCCCCTGCTATCTTCGCAGCAGAATTTGTATTGTTAAGAATCTAGTACAGCCCTACCTTTTCCTCGGGCCAGCCATCTTTTCAAGCAATGCTTACAATGGCAGCCCTCTGCATAATCGCTTCTTAACTACAACTATCGTTATTGTAATCTCTGCTGCATAGACATGCATTAAAAATATACCATTAATTTCCTTTTATATCGTTGTTTATGCAAGTCAAACGACTCTGTTTTAAATTTACTTTGTATGTTTCCCACATGTTCATGATTATGTAACTTATGTATATTGATTTGCAGAAAATAAAGTATCTATGGAGTATCAAACAAAACAAATATCATTTAACAGGTGTGAGATGTTCGTTGGACATCGGATGGATCAGGGTGGTGCATGGTGACGATGAATAATGCTGGAGGATGCACTCGAGGATATCAGTGCAGGGTGCTAGTCATTGGTAAAGAATCGATGGCGAAATTTTGTAAGGAAATTGTTCAGTATTTTGATAGACGATTGATCACAAAAACACGTACATATATAAACCGCAAATGACTGCTTTATTTTTATGACCATTATTTAAAGATAATCCAAACATACTTTGCACTCTAGAGAGCGAGAGTACTCCAAAGAGATTTTTCTCTTTGGAGTACTCTGACTTTGTAAGCCCCTTCATTAAAGGACATGTTCATCTTCATAGACATGTGGGTTGAGTGAATGCAACAATATCAGTAGAACACATTGGTGAGAGTTTGAGGAAAATCGGACAATCCGTTCAAAAGTTATGAATTTTGGAAGTTTCTGCTCAGTCACGGCTGGATTAAAAGACTACTATAGCTTGTGATGTCACATGAGTACAACAATATAAAGAAAGAATAAAGAAAATTCAACATATTTCCATTTTTCTCGCAGAACAAAAGAACACTTGACTTCTCTCTTTCGGAAGGCAGGGGGAATTATATTACCCTTAACATACGTCAGTAGCAAGTCAAAGAAATGTGCACTTTATTCAAAAAGTAAAGTTTTGTGAAATTCTCTTTTTATTTTCCTTATATAGTTGTACGCATGTGACATCATACACTGTAGTAGTCTTCTCTTCCAGCAGTGACTGCGCAGATACTTAAAATATTCGTAACTTTTGAATGGATTGTCCAAATTTCCTCAAACTTTCACTGATGTGTTCTACTAATATTGCTGCATTCTCTCAATCCTTGGGATGTACTAGTATATTATGAAGGTCGACTTGTCCTTTAAAGCCATTTGGGATGCACTTAAACACTGCCCTCTGCAGGTGGCTAAGCAGGTTGTTGTTGCCTTGTTGATATTTTGTGTGGCATCGAAGTTGGGCAGACTTTGTGTGCTCTGCAAGGTTCAAGCTATCAAGGTAACATCTAACGTGTTATATACGTTTTTATTGATACTGCGATACTTCTTAGTTGCTTTGGTAAGCGTTACCTAATTGACGATGTGTAAAGTATCTTATGACGAACTTGTGATATTAGTTTATATCTGATCTGAAAAATTTGTCGACGATTGATTCTGCGGAAATGTGGTCCCATACGTTGAGGTACATGTAAGTGCGTAGTGCAGTGTAAATCTTTTAGCAGTTAGTTTGTCGTCGTAGAAAGCATTTGTTTGTTGATATTAGATATCATGACACAAACGTGGACGCATCAATTAGCATAAATGATCATCATTATACCCAGAATCTATATTTACAAAGTAACTGTAGCACTCGTACTGGATCTGTTATTTAGAAAAGTAGATCACTCTATCAGTATCAGGATCACTCGGAAATGCTTTATTCTAACAGTTATTAGCTCTTCTGTGTTGGTTTGTGCATTGTGTTGTGATCAGTGATGTGTTGAGTCTGGAGGAGAGGCTGGAGTCGTGGAGACAGAGAAAGTGGTACAATGCCACGATGACTAAACGGTTAGCCTTCCTGGATGTTATTAAAAGTAAGCTCAATTAATTAGCAAGTCTAGACCACAACATAATTTCAAACGTGAGATTGGAACTAATTTTAATGTCAGTACCGGGTATACTATTAAGCCTCTAATTTTAGAATAGATCTAGATAAACATTAAATTCTATACCAAAATATGTTTTGGTGCTCTGGCTCTACCTCTGCATATAACATTGTCATTACTGACACTGTGTTTCTTTAATGACTAAAGCAGTGCTTTTATTAAGCAAAATATCAAAAATAAATATTCTCTGAGTCTGAACATTACACATTATTGGTGCTAATCATGTTCAACATCAGTGCTGTAGTTTTCCAATTCAAGTATTAATTATCTCAACTTTGATTTGTATCTATAAATAGAACAACGTCCTTTTCTTTCAGATGAAAATATTGCTGTCATGATGCAGTTTCAGAAAATATGCTTTCTGAAGTGTTGAATGCAAAGTGAATTGGATATGTCAAGCATGACACCAAGACGAAGGCAAATCAAAGACTGGGACATTGACTTGTTTATGGTGTAAGAAGCTAACAGCCCTCAAGCCATCATGGGCACGGGGAGCTCATTCCCCAACGATGGCGATGACGACGACCAGCCTGGTGTCATCAAGCGCATTCCGATCGAGATGAAACCGCGGCGGACCCTCGGCAGTGCCCTCCGCTCCGTCGGGTCCTTTGGGCGTCGGCCCAAGGGCATGAGCCTCCGGTCTTCCCTGTCGGTGGAGCTGGAGAGCACGGAGGTGGAGAAGTTGCGGCGGGACTTTGAGATGTTCAAGATTGGCAAGCAGAATGAGATGAGCGACCTGCTGAAGAAAGAGAAGAAACTGGAGTCAGAGAATAGACGACTGCGTGCAGAGTTACAGGTATCCCTGGGCTGTGAATCTATAGTTTTGACCTCAGCAATTCATATTTGTGACAGTGCATCACAAAACCAACAAAAAGTCACACCCCTTGATTTAACGTGAAGACTCAAAAAAAAAGGTGAAATGGGTCAACCAAGTCAATCTTGATTTTGTCATATTTTCTGAAAGAGCCATCCTTCTACATTATTCTTTACTTTGGGATCATAACATGAATGGGAAAGTGTGTTTTCAGCAGTTTTTCTACAACCCTTTTTGGGGGGAGAGTAGAATGATCAGGTATGTTAGCACGGCTTGGTAAAGATTATAAAAGCACTTGAATAGACCCTGTATTTCAGTTCCTCTTTTCTCAGTTTACACTTTGCCAGAGTGTGTGATTTCTTTCCAGTCTTTAGATAGGGTAGAGAGTCCATTTCAATTAGGTTATACATCATTTTAAAGCTTAGAGTCTGCTCTTTCAGAATCTGCCCTCAACTAAAAATCCATGTCTGGTGACTTTTTGTTGGTTTTGTGATGCAGGGTCACATTTGAAGTCAGCATTGTAGATTTTACTAATATTACACCATTGTTTTCTAGAGTTTATCTTTGAGTTTACAGATCTATGCTGGCTCTTGAAGAATATTCAGCCTGTTTAGCCTTCGTGGTCAATTCTTTCTTTCTCTGACTCTGGTCAAGAATTTACTCTGAACAATGGTCCATGAAAATTGGAATCATGTCTTGGAATAAAAGAAGCATGAACATGTCATGTCAATAAAGCACTTAGTCTGTCAGTAAACCTGTCCAATTCTCATGATTCATAATATTTTTGACACATATTGGCAGTTTGTATGTCACAAAACCTCCCAACAAAATACTGTGTGTGTGAATAAGATTGTGGTAATAAAGTTAAGGCTTCCAGTTGTAAGAGCGAATATTCAATGTCGTTTGATGTTAAAGGTGTGATCTTCTGCTGTACATGCATGATATGTACTTTTTGTCAACACTTCGGTGATTATAGTCTACATTAGATGTAACTGACATGATTTTCATTGTGTTCTTGAAGTGTCATGAAGAACTGTACAATGAAATGATACAGGCACAATACATCTGAAACATGTTTGATGTTTAACTCTCACACAGGCCCTACAGAAAACTTGCAACAAGTTACGACTGGAAAGGGACATGGCCCTTGATGCAGAGTACCAGGCCCTGGAAAGAGCCGCAACATTCGAGCATGACAGGAACAAAGTACAGAGACAGTTCAAGGTTAGGATTCGGAACAGAAATCTGCCATTCTGTTTTGTTGAGATGTAATCACTGTTGGCTCTATCTGTTAACCACCTAAATGTAGTCTAATAGACAACTACTACCAATATGTCTTCAAGAACTCTATGTATTGTAGATTGACGTACAGTACCGGTACTCAGTGCGTTATGTCAGTGATATGATCTTGTAGCTATCTCTGTGACCAGTGGCTGCTACATGTACATTATAGAGATGGCTGATAGTAGTCTGCAGATAATACTAATATCAGTGTAATTTAGTAATGATGCTAAAGATACAGTCTCAGTCCCAAACTACAATGTAAATTGTAGGCATCCCAAGAGGAGATTGAAATCATTGACCATACCACTGTGGTAGGAACAACATATCTACTGAAGACTAGACCAACTGACACATGTCGAGCTACTTTGAAAATTCTAAGACCTTGGAAAAGATAATGTCATTAGTCATACAGGTTTTTTTTTCATTCTTGTGGTATAAATCATAAAAGTTTTGAGTCCTGATTGCTAATCAGAATGGAGCCGAACTCATGATCTTTTCCTAATGCTTACTTTATGTTTCCAAGTCATGTAAAAGTTGTGATTTTTAGATCCTTGGTATGATTTCTTATTCAAAGCAATGAACATACTGAAGAGAAAATATTTCACTTGTTCTTTCTGAAATGAAGAATGTTTCATTTGATGCGAACTTTACCTAGATTGTGATTCATTCACCTTTGAAGGAAAGTATCATATGAAACATACTATGTATATGGTGCAACTTTAGGTGAAGAGTGTGATGATTGCTTTCTCTCCTTACAGCTGTTCCGTGAGAGCAAGGAGAGTGAGATTAGAGACCTGCTGCGAATCCGCCAGGACATGGAGGCACCCGTGCTCTGGGCCAAGCCGGGGGAGATTCCACCAGAAGACGCAGGATTGCACAACGGCGCTGGGGATCAAGGTATGCTCCCCTTCTCCATGTCAGACGGAGTAGACTGATTGACTTTGTGGGGACACAGGCAAACGAAGGGTTTTGTCACAAAATGAGCCAACTCAATTCTTGTTAAGTTAAGCAATTTGCCAATAGAGCTGCTAAAAAAAACACACAAAGAAAATGATAAGAAAATATCTAATATTTTGAATTATACATTCAAGAATATTCCTTGCTAATTTTACAGGTGAGGTATCATTGTATCCCCCGAACGGAGTTCGGAGGATACTATGGATTTGTTGTATCCCCCGAACAGAGTTCAGAGGATTTGGCCTTGTTGCGCCGCTGCCGCGTCCGCTGCAGAGATTTTCTTGTGAGCGCTCTACTGGCTGCAGTTCTTCTTAGGTCACCTTCAAATTTGGCATGAAGGTGTATTGTGGTAAAACAAAGACGCCTATTGTTTTTGGTGATGGCGCCCTCGCTTGTTCCGTCTTTATACGTGAAAAGGTAAATTTAAAAGGGTCTGCTTGTGTGTGCGACGCTGGCCTTTTTTGTTGACCGATTTTTATGCCTCCGCAACGAAGTGGCCGGAGGCATTATGTTTTCGGGTCGTCCGTCCGTCCGTCCGTCCCGTTTTGTTTTTGTCGATATCTCAAGAACCGTGTGGTAGTTTTTACATCAAACTTGGTATATCCTTGGGGGATAATACTTTGTGTGGATTTTAGGGTCACAGGGTCAAAGGTCAAAGGTCACAGGTTATTTTGTGAAAAACAAAATTGAAATTTCATGTTTTTATCCATATCTCGCAAATGGTTCAAGGTATCTTCATGGAACTTAGTATATATGCTTGTACCGATGGGCAGTGATTATCTAGGGAAGTTGGGGGTCATGGGTCAAAGGTCAGGGGTCAAAGGTCAAGGTCAACTCCTCAAAATATCACTACTTTCCTTATATTTATGCAATGAATGAAGGTTTTTTTTTTTAACTTGATGTATACATGTATTACCCAATATATATTCTGTGGGAAGTTTCTTGCCAAAAGTCAAAGGTCAAAGGTCAAGTGAAAGTGCTGAATTGCACTTTTTCCTCCATATCTCAAAAGTAACTCAAGGTATCATCATGAAACTTACATATTTATGCTTGTTCAACCTAACAGTGATTCTCTTTGGAACTGTGAGGTCAAAGGTCAAAGGCCAGGTTTAGATAATGCTATTTATTTTCCCATTTGATACTGAAATTATACTTTTTCTCAATACCTTGAAAAATTACTCAATGCATAAACTTATAAAAGGGTCAAAAGTCAAGTAAAAATCATCAGTTCCCCAAATGCCTGCACTCTGACATTTTAATCATTCATCCAATTGAACCTAGTTCTAGGAAAGTGAACATTCAACACATTTGTGTCAAACCTGTCATTTTGATATTTTGCCAATTGTTTGAAACTGTCATCACACATTGTCAAGACATTGTACTATAGACCTATTAGGAGAACCATGCATTATGGCGGAGGCATATCAGTCGCCGTAGCGATATATCTAGTTTTTCAATTTGGTATGTAAATGTATGATAGTCAAATCTATACACCTATACCTATTGATAATGCTGCCCTCACTGTTCCACCTTTTACAGGGTCAAAATTTGCCAAAGTACTTATTTATGCAATAACTTGATTGTTACTCAACGGATTTTATTCAGACTTGTTATAGAGGTGTATGGGTGGTCATTCTACATAAAGTTTGTGGTGACGGCGCCCTCAGTGTTCCAACTTGGATGCCATGTCACATTTCTTGTGTGCGCTCTATCAGCCACATTTCTTATCAGATTTTCTTCAAATTTGGCAAAAAGGTGCATTATTAGTGAAATGAAGATGCCTATTGTTTTGGTGGTGGCGCCCTCGCTTGTTCCGTCTTTATACACAAAACGGTAAATATTTCAGGGTCTGCTTGTTTGCACGATCCTGGCTGTGTTTCTTGACTGATTTTTTTTTCCAAATTTGGTATGTAAACATATTATAGTCAAATCTAGACACCTTTACATACAGCCCCCACTGTTCCACCTTTTACAGGGTCAAAGGTCATCCTGATCAAGACAAAATTTACAGTTTAGCCTTAAAAAATCATCAAAATGGGGTATGGGAGGGGGGGGGGGGGGGGTGGGTTCGGGGGATACATTTGCTAGATCGGGTCCCCCGGCCGAGTGCTCTAGTTTGTGAGGGGTTTTATTTTACTCTAATAATGGACTTTTTTTTTTTTAATGTTTAAAAATGGCACTTAGCCAATTTTGCAATGGAAACTCTTCAGATATTCATGTTAGATTTAAAAAAAAAGAATGAATCTGATTTTCTATGCCCTCACCCGTTCCAAGTGAGTGTCGGTAAACAAGAGAATGGAAATTAAACCTAAAAAAAAACCACAAAAAACAAACAAACAACAGAGACGAAGAACAGCACAGTCCAAATCTCCTCCCACGTGTATAAAGTAACACTGATATAACTACCAGGATAATTTTAGTCTGAATTAGATGATTGGGTAAATGCATGAGATCTCACACTATAGTGACATTCTGAATGCTCCTGATTACAGTGTTTTATATAATTAGATGCCAATAATCTAAAGGTATTTGCTTTGCTGCCAGTGCTGTTCTTGGCAAATGATTTGCAAAAAATATGTGGATGTGTTACAGTACTTGCAGAGACTCCAGCTCTCCCATTTTCGGCAGGAGATCTCCCGCCGAAAACCCATTTTTGCAAAATCTCCCGTTTTCCCGCTTGAGATTTAATTTCTCCCGCCCTGGCTCTGTGTCTCCAGTTGGAAAGGATTTCTTTCTTATTGCTATTGTATGTTTAAAAAAAAAAAGCCTTAGATAGCACCAGAGAGCATCTAGAACCCTAGGAACTTCGCGCTTCGCACACATCAACTTGGAGTCTCCCGTTTGCTAGGGGTTTCAGGCGGGAGAATCTCCAGATCAGAAGGTGCTTTGGGTTGGAGTCTCTGTACTTGTACAGAAAGGGCTACTGCCATATACATGTGCACTTGTCATTCCTTGATAATGATTGCAAACTATGTAAACTTGTTGCAACATCTTCTATGTGAAGGCAATCCTGGTGACTGGTGGACAGCGCTGGAAAGTGAGCCCTCGCTTGGCAGCATGTCGCAGCTCCAGCCGCTGTGGAACCGTGACGCAGCTCTCTATGCCTACGATGCTGACGGCACTTCAAGCAGTGATGGACGAGGTGAGTGTGATCAAACATGAATCTCCAAAACTTCTGATGGATCAAGATCATATTTGTCTCAAAGATACTTTATACGTCATATTCTTAGGGAATCTAATTTTTCACGAATGAAGATGTCGGGGTTATTAACTTCATGATCATGGAGTAATGAACAGAGAAATGTACCTTTGCAAGGTACATTCGTGTCCAGATCAGAGTTTGATGATTTCCTATGTTGTTAATTATTAGTGGAAAAATGAGCATAGAAAATGGGATTCCATTTTGTTAGATCCATGAATAGTACCCGACTTGCAAAGTCACAAAAATGAAAATATGTGAAATATATGGCGTATTTAGTATCTTACTCATTTTGAAGGTTCACAGTAGTTATGCGTGAAAATTGTTTACTTTCTTCTTGAAATATCTTTAGGAGTGCATGCTTTGTCAGTCATGTCAAGAATACTAATATTTGGCTCATGGTGTAAGTGAATTTAGGGGATAGGTGCTAGAATTACTCTGTATTACAAAGTGTCTCATTTCATGTAAGGTTTTTGCTAATAACCATACTTTTTTTTGGAGATGGGGGAGGGAGAGGAGTTTCACAACACAAAAAAAGATAAGAAAAAAAAATGGGAAGAATCATACAATGTGTTCCAAAACCTTTAACTGAATGCAGATATAATCATCTGACTATTCAATCCTTGGCATGAAGTTCAATAAAGGAAACATACAGACTTTCAGTTATAGTCCCTTCACCTTCCACCAAGGTTCATACCATGAGAGGAACAAACACTGAGATTGTTATTCCACATATCCTTTTTGAGTTGGATACATTTTATTGAAGCCCACAAAAAGACTGGAGACTTCTGCTGTGGAAGATAGTTCTTAAATGTATCACTTATCCTTCTTCAAGACTTTTGTTTGTGTCTCTTTTTCAGGTGAGATGGGTGGTATTGCTTCATCGGCACTGAACCAGATGCTAAGCAGCCTGTCTACGCCCGCTCAGTTCAATGTGATAAGAGTCTACATCTGTGCTCCCCAAGACATGCAGGAAGAGGCTTCAATACTGCAAAAGGTAGTGACAGTCTTGTTGTTGTTGTTGTTGTTGTTGTTGTTGTTGTTGTTGTTGTTGTTGTTGTTGTTGTTGTTGTTGTTGTTGCTGAAAGTATACATGTGGTGGCGATGATGCATCAGAGGGCACTATTGACAGATACTGTATGTCTGCACAATGTTTGGGATTTTGACCTTTATCAGCTCATCATGGGTTGTTAGATTTGACAATGTTGCCTTCTGGTATGAGAAGACAATGATACAGGCATAAATAGAATGAAACTCAGTGACATTATAAACATAGAAATTTTTGAAGATAACTCTGTATACAGAAATCTGGCTATAGTGTGTAAAATGGAGCACTGTTTCACATACACTGTGTGCATTTTTCGTGCATATGTAGTTATTCTTTTCATCAGCATTATTATTGTCTTAATAGTCAGGATTATCATCATTGTTATACCATGGCAATTGATAAATTTGTACAGGACTACACCAGTCAGCTAAGGACCATTGGTGACAAGGAGGGTCGCTTTGTGCTGTTGGTTCACCTGACCTTTGACCCCGAGTCAGCGGCGACGTCCCTCCTGGACGAGGACCTTGTGAGGATGCACGCCGTGCGACAAAAGGAAGTGGAAAACTGCACCGTCTTTGTTAACTTCCTGGGTCAAACCATCGACAGGTTAGTAAGAGGTTGCTCACAATGGTTGTTGATGTTCACAATGGCACCTCGGATTCATCCAGGCAGTGTGATGAGATTGATAAATTGTTGAATGTGTTGCGGTGTTTGATATCACTGGGAGAGTTTCACACTTGTATGCATGCAAAAATTCTGGAATAAGTTTTTCCTGTGTCTAGCATTGTTCCTCCATGGATCGATGCTGGCTTACATTGGTTAGAATAGGTAAAGAGAGTCACAAGCAAGTTAAAGCGGAACAGTGTGACAATCAAATGATTTTTTTTTTTCTAATGTATAGTGCACTCCCGTTATAACATACACAGTTATAACAAGATGTCAGTTACAACAAAATAAAAAATCAGACCACAACATTGTCAGCCCTATGTTTTTTGTTGTTTATTTGTTTGGTTATAACGACATTTCGATATCGGGAATCCACTGTACACTGTATTCACTGAGCCAGCTTCCCAGTGCACATGATCATTCTTCACTTTCAACAATTCTTGCAAAAAAAAAAGAGTAAAAAGCAGGTGAACTGAGATTATAAGATCATTCAGTTCACATGTTTGGCAGCATTACAGCTCAGTGAGAAAAAAACAAAAACAACTGATTACTGTGACCTGCAAGTTGGAGCTGATTTTATTGTGAAGCACTTCATTTCCAGAAATGACACAACATTTTAGCAGTTTGTGATGTAATGAAGGATTTTTTTATTTTTTTCCAGGGACAGCTCTTCGAAGATGATACAGATTTTCATCAGGTACAACCTGTCACATTCATGACATCCCTCACTGTAAATTCTTTGTTCTCATTTTTCTCAACAACAACAACAACAAAAACTTTAAAAAAATGCAGGTTTACTGTTGAGGAAGTGGAACTTGGTCATTTACATGAGCCTGGATCGAAGCCAGCCATCTTCTGCTTCAGCAAAAACAAACAGAGGTTGGTCTCAGGAATTGACTCATACCTTAATTATAGTAACGATGGTAATAATGACGATCGTGATCATGGTTATAATGGTGATGGTGGTGGTGGTGGTGGTGGTAATGATGATGATGATGATGATGGTAACGTTGATAATATTGTTGCTAATGAAGATGATGATGATAGAGAAGAAATTGATAATGATAGTTATGATAATGATAAGGAAAAAAAAAATAAGGTAGAAGACAAAAGAAGGAGAAAACAATAGCATGAAAATGAAGAAGAATGTTGATGATAAGGATTTTAGTGATAATGATAGTAATACCAGCAAGGAAGGTGAACAAAAATAGTGTCTGCCAGTACAGCTTAGAATCCATTACATCTGAAAAAAGCCAGCTAAATATGAATATGATGCTTGTTATGCACATCTTAATATATAAAGAGTGTAATGAAACAGAAAAAAAATAATTGCGTGCTTTTAGTTTTGCTCCTGCTACTGCCGTACTGCTGGAAGTGAATGGAATTTCTGTGGTAAATGATTTCTCCATGTTTTCTCTTCATAGGTCGGCACATTTTGAGGAGGGTTCTGAGGAACTGAAGATGCGGATCAGAAACAGCGGGAGTGCCAAAATAATTGAAGATGGCGACAGCCCAAAGGACAGGGTGGATCGAGTCTACCGAGAGCTAGAGAAAATCATCAAACTGGTGAGAAAATTATAGTTTCTATCTTCAGTCCATTTGCATCTTATAGAAGTACTTATCTTGTCAAATTACTGTCCTGATGACCTCCAAAATATGCAAAGAGATCCTTAAGTTAATGTGTCCCTTTTGCAACCCTGAAATTAGATTCCTTTCATGAGCTGGTATATTGCATATGTACATGTAGATATTTCAGACCTTTCCTCAGAACAATAAAACTGGAATCTTCTTTAAATGATGGAAGGGGAATAAACACTTCAGATTTCCTTTGATTTATTCAACCCCGAAAAAATTCCCACCGGTATAAAAGGGGAGTGCATTCTCAAGTGACATGGAGTTACGAAGCAGTTTGTCATTTCTGTTTTTCACAACTCTGAGGTGTGTCACTGTAAGCTATATGCACGTAGTTGGGACACATTTTTCTTCAATCATGTGAAATTTTGTTACGTTTGTAAAAGGGATATATGACCTTTCACTATGAGGGGAAAGATTTTGGAGATATCTTTAAAAATATCTTTAACCTCAACTGTCACTATCATCACCAACAGGAGCTGGGTATCGAAGGCCCCCCGCAATCCTCCGACACTGATGACGACTCGGGGTTTCCCAGCGAGCTGGATGAGAGCACGGAGGAGCGATGCGGGGGACTCCAGTGGGATATCCACGGAGACGGAGAGCAGCAAGAGATTCTGGCCAACATCGCTGGTGGAGGCACGTGTGCCTTGGCCTTTGAAAAGGTATGATACGCCCCCCTCTTTGAATCAAGACTTGCTGCAAAGGCTGTGGATCACTAGCCACTAATATTGTGTCCATGCAGACAGTGATTCATGTTTTATGTGAATCCATCCTCAAAAATCGTGTGCTAGTGTGTATCGGAAAGTGTCACATCAAAGAAATATTGACTGTTGTGAGAGGCATATTGGACTACAAGGTATATGAGCTAAGCAGGGTCTTAGCAAGGTTGTAAACTCTCTTCACGCCCATATTGTTAGTCTTGACTTGAATACAGCAGTGCTCAATCTTCTTATCATGCTGTAGTCTTTCTGTAAGTTGTCAAACATTGATACTCATGCAGTGATCTTGTTATCTGGTGGGTGGAAGAACAAAACCAAGTTTTGCATAGTGCTGAAAGAGTGGGTCTGTTTCTCAGTCAGTCATATCCAGTCAAAATAAATGCCAGTGATGCTCCATCTAATATGTTGTTCCAATCTGTTTGCTTTCTCACATACATTTGTGTTGTCTCTGAATTTTGTGAAATCCAGGGCCGGCGGAGCGTTTAAAAAAGTGGGGGGCACTTCAGGGTTTCATGAGCTAACAAGCAAAAAAAAAAAAAAAAAAAAAGGTCCTCAGCTCATCTCTCCCCTTCCACTTCCGGGTTTCGTTGACTGACAAGCAAAAAAAAAAGGGTGTCTTCAGCGAAAAAACATAACCTTACCGTGCTCACACTTCAAGATCTCTATCTATTTCTTTTTAGTGCCACTTACGTACTTACCGGGTTAAAAAAAGGTGGGGGGGGGGGGGCCCAAAGTGATGAAACCTTATGTAATCCTTTGTATCCTTTGTATGGTGCACAAAAAGTGTGGGGGGCCCACGAGCACTTCTGGACCCCTCCCCCCGGTTCCGCCGGCCGTGAAATCAACGATTCCAGATAATTCATATTCCACATTACAAACCCTGAAGGTACATGAGTGTGTGCATGGGTTTCTGCATGCTCGCTTGTAAATGTCTGTGTTTATGTGCCCAGCAAGCAGTGAGACATAGTAAAAGTAGTAGTAATACCATCAGCAAAAGTAGAATAGATTTGGTAAGTTTTCTTAAAGTGTTGTTGTTTCAGACTTGGGGGACAATAATGACGATGGTAGTAACAAATTGTACCTATTCATTTCACAAGAAATTGTCCAGACAACTGAGGTATGGTATTTCTCAACCTTTCTGACTGCAGCACTACGAGTGTATGAGTGAGCATGTGAGTGCGGCCGGACCACTCCCGCCCCTGCTGGTCAGCGGAGATGCCGGGAGCGGGAAGTCCCTGCTCCTGGCACGATGGGTCCAGCTGCGGCAGAAGAGCGTGCCCTCAGGTCTGGTCCTCTACCACTTCGTGGGGGCACCAAACTCCTCCAGCGCCAATGCTGTCACCATGATACGCAGGATGACTGCACAGGTATATATGCCGAAAATGAGCGATTCAGTGCTGCTGTGAGACTGTAAAGATAGTCAGAGTTGATGGCTACTTTGACCTATGTGTCCCCTTGGCCAGGAGCAGGCATTATACTGGGATTGGTCAAGTTTAATGTTTATATACACCAACCCCCCCCCCCCCCCCCACCCTGAAAACAAAAAGAAAAGAAAGAAAGCAATAGTGATTTACCTCTTATAAGGGTAAGGATGTGGTGTTAGGCTGGCTAGAGCTTTCCATAAACTGAAGGCAAAGTGTCTTTATTTATTCTTTTTTGATAGGTGTAAACAATCATACATTATAAGAGTGCATATAGCATCATGACAAACATTACTTTGAAAAAATTTCTGTCTTCTTGTGTAAGCTGTACCTGTTGTCAGACAACAGGTACAGCTTACACACGAGCAACTATTTGTGTTTTGTGTGTGTGCACATGCGACAAGCTTGTGCAGGAGAGATATTCAGGTCATGGTTTACCACGGACATACCATATACTGTAAAATGTTGCATAGAACACAGCCTATGTCGCCGTTTCCTTCGCTTTGTTGACTGTGTGTTCCTGAGTTGAACAATAAAGAAGTATTGGGTGCACAACCTGCAGAATCTCAGGTCTCTATACCTGGTAGAAAATCATATCATATGTGCTCCTTTATTCTCAATCCTATGCTCCCCATTTGCTGTGCAGTTGATGCAGCAGGTATCCACACCACCCGCCTTGACTTGTGAGCCCTCACGGCTGGTGGAAGAGTTCCCCAAGTGGCTGGAGAAAGTCTCCACCAGGCTGGCCGGGGGAATCACCATCATCATCGACTCACTCGACAATCTTCAGGTGAGTGCATCACTTCTTGCAATGCAGGATTGTTTCATTCTTTCACCCGTTGAGGACGGACTGATTTTGCCACAACACGCATTTCTTATAGACACCTGTCCAAGTATACTAGGGACTCGTCCTCAACAGGACAAGTGTTTTTTTTTTCCCCTTCCTGTTCTACAGTTATTCATTTTCCATCTTGTTAGTGTTTTTTGTTGTTGTGTTTTTGGTGGGAGATGAATTGTCACAATATGTATCAATTTGTCTGATTTTAGACTGAAACTATGGTTTGTTTGTGTTGCATTAAGTGAAGTATTTCATGTGGAAGTTCACCTTAGTTACATAGACTTTGATGTTAGGAATATTCCATTGTCTCTCTCTGAAAGTGTATGGATCAATTTGCTTGTCCCTTTCAACACAAGTTACAAGTGTACCACCACTCTGGTACATTGTACAAAATTTTGCCTTTTTGCCTTTTCATGCAGTGTCAGCAGTTATTAGAAATTTGTTGTGCATAATGCACAATGTGAACAGTTTTGAGGGATTCCTCGGGAAACATCTGTACGTTCACATAATTGTATTCACTGCTACACACAAACCAACACAGCTTCATGTCTTTGTTCACATTCTTTCTCTCATGTTTTTTATGATACACAGAACAGAGAAACTCACCTAGGCTGGTTGCTAGACCCTCTTCCTGTTGACACCAGAGTTATTGCCTCGGCCAATCCTGAGAATTGTTTGCCTGCCTGGAAGTGAGTCTAACTCTTCTCTGTTATATTGTTTTACTTACATGCTACTCATAGGTCATGTGAATGTTTCAGAACATATTTGTCTGTGCTATGTTTGTAGGCTGAACTCCCGACAACCTTGTGTTTGTTTTAACTAATCATTGCGGTAATGTTAGATGAAGAGTCGATTTCACCAGTAATCTGCATTCAAGGTTTGTAGGAATTTTCATGTAATATCCACTAAATATTTTTCCAAGATCAATGCAATTTCATTATAATTTATTAGATTTATTCTGCAGTGATTTCTTTGAGAATGAACAGGCCCAACTCTCAAGCTTAGGTTTCTTGGGGTTTCCTTGTGATCATGTGGCATATGCATAGCTACAGTGATAATTCTAGTGTGCCGAGTCAGGCTAGGGCATTATCTGTTGACAAATTCTTTAATTCAAATTCAAATTCTTTAATTTTGATTTTTTAAAAATTTTCTCATTCCCTCGAGGTGACCAGCTTTGTGAGATTTAACCCTAACTAGGCCGGGGGGGGGGCCTCGGAGGCCCCCCCCCTCGACATTCCGCGCGATGTATCGCAATCGCAAAAAGCTATCGCCGCGACGTTTCATTACTTTTTTTTTTGAGTCTCCCGCATCTTTTGACACCAAATTTGCGACGCCCGGGCGCGCGGTTCCGAAGTTACGCATAAATATGTACATGCATGTCAGACCCAAAATTGCTCAAAAACGTTAATTCGTGTACAATTTCAATACAAACTGTGCTTACAGGCAAATTTCATAAAAGCATGATTATTTGGGTGTTTTATTGATTAAAATCAATGAATAACATATTTTCTTGTTCGGAGCGATGTCGCGGACAAATTTCATCGAAAAAACAATGAAAAACATAAAGTCGAAAACAAAGAAATACATAAGAAATTCCAAAAAACAATAAAATACTTAAAAATTTTTTCTGATATCACAATTTTTTTCATTACATTTGCTAAGGACACTAAAAAGAGTATTTACACAAAAAATGTGCCTGTTTTGAGCTTTATTTTGTGATTTATACCAAATAGTCTGATTTTATGCATCATCATGCATAAATTAGCATAATTTAGCATAAATGATGATTTTTTGAAAAAATAACTTCATGGTATTTTAGATTACATCATAGGCAATGTGTGTGCCAATTTTCGTCACGATCGCGCGGTCGACGGCCGAGATCTGGAGGGGGGGCCTGGGAGACCCCCCCCGGCTCTATCAACTACCTAAATAGCCTGGCCTAGTTAGGGTTAAGTTAAAGGACAAGTTCACCTTCATAAACATAAGGATTGAGAAAATGCAACAATATTAGTAGAACACATCAGTGAAAGTTTGAGGAAAATTGGACAATCGATGCAAAAGTTATGAATTTTTAAAATTTTTGTGTTGGAACCGCTGGATGAGGAGACTACTACAGCTTGTGAGTCATATGCGTACAACAGGATAAAGAAAATGTAAAGAAAATTCAACATATTTTCACTTTTTTCGCATAATAAAAGAGCACTTGACTTGTCTCTTTCTAAAAGCAGGGGGAATAATATTACCCCTAACATATGTCGGTAACGAGTCAAGGGAATGTGTACTTTTTTCAAAAGATGGAATTTTGTGAAATTCTCTTTATATTTTCCTTATATTGTTGTACGCATGTGACATCTAAGTTATTCATACACTGCAGTAGTCTTCTCATCCAGCGGTTACTACACAAAAACTTCAAAAATTCATAACTTTTGAACGGGTTGTCCGATTTTCCTCAAACTTTCAATGACGTGTTCTCCTAATATTGCTACATTCTCTCAATCCTTATGTTTATGAGGGTGAACTTGTCCTTTAAGGTTGTCCAAGTTGTCATGGATGCACAACCTCTTCGCGGCAGAGGGTAGAGGGATGCAGATTTGAAAAGCAGACAACATCTCCTCTAGTATTAAAGTTGATGGGAATGTACCACATAACCCATGTTGTGTTTGTTTGCTTGTTTGTTTTATTCCCCCCCCCCCCTCCCTGCCCCATAGGTCATGGCCAACCATTCACCTGGAGCCCCTCTCGCCAGCCCACTCCAAGGACCTCGTTCACGCCCTCTGCCAATCCAGTGGCCTCCCCCTGGCTCCGGAGCAAGAGGCGCTGGTGGTTGCCCACTGCCGCACCCCGCAGACCCGCCTGCCCCTCTACATCACCCTCCTAGTGGATGAGCTCGCCCACAGCGACCGGTCAATGCCGATCAGTGAGAAGCTGGTGGCTGGATGCCTTGATCATGTGGACACTGTGTCACTCTACCAGTATGTGTTGGAGTCCCTGGAGACGGACCATGAAGACTCAAGGTGTAGGGGACTCGTCAAGAAGGTATCAAACTCTCTCGTGAAGTCAACAGTGATGATGATGGTGATGGTGATGATGATGGTGATGATGATGGTGATGATGATGGTGATGACGTTGATGATGATGATGTTGATGTTGATGATGACGATGACGAGCAGGAGGATGTCGATGATGATTATGATGATGTCAATGATGATGATAATGATGACGATGATGATGGTAATGATAATGTGAACAGCAGAAATGGTAATGATGAATTACCAATGATATTGAATCTAATGAAAATGACGAAGATTTGGATTATGCAGGGTTGACAATGATCCTGGTAGTGATGATGAGAACAGTGGTACTATTGATGGTGAGTGCGCTCTGTGGTTACCATTGATTGATAGAAACCATTGTTATAATGATGATGATGATAATGATGAAAAACCATGAAGATCATTACTGTCACTTTAAAAAGGTTAGTGTTGACTATCAAAGGAGGGATTATAGCAGTAGATGCATAATTTTGATGATGGAAATGGAATTGCCAGTGATGATAAGATGAAAGGCCAGAAACATTGATGATAGTAATCATGTGTACATGTATTCACTATATGTACCAACCAAGCATTGCTAGATATCCAAGTACTTTTACTAAATACAAGTATCAGGGTCTTGTACGTAAGTTATCTTCTATTGTTGATGTTGCAATTGTGAGTTTTACTTAAAACAGGATCAGCTGTGCAATTGATCATGTAATCGTTATTGTGCGTTGACCTTGGGAAAAGCGTGTAGACCTGACCACATCCCGACAAGGGTCCAAACTTGCTTTCTGGGACACATGACAAGTGTTTAAACAATGAGAGTGATGGTCTCCCACCTCAACGACTTCTCCTCAGGTGTGCCTGCTTGTGTATGCAGCAAGGAACGGCATTGCGGAGTCCGAACTGTTTGACCTCATCCCCGACCTGACCTGGAACCAATGGGCACCTCTCTGTCATGACCTCATTGACCGACATGTCATGACCTTCAAGGCAGGGGTCATCACCTTCGCCCATGAACAGGTAAGGGAAGACAGCATGGTGTTTGGGGCGTATTTAGGTTATCAATACTACACATTTAAAGGGATCGTATAGTTTTGGTTGAGACCTAATTTCATGTTTCTAACATTTTTGGTGAGATAATGAGAAACCTCTTATGAAATATGAAAGAGCATGTAATTCTATGAGGAATTCAACATTTATTTGATGAAAATTGGTTTTGAAATGGCTGAGATATCCAAAAAAAGAGCGATTCTAATAAAGTGTTGGACCCACACTTTATTACGATCGCTTTGTTTTACTTTGTTTTTGGATGTTTCAGTCCTTGACATTCCAAACCCGATTTTCATCAAATAAACTTTTAACATGGCATGTTCTGTACTATATCATAAGTGTTTTCTTGGTATCTCGCAAAAAGTTAAAAGCCCAATTCTCATCTCCACCAATACTGTACTATCCCTTTAACCTTTAATACTGGATGGAAATCGCTTCATGGAATCCTCCCTTAATCAAATGAAATATGATAGATTTGTGGGTTAAGTAAGATAAGGGCGGTAAGTTTGCCATAACCTATGGTGTTAATGGCACCTTAACACCCTTATCTTTCTCGATAGACGAATTGGTTCTACATGTATGTCAATTCTGTGAATCTATTTACCAAGAATTTACTGTTACTAATGTGACAGTTAATATTTAATGTTTTTATTCACTGTGTATGTATGTTTTCTGTGGCAGATATGTTTGCTCTCCAAATATATAAACTTGATAACTGCTATCAACAATATCCATTTCCTCATGTAGACTTTTTTGTCAGTCGTGTTGATAAAAACATGCCTTGATGAAATAATGTTGTGGCATGATGCACCATGAGGAATTAAAGTGTAACTGTGTAATTCTGTTGCAGCAGTGTCTTTACTTTTTCCCGCAGCAATTATGTGGAAATATGATGATGCATCTACAGCACTCTTATGCTGTTCTCTAGATCTACGATGTATGGCACCCTGTAAAGCAAAATGGGCATAGATTTAATAAACATGAAACACAGCTGGGAATACAATTACGATCCATGAATTGTGCAAGCGTGTGTCACCTCCAAATATCACTTGTGTTTGTTTTCTAGGCCCGAAAAGCTGTGCAGCTGAGTCACTGCACAGAGCAGCACAACGAGCGAGAGCTGCAAGCCGTGGGGAACAAACTCATCCACTACTTCAAGAAACTTCTCAAGTGAGTTAAGTCTGGAAATACTCACAATTCAAGAGGAAACTTCAGACTCTGTTGAGCTGTACTTTAAAGAACAGAGGGAGTCAAATAGATGGAGCAGCAATTTATGAGAGATACTGTGATGGCGTTACAATATCGCCACATCTAAGTTGCGAAAATTATTGTGGTCGAAAGCTTTATTCCATGGATACACGAAACTGAGCAAATGAATTGGGGTTCCATCTCATATTTTCATTCATAGTATATTTTGGGTCAGTTTCAATATTTGTTTGAGTTTTTATATTTGTCTAATTTCAATGGAGCATTCAGTAATCTGTAACTCAATTAATTAAAGTCATAATGATGGGTCATTTTGATTGCCAGCTCACTGGATAGCATATATATACCCATTAGTTGTTGGAAAGAGCAACAGATCATTACTCAATAAACCGCCCATATCTATACTTCCATTTAGTATTCAGTATGATTTTGTATTGATTTTGTTTTTTTTTTTGTGCATAAGTGCATATTTATCTGTGTAGTTATCATCTCAACTCCCCATAACAGACCTGGCTCGGTGACAGTCCGTCTAACGGAGGAGCTGCCCTACCTTATCCAGGTCTCCGGGAACAGTAGCCGCCTACAGGAGACCTTGAGTAACCTCTGCGTCTTCCGCATTATGTACTCCAGGGGGCGCTGTTCGGAACTCCTCGCCTACTGGCAGGGGATGGGCATTGACCGGCAAGCGATGACCAACATCTACTTTGCCACCATCAAGAAGGTGGAAGAAAGTAAGCTGGGATGATCTTCCAAAGGCGTTTGTAGTCCACAAATACTCTTATGAGAGTGGCATGCGTCAAGGAGAAAGTTAGATTGTGCAAAGTTAGGAAAAGAGTAGCTATTGATAGGTGGGAATATTCTGAATATTCACACAGATGGTACAAATATTACATCACTAGGTGATCAAGAACTCTTTGTATTGTGTGTTGCAACCTACAGCCACCTCTTTGAAGCAATGCTCTTGTTTGTTGTCATCATTGTTCTTCTCTTCTCCAACTCATCATTTTGATGCAGTGGACTCCTGTTACAACGAAGTCCTCGGTACTGGCAGTTTTCTTTCATTATATCGAAACTTCGTGAATAAACAATAAAAAAACAAAGAGTGGATTATGTTGCTGTCTGAATTTTTACTTCGTTGTAAACGTAATTTGCTATAACCGTGTACGTTATAACAGGAGTGCACTGTATTGTTGGTGTTAGTGTAGCTGATGTTTTTATTATTACTGGTACATTTAGTATTAGTATCAAAATAATGATGTTATTGCTGATGAGCATTGTTGTTATTATCATTATTATTTTTTATTGTCATAATTATCGTCATCATCGTTATCATCATCGTAGTTGTCATCATCATCAACATTGTTATTGTTATTTACTTGAATCGTCCTCGCCCATTTCTCTCTCAACAGATATTGGAGGCCACATCACCCTGCCACTGATTGCTGACATGTATGAGATGTTAGGGAGATTTGTGAAGGATCTGGGACTTCTCAACCAGGTGATGGGACATTATAAAAGAGATGTTCAAAGTTGATACGGCACCACGTATAATATTAGTTGAAATGAACCTCTAGAGGTGCATGTCACTGGCCTTAAGTAATGATGCAGTTGGATGATGCAGTGAGATACGTGATGAACTTTCTCATTTTTGTTTCTCAAACCCAAGTACCCAGTCTGATAGTATCTTTGGATGCTAAGGTGTGATACCATGCTACATCTGGATCCGATATTCATCGGGTGAGAATAAGAAGGGCGTTAAGTTGCCGCTAAAGCCATAGTGTTTGAGGGAACATAACGCCCTTCTCATTCTCACCCGATGATTTATATCTAATGGAAATAATGTTTCTCTTTCTGTTATTGTGATTAAGGCACATGTATCTAAGTTTCTTTGATTCATCGTATCATGAAAGGAATAGTATCAGTGAAGCTTAAGTTCTGCTTGTTCATTGTACTCTGTAGCTACCTTCAGTTACTGTATACACCACATTTTAATAGTGTGTCTAAAATTTTGTGAATCCGGACTTCCCAACGATTCTGCGAGTGGTTAAATTCGTGATTGTGGAGTCCTGTACTGAACAGAGAATTGTATATGCATAATTTCATTCATATCAGGATCAGAGTCAATATTTTCGCATGCCTTGAACTTCGCGAATAGCACCTTACTCGTTCGCAAAACTGAAAACCTCATGAAATATTCGGCGTATACAGTATCTGTATTCCAAACTGAACTGTTGAAGCAAATGCATAACTTCCATCTTGCTGTTCTGCCATCGCACAGGCCGTTGGGTCGGTTCAGAGGGCGCTGGAGATCCGCGAGTCCATCGACCCGGACCACGTGAGCGTGGCGCAGTGCTTCCACCTGCTGGGTGCTATCCACGGACAGGGGGGCAAGTTTGGCTCGGCGGAGGCCTACTACCAGCAGGCCCTCATGATCAGCGAGAATGCTCTGGGCAAGGGCCACCTGGGAGTGGCCAAGGTCCTGGATTCGTTGGTCGTCATCTTCCGCAAGCAGAACAAGTATGTAGCACATCCCCTCCCCTCCCCCTTGACCCTTGAGTTTTGCCACTGAAGTGCTTCATTAGAAAACTGATAACTGATTATCATTAAGGAATAGCAAGGTGGCTTTAGTGAAGTAGTTCTCTTCAAATAATACAATAAAACCATTATTTGTGCCCCTCCCCCTGCATCCCTATCAGTACATGTTATACTGTATGCATGCATGTTAAGTGTAACAACACACGAAAATAACAACGCGCGAATTAAGTACCTGAAGCAATACAGGAACTAAAAGAGAACAGTTTTGAATGAACATGCTGTACATTCAGTCAAACTAATTTTCTCCCATCTTTCACACCAGGCACTCACTGGCAGATCCCCTCCAAAAGCGGGCGCACGCCATCAGGAAGCAGGCGCAGACGCAGCTGTCCACCCACCAGGCGAGGGCGCTGTCTGCCCTGCGCCGTCGCACACTGCAAATGGAGCAGCTCACGCAGGGGGCGGAGTCTGCCGACCTGGCGCGGACCCTGAATGAGCTGGGCATGCTGTACTACCTGCAGAAGGATTGTGGGTGAGCAGTCTGTGTATACCGAGAGCTAATGTGTCACCCTTCTGAAGAAAGAATGCATCAAGTTGTGATGTGTGAAAGTTTAGAAATAATCTAGAGGATGATGATGATGATGTTAATGATAATGGTAATGACATTCAGAATTATAATAGTAATGATGATGATTATGGTAATGATAAAGAATCACAAGCATATTCATAATGATAATGATGCACAATCATAATCATGAAGATAACAACAATAATGGTAATTCTTGTGAAGATGTTGACCATCGCGGTGAATACTATGACGATAGGGGAACAAATTAATCACTTGTCTCACGAAGAAAATCATAGTGAGGTGTACGACGTTTCGCTCGCTTCTGCTGAGCTTGCAAGCAAGATGAGGTACCGTTTTGAACAAAGTGAATTTTGTGGTCCTGATGTGCTGTTTCTGTCTCATTCATGACAACATACCAAATACTGTGTTCAGGTTACTCATTAACCTCATCGAACTGAATTGAATGAAAACGTTTTGAAAGAGTATGTCAAAGTCCACTGACAGTGAGTGCGGATGGATATGAAAGAGGTTCTTATCTCACAGTTGAAAGGAACATTGATAATGAGAGTGACTTTCATATTTCCATGTTTGCCGCAGCGCTGCAGAGAGCTACTTCAGACGGGCCCTGGCCATGCGCGAGTCTGTGCTGGGACCGAGTCATGTGGACGTGGCCCAGAGCCTCCACAGTCTGGCCACCCTGCACACCGACCGGGACGAGACAGCCCTGGCCGAGGAGCTGTACGAGAGGGCGCTTTCCATCCGGGGCGCTTCCATGCCACAGGACCACCCATTGGTGCTGGCGACAGCCAGAAGTCTGGCTGTTCTATACCGGAAACAGGTGGGCACCTCTCTCATGGCACCCCTCGTCCCTTCCCTACAGTTTAAATGTTAGGTTGGCCCCACCCTAACACTAGGCTTTACCCCTATTATTACCGTTGGTGGTGGTGTTGTGCAAATAATGTCAGTGGTCATTCATTGGTGTTGAAGTGGACAATATTGCTGTTTGTCCTGGTGTAGCCATCAAACACTCCTTTTCAAATTTTATCCAATTTTTCCAAGAGATGGTATTGTGTACTTGTAATATCGAAGACTAAATTGGGTGGAATTTCTGATTGAATTTGCCGCGAGTCTAGTCATGGGAAACGAGAATATTTGTTCAGCTCTCTCTTCTCAGGTTGTTTTTTTCTTCTTTTTTTTTTTTTTTTTAGGCTTCAGATACCACGTTAGTGAGGTTGGCTGGACTTTTGTCTCTTATGGTGTATGCACTATGCAAGTACATGTATCTCCTTCCTTTAGGAATCTTCTGTATGTAAGCTGATTGGGAGTTACATTCTCTGTGTGAGCAGATAGGCCATCTGAGAGAAAACAAACATAATGAGACACAAAGTTGGATGATCAGTTTCCTTACATGGTGAAAAAAAACATTTCTAAACAATGAAGACAGCTTGTTACAGCTTCAAAGCAAGTAGGATTACGAAAATGGGTGATATCGTTTTTGTTGTTTTGATGGTTTGAAATTTGTAGTTATTTGAATCTTCGCTGACTGCTAACTGGTCTGTTGCTATGGAAATGTTGGCAACCTTGTGACTATTGTGTTCAGCTGACATGTGTGATCTTTGCATTGCTGATGTCACTTTCTGTCTTTAAATCATGTGATCCATTAAAGGGCAAGTTTGACAAGGCTGAGCCCCTGTACCTACAAGCAGTGGAATCCAAGGAGAGGAAGCTTGGCGGGAACCATCCCAGTCTGGCCACAGCTCTCGTCAATCTGGCTGTACTCAGGTGCCAACAGGTAGATATGAGATTTGATCACCATTCTGTATAGAAGAACACTTGGATCATTGCATAACTAATACTGATATGATAAAAACTCCACCGTACACATTTGATACAGAGATCTCACCCAGTGATAATGCCAACAGGCAACTTTAGTGTGTGGCTGCCTGGCCTGCGAAAGATGAAATACTGTAAAACCAGGATTATTTGCATGCATTTTGATTTTGCAAATTTTGCGAGAGCCAAGATTCGTGAAATGAAAATAAACATGAAATCTTCCTGTCTCAACTATATGCATTGAATGCCAGTGGCAACTCACAAAAATTTTATGCTGTGAAAAAGGTCGTAGGCTCGAATTTGCAAAAATTTCATGCTGGAAAATATCTTGCTTTAAAATATTGTGATTTTAGGCATCACTCTGCCCCTGCATGATTGGAGCAGTGTTTACCCTTTCTATATATGAAGAGCTCATTTGCAAAGGGGGTTAGATCCATTTTTGACGAAAATTGAGTTATTAGCATCACTGCACAGAAAATCATTTGAGTTAGCTACAGTGAAAATGTCAAATCCAGACAAACATTTGAATAGAAATTATAGCAAAATTAAATTTTGATCTTCCATACACTTGTGTACAAATTCTCACAAACAAACCAGTTTTTCTCTAAAGTACTAAAAGTGGATCTAACCCCTTTTGCAAATAAACTCCTCATATATATATATATGCAAAAACATCTCACAAAAATGTCTGTGACCTCCTCATTTGCAAAAATAGCTGAAGATGAAAATAAAAGTTTATACAGTAAACTTCTTCATTCATGTGATTAACAAAGAAAATTGAAGCTTACTGTATAATAGTCTGTAGCAGTGAATATAATCACCAAGTTCTGATCGAGTCTTGTGTTTCATTTGTAATAAAAAAACAAAACGAAACAGGGTAAGCATGACGAGGCTTCTCCGCTGTACGAGGGCGCCCTACGGATCTACGAGGAGCACTTTGGGCCGAACCACCCTCGCGTGGCGGACACGCTGCGCAATCTGGCCGTGCTGCGCTACGAGCAGGGCGACTTCCAGGAAGCGGCCGTGCTCTACAAGCGGGCCAACGAGATCAAGGAAATGGAGAGCTACGGGAGCAAGCCAATGTCGAGGCGGTCGTCGAGTGCCGGCTCCACCATGCTGAAGCTGGCATCGCAGGTCTATGCCACCTCGAGGTAGCACACAGAGGCCTTGTCTCCAGCTCAGTTGCCGATACAAATGCCAACTATATGAGGATGCAGAGTTCTATAGGCTGGGAATTTCATTGGTAGTCTAAATTTTAAAAGTTCATTGATTTTGCAAATTTCCATCAGTGTAAATGTGTCCAACATATACTGTTTAAGCTGTTTTTCAATCATGTATAGATATTTTCGTGAATGAGGAGGTCTTGGACATTTTTGCAAGATGTTGTTTTCGCAAATTGAAACCGAGACGATCGAAGTGTGCTATTACCCTAGCACATGGTGACATTTTCGCAGTGATTTGCAATATTCACAAAAATAACAGCTTATACAGTATCTGTAATTTGGAGGATTGTTGGTGACATGATATTCAATAAGTACTCCATTCAACGCGCCGTGCAATTTTGGTTCTATTTTTGCGTGCAACTTGGTTCGATTTTTTCGTTCTATTCCACGGTTCGAGAAATGTACGGTACTGCGTGTACTGTGTGCGGTACATGTATGCACGTACGTAGGCCTACGTAGTGCTAGTGTACGTGTGTGATTGATGAGCGCTAGTATAGCTGTGACCTGTATCTACACTGATTGCACAAGCCAGAAAGAGAATCGCAGTGGATCCACATGTAAGTATGGCTATATTTTTCATACATATATAGACTTCTAGGCCTAATTAAACCAAAAAGATCTACTTGGACGTTGTATAAATCAAATAGTGTATGGTCTTTACTCGTGCAATGGAACGAGATTTCGCACTCGGCGAAAGATGAGGCGCACTATTCAACTCGGCTTCGCCTCGTTGAATAGAGCGCCTCTATCTTTCACCTCATGCGAAATCTCGCACCATTGATGCATGCATTCTGACAAGCACATGTGCAAGGTATGTCAATTTTGCGCCTGTTTATTTAAAGTCAATAGGCTAAATCTAAACCGAATTTTTTTTTAAGCGGGACCAATGAATCGTATCTACCCTGCGCTGAAAAAAGCAATACGCTTCCACTGCTACAACACAGCAGGACATCATTGGAATCAGTACTTATTGCACATAATGATGTGCACATTGCTTTTGATATAAAAAATGAGCAGTGGTCGGTTAACCCATTCAGCACAAGCTGATTTTGCTTTAACACACATTTCCCTTAGACACATGCCCAAGTATATTCTTCTGTACTAGTCTCCAATGGGTTAACAGACTTAAAGATTATAATGAGGTACTTAATATAATTATTTTTGTTTCTTTTTTTTATGTATGAGCTAATCTGTGCAAGTGTGTGATGTAGTCATTTCTTGCTATTGATAATGTCTATTTCATTGGTCTGTCTAGTGATGTTAAATGTCCTTTGAGTTAGCCTTGATGCTTTGTTGCTTCATCAGGAAGGTTTTGAAGGAAGTATCACCTTGAGAAGTGTAAAAGTAGACCAAAGACCAAAGCATAAGTATGATCTTTGTAAGTATGCTCTTACATCTGTATAATACAGTTGCATGTTAGTATCATCGAGGCTCACTTTCTGTGCAATATTCCATCTTAAAGTCCTTGCATTCGATCTTGAAATCCACTTTATTAAGGAGCTGATTATTGCGGCGGTGTTCATAATGGACATGCAGTAATCTTTGTATGCTGATTTGTAATATATATTTTAGGTATTCTCAGCTGAATTGTGTAGTCCAATTGGTTCAAAACCCGAGGCAGAAACACATGTGATACATGTAGCTATCGCAGTCTTTAGCTACTCTTTCATTGGAAATGTACTACTGTTTTGTATTCTTTTTTACTCATAGAGACAGTACAGGGTAGTCGGTATTCCTTGTCTTTGAACGAGGAAGCTAATTTTGTATTTATAAAGCATTTCAGTATTCTGAGGGCTGAAAAGGCATATTTTTGGTGGAAAACAATATCTTTACCGTACCTTTTCTGCCGTAAGCATGTGTAGTAATTGTAGGAAAAAACAGTATTTTCCATGAACCTGCAGTATTTTTGGTGAAAAACTATACAAAATATGCTGTACTGCCAAAAAAGTAAGTTGACATCTTTGCATTAAACATGGCTTTTTATGGTCTATAAAAAGACCACAAGTGTGTTTAAGTATTAGAGGCTTACCAATATAAAAGAGGTTGAACTCTGAATACATGTTCATTGTTACAGAATGAAAATTATGATGATTCAACACAGTGCTTAAATTTTATTCTGTCACATTGAATAAAGAAAAAAAAATAGGCATAAATGTACTTTTAAAAATGAGGGCTGTCAACTTTAATAGTGGTGGTTTTCCCTATAACCTTTCAAGCTTCCAAGCTGAAGCAGCTAATGGTTTTAGCAGTGAGAATGAGAATCATTGAACACTAATAATTCTCAAGTGTGTGAAGTGCCTCTAGGTACTTTAAAGTGGTAATATATTACTTTATAATATGTAAAATGTTTTCACATACTATAAATGCAGAAACTGTTGCATTGCTCAAATATAAGGGTATGAATTTTGGGTTCCACTGAGCTTTGACAAAATAGTGAAAGTACATACATGTATTTGTTTCAAGATATCCATCTACATGTACAAAAATTCTTTGGTCCGGCCATAGAATTATTCACTTTAGCAGAGTACACTGAAATCGACCCATGCTGCAAAATTAATTATGCCAAAGTTTCCACTTTAGTAGGATATTCTGATACCCTTTATCCAAACATATTGGCAAGGTGAATTAACACCTGAACACTCCCATAAGCTTTTCATCTTTTGGAAATGAAATGATAGTGAAAAAAAAAAAGTGATCTATTCTGATCTGAAGCAGAGTTGAGGGTTAAAAATTCAAATGCACAAGAATTCACAGAGTAGAATTTTGAAGATCAGAGCAGGGTGTTATAACAGGGAAACCTAGCAGAAGTGTGGAGAGTAGGGACTTGCAGAGTCACTTTGTTGTAAGAGGATTTTGTTATACTGTATCTGACTTGTTTAGTTTGTAATGAGATTCCATCCATTAGCATTAGCATTTTTCCCTTCTCTCTCCAATCACGTGCTGTTCAAGCCTTTTTTTTCCTGTTCATTCCTCAAGAAGTTAGGGCATTATGCTGTATACACCAAATATTTCATGAGGTTTTTATTGTTGCGAATTTCTCGAGCTGAGTGCTATCTGCAAATTTAAAAACGTGAAAATATTTGAGTTAACTGTGCTCTCAACATGAATATAACATGCACACATACATTTGTCTTTTCAGTACTGTGCTCCACAATTGCAAATTTAATGACTCGCGAAATTGTCAGGAAGTCCCGATTTGCGAAAAATTAGACTCGCTAGATATATGGCATATACAGGGAAACCCCGTTATAACGAGGTTGGTGGGACCACTATTTTTTTCTCATTATAACCGGTTCCTCGTTATAAACGTATGCACGTTTCTACTATTTTAATATGTGCACATGAAAATGGGACCAGTAGAATCTCCTTGTTATAAGGGGTATCTCGCTATATCCGAGCTCGTTAATCTCTTTCTTCATTGTACATGACAAGATGGTTCTGGGACTTCGTACTAAAAAGATGACATAGTTTTCCGACATATGCAAAACAATTTTTATAATTAAAGGGATGGTATGGTTTTGGTTGAGATGAGGGATTTAGATTTAACTTTTTACGAGATAATTAGAAACCGCTTATAAAATATTACAGAAGATACAATTTTAAGAGGAATACAAAGTTTATTTGATGAAAATACTTCTGAAATGGCCGAGATATCCCCAAAAACAAAGTGGAACAAAGTGATTGGAAAAAGAAAGGTAGGTCCCTCCTTTTATTAGGACCTCTGTTTTTATCGGTCATTTCAAGACCTGTTTTCATCAAAGACACCTTGAATTTCTCTTAAATTTGTATGCTTTTTAATATCTTATATAAGTGGTTTCCAATTATCTTGCAAAAAGTTAAAACCTCAATCCCCATCTCAACCAGAACTATACTATCCCTTTAAGAACTAAATACCATGTGTAAGTATTGTATCCACAGTATTTGTTTTGGTGAACTGTGTTCAATGACAGGCACTACCACAAGTATAGTGGTACATCTGATACAGTATTCTATTTAAATTGGAACATACACATTTTGTCTGTTCTGGAAGGGTGTGAAAATCTTCACCAGATTTTTGAAGTCTTCCAACATTGCATTATGCATCCTATGTGTACACAGTATTGTGACAAATCTCAAGTTTATTTTATACATTTTATACGAGAAGCTATTTATTTTTCATAAAAGATTGTAAATGAAACTTTTTATATTAGTATTAAAAAGTATAGCTGGTGCTAGAAATAATAATGCATGTCATACTGAAGTTTCTGTGAATTTCATGTCGCATGTGTGTGTGTGTGTGTGTGTGTGTGTGTGTGCATCAAAGAGATTATACCACAAGAGGGCGTAGTCCAGTGGGGAGGCAGCCGCGCGAGGGAGCTGCCATTTCGCGTTGTGGGAGCCGCCATTGCACGGATCCTGTACAGTTATTAATCAGTAGATGGCAGTGCACTGTTTAATGCGCTCGACTTGAATATTCGGCGCAGTGACCTTGCGTTGTTTTATTGTGACGTCACAATGGTCACGTTTAAGCGTCATAATGGTGCTGATGTTGTTTGATTTTATGGCGTGAGTGGGAATGTACGCGAAACAAACGTCATAATGCTCAAGTACTGTCTAGTCTACACCCAAGTTCCCACTGTTTATTTTGCGAACAACAAAAAGGTCTGGACTCTACCAAATGGTTCAAATGATATGATATCATCGTAGAAACTAATATTTAAACAATTAACCGCATTGTGATTCTGAAAATGAAAATGTGTAATGAAGAATAACATATCATTCCAGATATGATATGAGAAGATATGACTTGAACGTAGACTTAGATCCAGTGCCAGGAGCTGAGTGTGCGCTCCCTCTTCAATTTTGGACGCACTATTTGAACGCACACGTATGGCGACTACTTACTCTATAGGTATAATCTCTTTGGTGTGCATGCACTTGTGAAGTACTATATGTGTGCAGACTTTATGCAAATTAGCGCTGTGCTGGCACAGGATGACATTGAATCATCACTAGTCCATGAAATTATGAAATTAAAATTTATCTGGATGTTTTTGTGAGCGTGCCTAGTCCATCAAGTAGGGCATGTGTAACTGATGTGTGCCAAAATTATGTGTGCATAGTTTAGAGAGGATACATGTATTATGTGTATGCATACATGTGTGTGTGTAGTGTTTGCATCTGTGTGGTTGTTTGTGTACACTGACATATCGTTGTGCCTTAAAATGTACACCAATGGCATAGGAATATATACCAGCAGGCAATCACAGACACCTAATGAGGACACTCGACACTTGCTGAGTAGATCAGTAAACTGCGGATCTATGACATTTAATGAAAGAGGACCTTCTGGTCACTTTCGAGTTGACATTGCGTAGAAAGTGGAGTGAATACAAATACATGTATAACAGTGGGTTTCATGAAGAAAAAAAGCAAAAGGTGATACATTGTACAGTTAATGAAATTGTTCTGAAAAGTTTCACTTCACACACTTCCACATATAAGTGGTGTCAGTGACAATCACATACATTGTACCCGTATGTAAATAAGGTAGCAATGATGTCATTCCAGTTCTATACATTACTCTCTAGAAATTTCAAACAGCTAAAATTGTGTTTACAGCTTAAAAAAGACAAGCTCTATACAGTACACATTTGCCTTGTAAGGGCAATTCAAAGTTTAAAACCTGAAAAATGCAAAACAGTTTGAAAACATGCAGCAATACATTTGTATCAAAAGCTTGGACTTTAAAAGACATGTTTCTGGGTTTTCAACCATAACATTGTATTCATACAGGCAATCTGAAAGCTTCATTTGTAGCATTGCAATGTGCTTCATTTCAAACACGTGCAAGCAGCACTGAACTTAGCTGATTTGACAAATAGGCAAGAGAGCACATGTGGTGGGTACACCATTGTTTATGAAATATGATTGAATATTCTCTGTTCTCATTAAAACTACATGCATTACCAACAAGATTACACTTTTTAAAACATGAAATTGTTGCATCCTGCTCAATACGAAATAGGGGAAATATCTCGGGTCTGGCCCCATATTCTACTTGGCCTTCAGCCTCATGGTATAAAATGGCACCCATCAGACCGAAGATATTTCCTGTAATGTAAAACATGATATTTTCGCGGCATGAAATTTTTGTGAGTTGCCTCTAACATTCAATGCATAAAGTATAGAAAAGAACTTTCACATGCATTTTAATTTTGCGAATCTTGGTTCTCCCAAAATTTGCAAAATTAAAATGCACGCAAAGATTCCTTGTTTTACAGTATTCCGTAAACACGCAAGGGTAACTATGTGATAGTATTGCCCATTTATCATGTTACAATTGTATAGTATTGTGGTAGTGCGCCACCTACGATTGACAAGAGAATCAGCAAACAAGGGGATGTAGTCACTGCAACACTATCACATCTCTAGATAACACTATTGTAGGTTCCTAAAGGTGTTATGCTAAGTATGGTATCGAGTTTGCAAAACACACATATCAATGAGACTCGGCCCACTATCAAAGCTTGGTGAGACATTTGAATTCTTCATGGCACTGAAACCTCTTGCACAGAACTGCCATTTGGGCAATCTTCGAGACTCTCACCAGGGACCAAATAATATGTTGGATCAGGGAGATAGGATAGAGGATTATAATTGACTTGTCAGATATATTATCCGGCAAGTTCCTTCATGAAATGCCCCCCTGATGTCCCTCATACCCTCCCCTTGAAGATGCTGAACCACTACCGACTTAACGAAGAGCATCGTTGCAACAGAGACAATCGTGCAGTCCGATGGCGCGGATTGCATTAGATATTTTAGGGCCCCTTCCGTTGACCTATGATGGCAACAGGTATATTTTGGTAGTAGCAAATTACTACCATACACTAAGTTTGTTGAGGCCTATGCCATTCCTGATGAACAAGCGCATACGGTTGCGCAGAAGTTAGTTGAGGAATTTGTCTGCCGGTATGGTGTACCGAAGGAAATTCATACAGATCAAGGTCGTAACTTCGAGTCGAATTTGTTTCAAGAAGTCTGTAAGCTCATAGGTGCAAAGAAAATGAACTACTCCGTACAATCCAAAGTCAGACGGAATGATAGAACGTTTCAATAGGACACTGTTAGGAATGCTAGCCACTATGATTGACCCTCTTGAACACCAACAACACTGGGATCGCTATATCCCATTTGCCACCGCTGCCTATAGAGGCACTGTTCACGAAACAATCCAAGAAACCCCGAATATGATGTTTGGCCGTGAGGTTACCCAACCCATAGATCTGGTAGCACAACACTCTGCCCCAGAATTACGCACGGATTACGCTGCCAAACTTAGAGACCGTATGGAAGACATGCATGGTACGGGTGACTAAACATGCCAAAAAGAACATGACACAACAGAAGAGAAATTATGACAGGCAAACATCAGGTGAAACTTTCAAAGTCGGACAGTTTGTGTGGCTTCGGAACGACTTTCATAGGAAGGGTGTAAGTCCCAAACTTACTAAAAGATGGGAAGGCCCATTCAGAGTCACCACTCGACTCTCTGACGCGACTTACCGAATTCAACTCACTCCCAGAAGCAAACCAAAGACAGTACATTTTGACCGTCTCAAACTCTACACAGGGGAAGAACTATCCCCATGGCAAGAGACGCCATCAGATACCCACTCGATTGAAGGGGTTACTTCAGACCATTCAAGTGATGATGACAATGACGAAATTCTGAGTAACTTACCTCCCGAACGTACAGACTTGACATCCTTCCAAACGCACCAAGCCAGACGCTATCCTACTAGAAATAGAAAACCACCAGATTATTTCTACTGGGCAACTCTTATTCTTTTCCTATTTCTCCCCCTCAGCAAAATGCTGTTTACCTGCAGGTTCTTTACTTACAAAAGTTGCCGAAAGGACAAAATGACAGAACATGAAGAACGGCGACATGCTACTCTCAAGTCTCGACGGGAGCGAAGTCGATCTCCCATCCACACGACCCCCGATTTCACCAGGCGTCACCCAACTCGTCCCACTCTCCCCTATAACCGCCAACCCTGTGAACTCCCCGTCATTCCCTCCCAACCTCTCTGACGCGACTGACCGAATTCAACTCACTCCCAGAAGCAAACCAAAGATAGTACATTTTGACCGTCTCAAACCCTACACAGGGGAAGAACTATCCCCATGGCAAGAGACGCCATTAGATACCCACTTGATTGAAGGGGTTACTTCAGACCATTCAAGTGATGACGACAATGACGAAATTCTGAGTAACTTACCTCCTGAACGTACAGACTTGACATCCTTCCAAACGCAACAAGCCAGACGCTATCCTACTAGAAATAGAAAACCATCTGATTATTTCTACAAGGCAACTCTTATTCTTTTCCTATTTCTCCCCCTCAGCAAAATGCCGTTTATCTGCAGGTTCTTTACTTACAAAAGTTGCCGAAAGGACAAAATGACAGAACACGAAGAACGGCGACATGCTACTCTCAAATCTCGACAGGAGCGAAGTCGATCTCCCATCCACGTGACCCCCGATTTCACCAGGCGTCACCCACCTCGTCCCGCTCTCCCCTATAACCGCCAACCCCGTGAACTCCCCGCCATTCCCTCCCCACCGCCAAAGATCTCGCCCGTCAAGGACCTCCCGAAGACCCCCACCCCCAGTCCCACCCCTGATCCTGTACCTGAGAGATGAGAAAGCGGAAGAGCACCCCATAGCCTACATTAGCAAAAAGTTGCTACCAAGAGAACAAAGGTACGCAACGATTGAGAAGGAATGCCTGGCAATTGTGTGGGCTATCCAAAAGTTTCAGCCGTACCTGTTTGGGACGAAGTTCTTTGTACAGACAGATCACAATCCAGTCCGATGGCTCCATCAGATGCAGAACCATAATGCTAGGTTAATGAGATGGTGTATGCAGCTGCAGGCTTACCCCATGTGTGTAGAACTCAGGAGCGGGGCTAAAAATGGGAATGCGGACGGTCTGTCACACATGTAAGCTGTGATTATTATGCAATTATAGCCATTCCTAGTTATGAGGAATTTGCTCTCTGGTAATAGAATTATGAGAAAATGTGTGTTAAAGGGGAAATAAACCCAAAACATGAATTCTGCCCACTTGATTGGGTGTTAATGACTTCCCACATTTGCCTAGGGTACATCCATGTATGATTTTTCTAAAGAGAGAAAAATCTGACAATTTGAGAGCCTTGAGTGGGCAAATATGCGTCTCTGCACAGAGCCATGGTTTAGAAAGTGCCGCCCATCGTCGCGGGGGGTGTGACGTCTGTGCGAAGAAGTCAGTATCCGTCTCTAATTGGTCAATCGTCATCATCAATATACTCCATGTATTGTTGATTTATTAAATCAATAATGATGGTATTCGTGAGTTTAATACCAATTAAATAAATATTGCAAGGTAATATATATTTTTTGTATGACTAATTGACATTTAAATATAAAATTTGATGTAAAATTAACGTAACATATTTTTACTTCTCAAATCGATCACAAGCAGGAACGCAGTTTCGCCAAAGAGTTAGTCTATAGTTGCAAACCCTCATTTACGTTATCGCTATCGATATTTTCACTGCATATGCATATACGTGCATTTTCCTATCCTGCATCTCATATTCGTATATCGCATATTCGTCGATTCTTCTATCTAGCTTACGTCGTGTTACTTTAGTTTTAATTTAGTTTTGGTACCTGCAGCTATTTTTGAGATCGTGAAGCTTTGTTGAACGTTCATACCTCATGATGGATATGTCGAAAGGACCGACGGCCTATGCTTACGAACCTGTGTTTTCTCAACAGGAACTTGAACGTCGCATGCGTGAGCGTGCAGCTGAGGAAAGCGACGGGACTAGTGACAGTGACAGCGGTGATGATCGGCCAGCTCCCCCGAATCCTCCGGATCGAATGAACACCAGAGACTGGTGCACCTGTGGAAATTGTGAACCACTGGACTCGCCAACACAATGTGTTTGCTGTCACGAAGTTAGAAACTGTGGACAGTTTCTTGACGACACTACTGCGAGGATTTTCAGCCAGTCTGCACTCACAGGGCAGTTCTGAGGACAGCTCTGATCGCCCGCTTAGACTGTCGTGGACATGCGAGAAGACGACTGCCACGAGTACTCGAGAATGTGTCAGTATTTTAGTTTTCATCATGTTCATTTCCCTTTTTCTTTTCTTTTTCAAATAGGTCTAGATCTATAAATTAAAATGTGTGAGTGCTAGTGGTTTGATAAACACATTCTTTATACTTGAGTTTGGCGCTAATGCATTATCGAATTTTGTATCCATATAGATCTAGTCTAGAGTTAGATCTTTCTAGTCTCTAGAGAGTTCTATCTCAAATTTCACCAGACCGAATTCCACCACAATTAGCTCTCCTTAAATCTCAGTCATGATAATGATGTTGTTAGAGAACATTATAGTCTTATATAATATGTTAACATCACAAGTTAACCCTCTGCCTTGCTGTTGACTATAAGAGAACTCTCTACCCGAAAACCCCTTTAAAGTACCCGACGATGTGAATTTGAATTTCATCATCACTTGGACACTAAATACCGTCCCGGCCAAGAAGAAGGATTCCGTAAGCATGGATGCCAGACTGTAAATATTTGAACGGCTGCAAGATGAACGCTAAGAAGTTTAGTGAACATTGTTCCTGTGGCCAGGATTGATTTGTCATCATTCTATAAATTGAATAATGCACTATGAATGATTTCAATTTTGCTTAATCACTATCCAAAGAATTATGCACCTAATGTGGAAAGAAAGTGGCGATTTAAATGCTACTCACTCACAGCTGGCTTTCAATTTGCAGGAAGAGATGAACATTTATCATTACCATGTGTATTCTAGAGCATTTTCAAGTATGATAATACAATGTGCCAGTGACACAGTTATTGAGCAAGTGGAAAACATGGTTTGAATGTCTGACAGTTCAGTTGGTCAGATGACAAATAATGAATGTGTGTAAATAAGTATAAATGTAATTACTTTATGTTTAATTCTTTCAACAGGGAGCAGAATCGTCTCTTGGTGAACAAGATGAATATAATGTGACTTTGACGCATTTATAATCATTGGTTAATGGAAATGGGTATATGAAAAAGAATGTTGATCTTTATCATTCCACCCCATTTACATTATCTTAAGGAGGGAGAAGTTTGTGACAGAGCAAGTGGATCAATCCTGTGTCATACATGCACCACAAATTGACGATATTGAATATCAGCCATTTGAAAGGATGACATTTAATTTTACAGCATATAGTGAATGCATCAATACTGCAGCCACCATATTGGCTCTATTCATGTATTCATCGGTCACTCATTGAGTGGGAGATACCCACTCTCTTATACCGCACCGGAAGACTTGTGAACTTCATCTACAAGACAATAAATGACCATCTTTGTACATATTGTACATCACTGTCTGCTTTGGAGTTCTTCAAAGTGTCATCCTGTGGTTGTTGAGCGTGAAAGGTACGCCAGTGTGCTGAGAATGCGGCATTGCTGAAAACCATCCAGTTACACCTTGTCTTAGGATTGTGTAGAGTGTCGCCGCATGAGGGACAAGGACCCAGAAAATGATGAATTCATGATTTGGGAATATCATCACTTTGAGGGGGGATTCTGTGCTGCAAATCACGATGGACCCAGTTCATCGATGGAGCAAGAGGCAGCCAGGATTGCATTTGGGCGCTCTCTCTGTCTACACAAGCTCAGGTACACAAGGGTCTTGTGTGATGGGGACTCCAAGTCACTCAATGACTTGAACCAGATCCACAAACCAAGATATGGCAACAAAGAAATTGAGAAACTGGATTGTGTGAATCATATACACAAGCGACTGGGTAAGAATCTTTGAGAGCTAAGGAACAGTAGTAGCACAATCAAAGGTGGGATGCATGGGCTCACCGATTCCCTCATTGACCGGCTCGGTGACTATTACCGCAATGCAATTATGATGAACTGCACATCCTCAAAAGACCCAAGGGAGATTGCCACATGTGTGGCAAAAATGCAGCAGGACATCATGGCAGGACTGTATCATTCCATCACACATGATGATCCTGCCGTTCAACACCAGTTTTGCAGCCCTGAGTGGTGCAAGTATCAACAGCACGTGGAGTCAGGATCATCAGCGGAACCGCCTCCCATCAGAGGAATATTACCCCTTACATTCTTACCAGAAATAAAGAAGGTGTATGACAGGCTAAGCAGCAATGAACTATTGAAAAGATGTGCTCCAGGTCTCACACAAAACCAAAACGAATCATTCAACTCAACAATATGGAAGCGCTGCCCAAAAGAACGGTACTCCAGCATACAGGCTGTAGAGAAGGCGGTTGCATCTGCTGTTGTAAGCTGGAATAATGGGGCGGAAGGGCGGGAGCGTCTCCAAGTTGCCCTCGGACTGCCTGTTGGTGTTCATGGCAAAAAGCAAAGAAAAGTGCTACAGAGAAAGCAAAAAAGAAGAGGAAGGCCCATGAAGCAAGCTCAGAACAAAGAAGAAGAACGGCTCAAAATGATGAGAGGAAGTGGTTATGGACCTGGAGAGTATAATGACTGACTGAACATCCAACATTAACTATGTGCACAATAAGTAAACTGTGAATGTTGAAGTCCAAACAGATCAATTTATTGTTCTGTTTTCCAAATTTACATTTAGGAGATGCACTACAGAGATAATGCAATGTATCATGGTCCCTGGAACTTGTATAGTACTCAAATATGTTTATCCCATGGAATTGTAATATTTACACATTTACCAATATTGTATGTTTACTTTAATCGTGTATTTACCAACATTGAGGTTTTACAGACTAAAATTGCAATAACTTGAAGATTATTCATCAGACTTTGCTGAAATTTGGAGGAAACATTTTTTTTTTTTTTTACGAGATGAACAAATTAATGATGAGTTTTGGGGGTACCTGTATTGTGAGCAAAAATATGTCAGTGGATGTGTAGGTTTTCTGCTTTTTCAAATTATTCTTATCAATCTATGAAAACAGCAGAATATCTTAAAAAGCCATCATCAAAATATTGTTATATCAACATTATATCTGTCTTTGATTTGACTAAGGGATATACCCCTACACCTCTGAGGAGTAGTGGTTGGAATTTTGATATGAAAAAAAGAGAGAAATTTTTGCCATGACAGGTAAAATTGCTTGTCTCTCTCTTATTTTATGTTGTCTAGTCTGTTGGTTAACTTTTCTGGATTCCTCAGGATCTAAGCTTTCCAACAGTATATGGTTTGTAAGGGGTATCTTGCATAGTTTACAGGTTATTCTTAATTGATCGCGGGCACACGAAAACATGAAATAATACCCCACTGCCCCCTTAAGACAAGGTATAGGTGGCATTTATTATTACAACAATACATGTATATGACATGGATCGATATAATAATTATTGTGACTTACTTGAAATATTCTCTGGAACTTAGCGATTAGCATTATGTATTACTTACCAATGTTAACACAATAGTCAATGCATCTAGTTGAGGTCATTGACACTATTGAGAATAGACTTTTATAGGCTCCATTAGATTTCATGTTGATATCTTTGATAAACATTGGTAGAGTTAGAAATCTGTTGTTATGTAATATGAGGAATTATCAGGAAATTGTAATTTTTTAAGATCATATTGTATTAGGTTGGCAGTTGGTTTGCACAGGAACGATACAGAGGAAATATGGCATTATAAGTCGCTCCAAAACATCATGAAATTGACGTAATGTTAGGAGATGCATATGCTTTTGCACTAAGAAACTAAAGTTTTCATTTTCGCTCGTCTGCATATTCCTTTCATGTTTTTTTGTTGTTGTTGTTTTTGTTTGGGGGGGGGGGGCTGTTGATGGTTGCATGGTAATTTTTTTTGGTGAAATTTAATCTTTCATTTTGAATGTGAATTTGAAAGCCCCTACAAATACCATAGTGAGAATTTAGTTGTCCTTTATGAATTAAAATTCGTTGATATTTGATAATGTGTTATAAATTTTTGAAAAAAAATATCATCTCTTATTCTTTTTCCTCTCAAATGGAACCACGAACACTTCAACCAGGACCATGGGGACGCAGACGTCACTTACATTGAGGAATATGGAATTCCTGGACCACATTTCAAGGGAATTTCATTGCGTGTCCTACCTCATTGATCAAATCCTGAATGAGCAGTCATGAAGATACATTAATTTGTTCACCTTTTTGATTACTAAACTGTGGCCTGTGAAGCATCAGATCAACTATGTACAATGCAAACGGAAGAACCAACCCGAGAAAAAAAGAATGACACGAAGTTCTTACCGACTCTGGGTCTGAGCAATATGCTAAGAGAGAAAGGAAAACTGTGAAATGTTGCTTGAGAATTGGGCAATGACTGTAGTATGGGGAGACACGCCCACATTGTCACTCATATCCCATGTTCCCACCAAGGTATGCACATGCTTGCCTTGGCGGGTTACTCCTGTACCGTGCAGGCACATGGACAGGTTACCATTTCTTCATCGGTTTTACTAATATGGAGGAGCGATTCACAGCTTTAGAGGGGAAAAAAAGTGGACTCTTTGGCCAGTGCACTGGACAAAAGTATCCAAAAGCTGTCGGAGGCAGTGAAATGTATACCTCTTGGATTCCTTCCCAGGTTCAGATGCTTCTTCGTATCTGGAGAAGATAGAAACTGAGGCAATCAGCAAATCCTCAGTGAAAGTGTACTGGATCAGGTCACAGAGGAAGCACCAGACCAGGTGAAGGCTGGCACACCCATCAATCGGCCCCAACAGCTGACCAGTGGGTCGCTGTCACCAGGAGCATCCACCCCAAGCACTGCTGATGAGCAAGCTGATTTCATGGCCATCAGCGACTCATACAAGAGGGTAAAGATGCCATCAAATTTATGTAATTCATGAAGAGTTGTTTTAAATTGTTACATCTTGGAAGCTATATTGAGGATGCTGTTCTGCCGCCATTACCCTGCAAAAGCAAGAAGGCTCTCAACGAACTCAACACCCTCCTAGACACTTCTCATGCTGCCAGAAAGAAATTGGTCAGCAAAATAATTGAAAGCTGTCATATATTCCTAATTTAGAAATGCTATTCTCTAATCTAATTCATTAGATGTAATTTATATACTATTAAGTAAATTTGAATTTGGCAATGTGTGCTGTGAATGCAGAATTCAATCACTAACTTTAGACTATTAAAGAAGACTAGCGGTATGGATTGAATTATGGTTCAGCAGGAAACAACTTGATAATTTGTGGTGCTGATATCTTAACTGTATGTGTACATGCTACTGTAGCTGATCAGTGTTCATTATTTTAGGGATGTGGTCTTTTCATCTTGTTTTAGAAACGCATCATTAGCCTCGTTGGTGGGACCGGGTACACAGTGTGCTTCAACGCGTTGAAAAAAATTGTGGGCCATGAGGTCAGCAAGACGTCGACGTCATGGGAACAAAAGGAAAAAATTCCTTTGCAGAATTACGAAATCTGCATGCTGTAATCATCAGAAGGAAGAATTCTTCTTATCCATCAGGAGCTACTAGTTGATCAATTTTCATTATTTTAGGGATGTGGTCTTTTCACCTCTGTTTTAGACACACATCATCAGCCTTGTTGGTGGGACCGGGTACACAGTGTGCGGTAACGCTTTAAAGAAGATAGTGGGCCATGAGGTCAGCAAGATCTTCAACCTCATGGGCACAAAGGGAAAACATTCATTTGCAGAATTACGAAATCTGCACGCTGTAATCATCAGAAGGAAGAATTCTTCTCTACCATTAGGAGCTACTTTGTGAACATCTGTGACAATGTGATAAAAAAGTTCCCTATGAAAAGTGAGTTCATAGAGCATGCCAGTGTTGCTGATCCTAGACACAGAATGAATGCCCGATTTTCCTCAGTGTGTTACTTTGTGAAAAAGTTCCACTTACTGGAAGACCAAATAGATCAACTTGAGCTAGAATTTGCCAACTACCAGGTTGACAAACTTGAAAGCGTGTCTCTTGACCAACAAATTGATGACAGCAGATAACAACTCAATAATTTGTGATGCTGATATCTAAACTGTATGTAAACATTTACGCTAGAGTAGCTGATCAGTTTTCATTATTTTAGGGATGTGGTCTTTTCACCTCTGTTTTAGACACGCATCATCAGCCTCGTTGGTGGGACCGGGTACACAGTGTGCTTCAACGCGTTGAAAAAAATTGTGGGCCATGAGGTCAGCAAGACTTTTAACGTCATGGGAACAAAAGGAAAAAATTCCTTTACAGAATTACGAAATCTGCATGCTGTAATCATCTTCCTTCTCATCCATCAGGAGCTACTAGTTGATCAGTTTTCATCATTTTAGAGATGTGGTCTTTTCATCTTGTTTTAGACACGCATCATCAGCCTCGTTGGTGGGACCGGGTACACAGTGTGCGGTAACGCTTTAAAGAAGATAGTGGGCCATGAGGTCAGCAAGACCTTCAACCTCATGGGCACAAAGGGAAAACTTTCGTTTGCAGAATTACGAAATCTGCATGCTGTAATCATCAGAAGGAAGAATTCTTCTCATCCATCAGGAGCTACTAGTTGATCAGTTTTCATTATTTTAGGGATGTGGTCTTTTCACCTCTGTTTTAGACACGCATCATCAGCCTCGGTGGTGGGACCGGCTCCACAGTGTGCGGTAACGCTTTAAAGAAGATAGTGGGCCATGAGGTCAGCAAGACCTTCAACCTCATGGGCATCAAGGGAAAACATTCGTTCGCAGAATTACGAAATCTACACGCTGTAATCATCAGAAAGTCCTGTGTTTTCAGAGGGTTTAAGTTTATAATCATTTCGCAATTAACATGTTCAACTATGTTTTCCTAGTTCTGCAACTGTATCATACTGATGTGGCCCTGTCTATCTGTAGACATAGACAGCCATCAAACTACCGCCCTATTGGCCCGCCGACCCGCACGTATGGTTTGCTCAGGTCGAATCACAGTTTGCCACAAAAGCTATTACCCGAGAGCAGACGAAATACACTATGTCGTGGCATCCCTTCAGCCCGACATCGCCCAGGAGGTGCGGGACTTAATAATTTCACAACCGGAGGAGCAGCCTTACACGACTTTGAAAAATGCTCTCATCTCCCGGACGTCTGCATCGGAGCAATGACGACTACAACAGCTCCTCACCGATGAGGAACTTGGCGACTGCAAGCCGAGCCAGCTGTTGCGGCGCGTGCACCAGCTATTGGGGGACCGGCAGCTGGAGCGATCCATCTTGAAGCAGCTTATAAAGCTATTTCTTCAACGGCTGCCGGCGAATATTCAACTCATCCTCGCCACGACAGGCGACAGCGTAGAGGTGGAAAAGCTAGCGGAGATAGCGGACCCCATCATCGACGTAGCCCATGTCTCGGCACCAGCAGCTGCACAACCAAAGACGGACGAGACGGAATAAATAGTGATTGCTCAATATTGTAAAACAGTCACTTGCTCAATGACTCGTCCATGTGAAACTCCTTCGAATAAAAGGTTGCAATTTCACGTGAAACTCCTTCGAATAAAAGGCTGCAATTTCTCATGTACTACTTGCGTACCCTGATGTCTCATTTCTCTCTCTACAGCTTTAATTAGTGAGTAGGTGTTACTGTGGATTCGTGTATACTTGCATCAGCAATACAAACAATACATCAAACAAACACATTCATCTATTCTTGCTAAACTAATATCAGGGTTAAGTTGTAGAATACTGTATTGTTGCTGTATATGTGATTTGGAGACTAACATTATGTATAAACCTGAATATCACATGTACTTCATTACCAGGAAAACCACTTGTCTGGCCAATTAGAGATATCTTAACGAGTTGAGGACGGGAATTTGCCGTGAGGATCGAAGTAAATTCACTGTGGTCGCTCGTTCGCCTCGCTTTATCGAGACAACTGTCAAGATTCTCCCGGTGATCGACATGTGAGACGAGTCTGACGTTGCTCACGATATCAACAAATTGTTTACGGTCAACTTGGCTCATATTCAGAGCCTGCAAGATGAATACTTGAATTTGGTTCACTTGCAGCTTACATGGTACAAAAACACACATAAAAAAATCACAGATTACACAACACGCACTGCTACAGAAACTTGAGAAAATGGCCAATGTAAAAGACAGAGGACATTGGCAGATGGTGGAAAGAAACCACCTACTTGAATTGATTACAGAGAGAATTAGCATATTACAAAACAAAAACAACAAAAAGAAAGAGACATCAAAACAAACGAAGAGAAGAGGGAAACATGGGAAGAAATTACAAGGTTGTTCCAAACACCTAATGGACGAAGTTGTACGTCAGCAAAGAGAAACACTGATGATGTTAGGGCCACAAGATTTCTTTTTGATATCTGGAATTGCAACGCAGAGTCACAGTGGAAAGTGGATTTGAAAAGTTTGGACAAAAGTGGACAACAACGCAAATCAAAGATCAGTGGAAAAGACTTCAGATCAATGCAAAAAAGGAGATTTCCTCCTACCAACAAGAGAGCAACAAACCTGGAGGGGGGGGGGGGGGGCACCTCCAGTGCCTCCGAGTTCTATCTCCATCATGATAAAGGACATGTGTCCCAAGGATTTTCTACAAATGAAAAACCCATACGACGATGCGTCCTGTGATAATGAAGCTGTAATACTGTGTTCAAGTTTCTTTCGCGAGGTGCCCGTGGAACAACATTTGAAAAAAGCAAGAGGTCGGTTTGAAATAGAAAATAACAGGATTTGATTTGAATTGCAGCACCCGGATCCTGACTTTGAAAATGACGGCACGCAGTGACACGTCATACGCCGAGCAAGGGCCCATGCTTTCCCCTCTGCGAAACCTGAGGAAAAGCTTGGAGGTAAGCCAGTCTTGATGAAAAATAAAGACATACCATCAGTGAGTGAGAAGGGAATGTCAAATGAGGACATGTACAAATGCCTCATCAGTAGTGTGCAAGGACAATAAAGGGGATACAAAGAATTTGTAATCTATGGAGGCTGTACGTGGAAAATCGGGAGTCAAGAATGAAACTGATAACAAATGGCTTGAACATCAGAAATGCCAATGTCGCAGTGTATGACCAAAACCCTTTCATCACAGCTGGGAAAGAAATCAGTCTACGTCTCCTCATCAGAGACATACCACTCTCAGTTCTCGATACTGTCATCACCGATGAACTGGAAAAATGCAAACACAGGGTCCTCGGTGCCCCTACCCAAAAACATTTTGTACATATTGCATTTGTGTGATGTCTTTTTCTATTATAAGATAATGCATTACTTTCTCTAGAGACTGACATTATCTGTGTTTGCATGGTGACTTAATGCTCAGTTTCATGACCGCAACTGAGTAGATGCTCTATGATGTCCTCCTATTTTCTTTATGCATTAAATAATTGCATGTTTATTGACAGTACTGTTAGTTCAAACTCTTTGACTATATGGTGTCTCTGCTACACCATCATACTGAAGATATACAACCATGCTTGTCTCCAGGCAAAAGGTCAAGCTATGGTTGTTTAACAGAGTAGACTTCATCATAGTCAAGGAGAACTTGGCACCTCTCATGAGTGGTCGAGCTTCAAAGCAGATGAAACTGATAACAGTACACTACGAGAACATCAATCATGTCAATGTCATTGGTTTTGGAAGAGTCTAATAAGGTGGATCTTCATCAGCTCAAGCTTGAAGAATAGCGAGCTTGTGGGGGATTAGAGAAATAAGCCTGAAGTCAGCTGAAATGTGCAATTGCGTCTTCACCAGCTCGAGCTTCAGGCATGGCAAAGTCGGATTTTTAAGCTCGATGCTGGCACGAACACACTCCGACCCGACTGCCCACATTCCTGTGTGGTGCGAAACACATGCAGTGCCGATGTTTAAGCTTGACCTAGTGAAGACGTGTTAGGATTAGCACGCTATTTTGCAAATTAGCTGGCTATTCTGCAAATAAGTCCAAGAAATCTTTGGCTTATTTTCCGATTGGAATGGCGAATTCTTTGGATCACAAATAGTGGGTTATTCTTCAAGCTCGAGCTGATGAAGACCCACCTATAGAGAATACAATGATGTCTTTGTTGTCATTGAGAAGATGGACCTGCTGATACTAGAAGAGGGAGTCTGTGCATCTAAAACCATGCAAAGCTGGAAGCACAGTATGGCGAAAAACTGTTGTCCAAAGAAGACTCAACGAGAGATTGTACGAAGACACAACGGATGAAGGTCTATTCCCGAGGAGAAACAGAGTAGATCTCAAAAAGACAGAGGAACTAGCACCAAATGTTGGACAAGAAAAAACCAGAAAATACAGTTCATAGTCTCCAACAAAGTGCAACCACATGCGAATGAGAGTGAGAGCAAAGAGGTGCATCATCCTCCATGCATTGTTGTGACTAAACACCGAGGTCACACGCAAGAAGACAACACCAAGCAAAATAAACACCACAGAAAACAAAGTCCTCAAACAGAAAAGACAAACATGAGCGATATTCCGTCTTTTCCAAGGACCAGATCTGGCAGAGTGAGCACACCACCCATAAGACTTGGGGATTACATTGAAAAGTGAGATGACTGAAAAAGAAAAAGAAAAGAAGGTAAAAATAAAGAAATAAAGATGAAATTCATGTCTGGAGATGTTTGCCTTCGGTTTTTATTCTTTTCTTGTGTGTCCAAGAAGAGGGACCTGTAACATTTGGGGGCTTGTCCGGGAACAATCTAATATGAAAGGAACCAGGTAAATTGGTTGGGTTTGGCAAGGAAATGTCAAAAATTTTGGTCCTTGTTGCCATGGTCATGCAAAGCGCAACGGCTTTCTTTACCATGCATCGGTAGAGCATTATTCATGCTGCATATTATAGGCTGCATATTGGTATTGTACTGCACACGAACGAACATGTGAATGTACGCGGAGTGAGCAGTTTGTTGGGTAATCAATAAATCTGCTCGTTTGTGGGAGGAATTTGTGTTGATTCGTACCTGTATTTCTGCATTAATTGTGTGCAGGGATTGGCTGAGGATAAGCCAAATGGTCTTGTAGTGTGGTACTAGGAATGTTAGTGCTTTGTTTAGGTGTTTAGTGTCTGCAATTGGGTGTGTTCACTTGCATGATTATGGAAGGTGGTGAACTTTCAATCAGAGAATTATAAGAGATCCATCCATACAGCAGTTACACTTGTGCAAGAAGAATGCACTATAAATATAGTGAGGTTGTGAGTCACTGTGAAGTACCAGCGATTGAGCACTTTATGCGCAAGTCAGAAATTTTGCATAGAGGAAGTTTTACCTCCTGATGCAGCAAAGGAAGTTTACATGACTCCTCCTAGATCAAAGTCCCCTGATGTTGATTATCACACTAGAGACTGTAGGCCAATAGTGTCTGATAGTGAAGTCAGGAATAAAGAGCTTGAGTCCGAAAAGGCCAGAATAGACCTGGATAAAGGCTAGCTGCTGTGCCAAAACCAGACCAAACCTATCACTTCCGTGCAGACCACAGAAGGGTTAACTCCTGTGTAAAAACTGATTTGTTTCCAATCCCATGTATCATTGACTGCATTGATAGGATAGATAAGGCAAGTTGTATGTGAGTAAATTTGATCTCCTCAAAGGATACTGGAAAATTCCTTTGATACATATGCCAAGGGCAAAAGAGATTTCAGCAATTCCTACGCCACAAGGACTGTATCAATATACAGTCATGCCATTCAGCGTCAAGAATGTGCTGCGATGTTCCAAAGAATTGTAAATGGTGTTATTTCATTTCAGTGAAAGGAAAGCAGGCAGCAGGGATTGTTCTTGACTACATCCACCCTTCTGAAACACCATGAAGCACAGACTCACCACCACTGCCTCCTGTATCTCAAGCCCAAACTCCAGTCACCATCAGGCACAGTCATCATAGTGATGTTTTAGCAATTGAGAGAAAGAGAGGTTGGCAAATGAGAAAGAAAAGCTGGATTTAAGAAGTGAAAAAGGTTTTCCTGCTGAGGAAAATTTAGATGACAATTCAATGACTGAAACATAAAGATCTTTTAGGGTTTTTTTTAGATGCACACATATCATGATATCGCTACACTTTCTTTCTCAGATTTTCCTTATTATATTTCATGAATTGAACAAAGTAATGTAAATGCATGCTAAGTTTTATGCCCCCGCCACGAAGTGGTGCAGGAGGCATTATTTATTTTTGTTGTACACCAGGGTGAGAATCTCATTGTTGGCGTGAAGTGCGACTGCATTGCTTTGGAAGGGAGATGTTGTACCTACATTGCTGGGTTGGCATTCAAGGTAAATGAAGCCAACAAAAAGGGCTTTATTGGTATTGCATGCACCATCTAGTCCTGCAGTTGGAATCATAGTACACAAGTGAAGATCATTCATTCTGCAGCAACACATTAATGGCCAAGTTGACCACTATTTTAGCATTTGAAACCGATCAGTATCTAATTGCCCACCTCGACAGCCACACATGAAGTCTCTTTCTTTAATTAAAGGGACTATTCTTTACCACATGCGTACAGCGAGTCCACAGTCCGCATCGCAGGGTAATCACAGGCCTACAGATGCAGTCATCACCCATGGAAGCCATGATACACTACTTGAATGTGGTCCACGCAAGAAGGTTTTTGACGAGAATGTACAGTTGAATGACACTCAAGCAAGGTATCTTGCTGAAAAGACATTACATCAGAAATTAGCACTCTGGATCTCATAACAAAAACTGCGGATTACCAGTAGTTCTGCTGCCAGCGGGCCAAACACGGAGACACCAATCCAGCTATTATTAGAGGAACTTGTATATAAATATGTTATAGTGTTACTTTTCTGTTGTTTATATACCTTCTGCAGATTGTCAACATTGCTGACGTATGAGTCGAAAAATTAGAACTGCGACTCGAATGAGCAAAGAGTCAAAGACTTATTTATGTTGACAATCAATATTAGTGCCAATTCCTCCCCGATCCTTGCTTTTTTTCCAGGGTTATTTCCGTGAATTCCATGCTCTTAACTTCACTGGTATCTTATCTTCCTCCGGGGATCTGGGGAGTGGATTTCACAGCGGATGTCCTCTGAAAACTGATCAGTTCCAACGGGCGATGCTCCAGTGTAGGAACATGCCAGATCGGGACACAGGATTATCGCCCGCAATGTGCCTTTTTGGCAGATCTATCCGGGACTTCATCCCAATACACCCAGGGAGGTACCATCCACATCACACCTGGAAGGACACCTTAAGCGCGCGAGAGGAAGCGCTCCGCCATCGACACATGCGGGTTTCCGAGCGCTTGTCCCAGCACACCCGCCATCTACCACCCTTGGTCGTTGGAGACTCAGTGCGCATCCCAAACCAGACTGGCCCTTACCCCACCAAATGGGACAAGACTGGCATCATCGTGGAAGTCCGCCAGTTTGACCAATACGTGGTGCGCGTTGATGGATCTGGCCGCGTTACCCTCCGGAACCGGCGCTTCCTCCGCAAGTTTACACCCGTTGTGCCCCGGGCACCACTCTGCATGTCCCCCACCCCGCCCGCTGTGTCACCCTCCTATCCTGTGGTACATCAGTCCCGCCCTGCCTCCACTGATGCACCTCCACCGGCCCGTCTGGACCCACCTCCTGCCACAACCCCTCAAGCCGTTCCACCCATTTGCTCACAGGCCGACGACGTCCCACCCCCTGCAACTGCCCCTCAACCTGGATGCCCGCCCAAAGATCCTGGTCCTTCGGCACGGCTTCCATGGGCACTTACTTCTCTCCCCTTACACAACGCCCCAGGTCTCAAGGAACGCCCCGTTGCTGACCTTGCCACCACCGCGCCTCCAGGACCTCGCCGATCCCCCCGTCTCCACCCCCCAGTATAGCTTAACAAGGGAACATTTTATGGACAAATCTTTGACTGCCTCAAAGACTTGGGGGGCATAGAGGAACTTGTATATATGTTATAGTGTTACTTTTCTGTTGTTTATATACCTTCTGCACATTGTCAACATTGCTGACGTATGAGTCGAACAATTAGAACCGTGACTCGAATGAGCAAAGAGTCAAAGACTTATTTAATTATAAAATGGAATAAAAATTACCTTGATCCCACTTTCAAAGGAAATGCTGCCACAGCGCATGGTCAGCAACATGAACAGATTGCACAATAGCAGTTACAGAACAAGACAGGTACCCAAGTCCAACAAGCTGGTCTCATAGTAAGACCAGAAGAGAGCTGGTTAGGTGTAAGCCTTGATAGGTGGATTGATGAGGTCACTATTCTGAAGATCAAGTGCCCCACATCCCAAAAACTTTCAAAATACAAAAATTCTTTAACTGTGTAGAGCTCCATACTACTGTAAAAGTGGAAATTTTCGCGGTGTTGAAATTTTCACGCATTTCGCGCAATCAGAAACTAGGCGAAAATAAAAGCACGCGAATATTTTTGCTTGCCATATGTTCCTGTGCGTGATGTCTTGATTCCGCGGAATTAAAAACACGCGAAACTCTTCTCACCCAGCCAAGCGCGAAAAATTAATCGTGCGAAAATATCCACTTTTACAGTACATTGTGTTTTATTCCCAAACCAAAGCCCATAAGCTGTGACCGAACACTCAAGCTAGACACGCACATTTCTTTAATGAAGGACAGACTTGGCCTCGCAATGTGGTACGGGGGCTTCACTCGACAATTTAGGAAGTCATGAGTACGAAATGTAATGATTCGGCCTATCATAACCCACCGTAATTTAAGTACCTGAAAGGACAAGATCGGGATCATTCTGTAGGATTTAATCGACCAACCCATCAATCGTCAACTGTTCATTAAATTGTTATGCAGCCCTTTGCAGATCACTGTCTATGACTTCAAGTATGGCCACCAGGAGTAAAAGTAAACCGGCTTTCACCACAGCAATATGCTTGGATTTATTGCCGCTCTCAAACCGACCAGGAAGGTTTTGTAGTGAAGAAAATTGATGATTACATTGTGTGCCTTTCAGACATGAGCGATGTATCTTCATTTAGTTATTCTCTGCCTCCCCCCCCCCCCCCCTCCTAACAGCTCTCCCACCCTTCCCCACTCTCTACTCCTTCCTCGCAGGCTATTTTCTATTCAAGCATATCTTTGTTTCAATAGAATATGACATCCCTATATAAGGGACCGTCGCAAGTACGATTTCCTGATGAATCCGAGATGGTTTGTTTTTGGATTGGTTTTTTTAATACAGATCAGCATGACGCCAATGAAAATATCTTTGATAGAATTGTTAGTTACCGGTGGAAAGCTTATAAATAGAAACATCCTCCCAATGAGAGACAAATACCAAGTAATGATGAGATCCAACAGATGCTCAGCGAAAGGAAAGACAAGCAAAAGGACAACTATGACCACCATGGTCATAGAGAGTTGCCAGACCTCAAAACAGGTCAAAGAGCAAGTCTCAAGGACAGCAGGTCTGGACTACAGACACCAGTAGTTGTCAAAGATGTCACTGTGCTGAGCCGCACTCTTACATTATCCAGACCCTGAATGGCCACTCTCTGAGGAGAAATCAAACTGCTCTGAGAGACCTCAGTACCCCCAAAAGGCGAGTTCACTTTGCACCCATCCCTGACGCCATTCCACCCAGAACCGAACATCCTAACACACCTGGCCGTCTGAGTGTGTATAGAACTAGGAGTGGCCGTCCAATCAGACCATCCAAAAGGTTGATTGAAGAGTGAGTGTTTTACTCCTGATTGTGATATGCTCCTAAGGATTTTAAGGTACAATAGCTTTAATACTCTCTAAAAAGAGGCTAGAACTATAAATGGATTGCCTGCAGTTAATTAAAAAAAAAAGATATCAAATACCCTTGTAACAATTATTTTAAGTAACAAGTACATATACATGTTGAACTCAGAAGTTGAACTATACTTCAATGTCAAGTTCAAATTTGAACAAAAGGATTTTTTTTTTTTTTTGATAGGGAACCGGATTGTTATAGAATCACCATACTCCTAAAAAGCAAATAAGCCTGTTATGTGAAACGCATTATTATGAGCTCAAATGTTGGCTAAGGTTCCTGTGTTTAAGTTTTGGCATATGACTTTTATCTTGAAATAATTCAATTGTCTAGTGTCGGGTACATATAACAACTTTCTTTCAAAAGGAGGGAGAAGTTGTGATATGTGCTACCTCCTACAAACTATGTTAATGTACAAACGTATACAATTTAAAGCTGTGCACTCTATCTGGCCTGTTGCCTTGGCAATAAAGGTAGACTCTCTGAAATATTGTTGCATATTGGGATCAGTTGAATCTGTAGACGTACTTTCAATGAATTATCGCGACATGCGATCAAGTTCATTTAGCAGAGTGATTTATTTGAGAGGTGTCTTTATATAGCATGTCCTCTCTCTTCGAGTGTCAGATTCTGAGTCTTCCTGCGAATCATACAGTTCACTTCTAACATCCATGATACACAATTGGCTATAACATATTAGAAGAGATATGAATGGCCCTTTCCCATATGATTTTCAGCCAACCCGACGGCAAATCTGGCAGAGGAACAACGAAAGTGACAGTAGTAACAACAAGGACAGCCATGACTTGCCCCACGGCTGCCACCAGGCTGTTGGTTCCGACCTGCTCCTCCTTCGCGACCTAAAAGCTCCACTGTCCTGTCTGACGCAGGCTGTGGATGTCTGGTGCAGATGCTCCCACTGTCTTGCAATGCCAAGTGAAAGAGAAAATCTTTGTTGTAAAGAAGTACATTTTGCCAACATTACGGACTTCTCCTCTGTTAAATGCATATCACGACATGAGACTTCGAGAAGGTATGCCTCAGTATTGCCGTGCTTGAAGGCGTCAATGTGATGCGATGGCATGTTCAGGGAATTAATGGAGCCAGTGCTATATTGAACAAGTAAGTCCTAAAGTAGCCTAGACTTGCGCTAATGGTCCTACTTAGGCATAACAAAGTTGATATCTCAAATTCTGTCTTACCAAATTTCATCAAAATCACACAAAATACTTGACATCTTGTTTCCTACAGCTCATGCAAATTTGTTTTGCATCCAATATCGGGAACTGTTGATATAGCCACGACTATTTGCATATTACCGCTCAAAACAAGTCGCTTTGCTGCAAGGCACACAAGCGTGCATTCTGAAACTGAAGTTAGCGATCTCCTTGTAAGAGTATTTGCCAGCTTTTACGTGTGTGCGTGTCTTTCGCAAGTGCTATCACCTCATTATTAGATACTGTAAAACGAGGAATTTCGCATGCATTTTAACTTCGCGAATTTCGTGAGCGCCAAGATTCGCGAAATTAAAATGCACGCGAAAGTTCTTGTCTACACTATATGCACTGAATGCCAGTGGCAGTTCGCGAAAATTTCCTTCCGCAAAAAAGGCCATCGGCTCCAATTAGCAAAAAAATTCATGCCGCGAATATATCATGTTTTACAGTAGCTAACTTTAGCTACACATGTGCCGATACATGTCATGAGCTGATCGCTTACTACATCACACTAGTCCAGATACTGGACGACTTTAATCTTCTGCATTCCCCACACTAACACACGCATATTTGTATACATGCATGCACCCCTCAGGGCCACACAATGCGCCCAACCGCTGATTGTGACACTCCACCAATTGGTACTCTCGAAAAAACATCCATTGCGGCAAAATATCGCCTGGCACAACGGCATGATGGTAGATTGCAGACGACCATGGACGCGCTAGGCACCGTGATATCGCTATGTCGATCAGCCTCAAGCAAGATCGCACTGCACAAATGGCTGCGGCTTGGCTGGCATGGGCATGCAGCATGGCGCTGAGCGCCAGATGCGCCGGCCCGCGCTGCCAGAGCAGCAGGTACTGCCTGTAGTTAGACCTAGGGGAAGTGTGGGAGAGTTGAGCCACTTTTTACATTTAGTGATATTGTTCAATAACTATACACAATTTATGGATTATTCGTTCGCTGGTATATACTACAACTATTCAGGCATATTATGATAGCCCAATAAGACACCTAGCACAAACAACTTGGGGGTGACACTTCAACAAAAATATTTTGCAAAATGGCTCAAGTCTCCCTTGATGTGGTGAGAGTTGAGCCACGGGGTTAGGAGAGTTGAGCCACTATGCTATAGGCCCTACATATCATATTAAGAAGTTCAGGCTTATAAAAGAAAATGACTATGGAAACCTATCTAAGGAAGGATGGTGTAATGGTAATAGAGGGGGCGGGGCATCTGTTTGACTTACGGGTCATCGGATGGATAATGTGGATGTTGTTGGGGTCCACCTACGATCACATGATTAGGATTTCTAGATGCACCCTGATTGGATTTGCGTAGTAAGTCAACTGTTGGTGTTAGGAAGAAGAAACCGCCTGTAGGGCGTCACCCCTGGCGAGAACACCACATACCTTTCCAATATTCCTCACCTCGTCCAATTGCAGACCCGTTTCTTTCACCAAAAAATGACACTCATTGAGCCACTTGAAGGGAGGGTTGAGCCACTTGAGGGCTGAGCCATTGGAATACTGGGTATAGCCATGGCACAACTCTCCCTCGACACGTTGGCACAACTCTCCCCAGTCGCCATTTAAACTAACCCTCAAAACCTACGAAAATGACCACACCAAACATGTTGAAATTTGCTGAAAGAAACAAATGATATACAGACTATCTGCTACTCCAACTGATTCGCACTTATCCTCTACCATAGGTGTGAGAGAAAACCACATATCTGACAAGTGGACATTCACTTTTGGTGACCAAAAATGGTTTTTCTTTGACTATTTTGTCATGCTTCGTCCAACGTCGCTGCCTCATACACTGGTATATAGTTAATCATAGGCATGAACAAGAAATGGCAGCAGCTGACTGCTGTCAGTCACTATGAAGATGTGAGGTTGCCTGGATCAACTCTCCCAGTGGCTCAACTCTCCCACACTTCCCCTACATAGCTGCCGACCGATCTATATATTTGTCTGCTTTGACGCGTCTGATGTTTGAAAAAAAATGCATGCATATTTTTTCAAGGAAGCACACATTTAAAGGGACGTAAAGGTTGTGCACCTGTGACATGACATCCGAGCTCATCAGCTCATTAGCATAATTCCCACCTACAAAGTTCCATTTTTAACATGAAATTACGGACTTAAGTGTTCTGAAATTTTGATTCTGTTTGCACCACTTGGTCTTTAAGAACTAAAAGAACAACATACAATTTTTTTTTTAAATGTACAATGCCCTTTTAAATAAACAACCACAAGCTTTAGTTAAGTTTTGCACCTGACAAGTTGAAGGCAATTCTCATTATTGTGTGTGTTTGTCAGGGTGGGTGTGGTCGTTTAAAAAGCAAAATATGTGTGTGTCTGGTTTCTATCAAGTCTGAATCACCCTGCTCCACAATTCTTCTCTGCAAATTTACCAGTAACCTGTCTGAAACTGACAGTTGATTATTAAATATGTAGTGTTGTGTGAAATTGACTGCAGTTGCAGTGAGCAAAACAACAAACTAATAATAATAATAACAACAACAACAATAATGAATATACTCCCTTATACACTTCATGTATGCAGGGGTATAACAAATACAATGTACAGCACTTGTATCAGAAAGGTGTCATCAATCTACTGACCTATTCTGAGGGCCAGAGGGACATTATACTGCATATTTTTATACACAATTAAATTGGAAAGGACAAGGGACAGACAAAAATATAAAGAAGCATTGCTCCTCTGAGTAAAAGGGATTCCCTAAAAACTGGACATGCATATCAATAATCAATGTATCATACAGACAATTTCTGTGCAGAATAGATGACAATTCCTCTCGCTTCATCCTGGAGAACCTCCGCCAAATGGAAGTTCTTCCGCACCATCTGCAGGAAGCGCTCATCGCGTTCATAGCGAATACGGCAGGAGAGCAGAATGAGGCTCTCCTCCCGACACAGGTGGAGGAAGGTTCTGAGCAAATCCGGAAAAGTGTCCTCCAAGTATACGATGTCGGCACCGAGGATGAGGTCATAGGTCACGGGAAATTCTTCCAGATTCTTGCCCCACGTCAGCGCTCTGACTGCAGGTCCTGATGGTGATGATGATAATGATGATGATGGTGATGACGATGAGAAGGTTGTTTTTTCAGCAGGTGATGGTGGAAAGTTCAGCTTGACATTCTCTTTGAGGGGATCCAAGGCATCATCCCGATCAGTTACTGTGACTTCTCCTAGAAACAGGTATATGGATGAGTAAAACACGAAAGTAGAAGTCTTTGATACAATGCTTTTTAACAATCAGTGTACAATAGGAAACTTGATTATTGGCTATCAAAGGACGAAGAATCAGACATCTGTACATAAAGTAGTTTCTCACTGAAGGAAAATCAGTCTTGTTTGGTCATTTTTATCTGAGTAAGATTCAAAATTTATGTCATATCAGATGTATTCACATTTAACATTAGTAGCAAAGGAATAACATGATTGTAGTCATTTGTAAGATTCATTTCTACATGAATAGCCAAGATATGAAACTGCAAACAGTATTACCCCTTCACTGTTCAAAGAGGCAACTGCTGAAAAGAGAACACAAATGCCAGCACAAAAAGTGCAGTCTGACCCATGTATGCATTGTACCATGAGGCATATTGGTCACGCAAAGCAAGAGGAACTAATGAAAAAAAGTTGTGACATTGTGACGTTGTGCAAATACTATTTCAGAGCTGCACGAAATAGCAGTGTCTTATCATGCATTGTGAGCTTGGAGAAAGTCAATTTTCTTATTCAATAGCCATTCATGAAGTAATAGGAGGTTGATAGCATGAGGAAGTGTGTAGGTATGCGAGACTTTATCCTTTATTTTTATTTTTTTTTTTTTTTTTTTGGGGGGAAGGGGTTTAGTGGTAAAGCATACACACACACACACACAAACATACAGAGATGTGAGAATACATTGTACACTGTATTTCAAATAGTAACAGTGTGTTTGTGTGTAGGGCAAGTCCAAGATATTTTAATGCCCTTTTGGAAACTTCTAATTTATTGTTTAGAGAAATTAAATACCAGAGAAGAAAGAAAAAAAAGTAAAAGAATTTTCTTTTATTAGGCATTGAAATAATGTTACGTATGGGACAAATGCGTTACGTATGGGACATCCTCATACATATTGCATGTGAATGCATGTAGCTAGCTGGGAAGGTCTCTCAGTATACAAATGGTCAATCATCCTGAAGAAAGCATCCCAACATTGTAGCTACTTTTTGAGTTATAGACACTTGAAACAATACATGAACGTGACTGAACAATTTTCAGAAAGGGGGAGGGGAAAATGGCAAAATACACAATGAAAAATCATCATTAAAGGGATGGTATAGTTTTTTGTAGAAATGGGGATTCAGTCTTCAACATTTAAAGAGATGATTGGAAACCAATTATATGAATTACTTATTAGAGCATAAAATCCTAAGACTAGAGGAATTCAAAGTTTATGTGATGGAGATCCAATTTGAAACACACACACACACACACAAACATACAGAGATGTGAGAATACATTGTACACTGTAGTTTATGGGTATTTTGCAAAATTATTTTGCAAAATACCCATAATCATGGTTCTCCACACACTAAACGAATGGGGGACAAAGGGCATGCATACCCAGGTTGGTCATAAAAATATAAAAATATGATTGAATATGATTGTGATGATGAATATTTGGGGAATATTGTTTCCTTGACAATCTGGATCAGTATTTGAGTAGTTTCAACTGATTTTACTTCAATAAATATGCAAAATACCCATAAACATGGTTCTTCACACACTAAATGAATGGGGGACAAACTGTCCCATACGTAACTGTCCCATACGTAACACGTCATGTCTGTCTTTAATTAGAACCTGTAATTAGAGCTTTTTGCCTCATGACATGAAACTTACCTGTGATAATCTTGAGTGTTGTGACTTTCATCACAGTGAGTTACAAGTTGTAGAATGATATACTTGCAGAGAGTTTTGAGGTTGAAAAAAATGTTCAAAAAAACAAAATTTTTCTGGTCCCATACGTAATTTCAAATAGTAACAGTGTGTTTGTGTGTAGCATGCAGGTGTCAATATGTCTTGATGGAAGTGGAAGTAGAGGAGAAAGAAGAGAATACTGGAACACTGTAATTACCATTTAATGCAGTTGCCACCATGCCAACTAAACCAGTCCCAGCTCCAAGTTCAATGACACGCTTTCCATGTAGAATGAGATCCCCTGTCTTGCACTGGCTTTCCAGGAATTCACAAAGGACAACTGCCTTCAGACATAGTGTGTGAGCAAAAATGGGAACAGAGATGATTATGTAAGAGGTAAGATATGAAGCTGTATCAAAATGAAGGTATTTTGATTTAAGCATTCAAATGACTTTACTCAGCTCCTGTGAGTTGCAACAATTTCTGTCCATATTTTTTGAAATATATTTTAACTTGTATATCTTTTATGTAGAGTTTTATGCCATTTCTTGTACAGAGTGTGGAATTGGTACAACAAATACCAATCCCTCTTTGATTTCATAAAACATGAAATAAAAATTTACTATCATGTTTCGCTACAATACTCGGTGTTTACCTTTTCAGTCTATGAATATTTTCAAACTCAATAAACAAATCCACTCTTAATCCTGCAAGAAATACCTCCAATATTCATCTAATAAATCCCAGAACTTGTTGAGCTAAAAAAATCAATTCGGCACACCGGCCCAGACATATGGAATTCTTTACCATCTCGGTCACGTGTTATTCGCTCGATTGGTTCCTTTAAAAGATTTGATAAACATAATTATGCTTGTTGCCAAATACCAGTGACCTAATTTACATATCCAGAACATGAATTCTTTTGTTACTTGAAGTACCTTCACTCTATGTAAATACTCTGCCTTCTGTTATAGGCACGCCATGGAATGTTTCCCCTATTGTCATGTACAGATGTAAATAACTGGTCCGTGTTTACTTCCAGAGCTACCAAGTCTCACGTATTGTGAGTGAGACTCAAGCATTTAGGGTCTGTCTCACGATCTCACGCATGACACCCATTTTTCTCACGCATTGGGAGCATAGCTTAAGGATTAAAGTGAGAGTTGCAATTGAAGGCATATTTCCCTTTTGTCTTTCAAAATAAGTAAAAAATAGTCACTTAAGTATGCACCAGCATGCACCATTAAGAGTTAAAAATTGAAAAAGCTCCCTACCGTGGGAGGGCGGACACCCCCCTCGCACACCCTCCCCTCGCTCAGTCGCTTTGCTCCCTCGCTCACGCACATGTGCCTGCGCCGAGATGCCGAGTCACGAAAATCTCACTCATAGAAATTTTTTGAATTGGCATCTACGTACTTCAACCAGCCATTAGTAACCTGGCAATAGGGTGAATGCACCTGCAGTACCGGTAGTGTTGTATTTGTACAGTGTATTATTGTACAGTGAACGAGGAGTCTTTCCATTTCTTTCTCTCCCATCTTTCTCACCAACTTTCATTATTTTCAATGTTATCCCCTTCTTTGTTTTTCAAATAGCATCACCTGTGTATATCACCGTGTATGTTTTTGTTGTGTGAAAGTTTGTTTTTGTTGTAGTTAAGTCGATAGTTGGTTGAAACTGCATGTTTATCTATTTCTTTGTGCATGGCCCCAAATAAGCTCAGCTCACTGGGAATCCTCCTGTATGGAACCTTGACTTTTTTTTTACTATGTCTCTGTTCTTTGTCACAATGATTTGCTTACCTTTCATGTGCAAAATCAGCCATGAATTAATATGAATCATGTGTCTATTTGTGAAAGTGATCATAGTTGATTATATTGTACCATACACAAACAATAAAATGAAAATGATTTTTTTTTTTTTGACTCTGGCAATTTTTTGCACTTCGAAGAACATAGTCACATAGTGGTTATACTCTTACAGTTGTGTGGAACATGACATCATCATAGTTTTGGTAGACTACATCTGTTTATATGAGTGAAATCTCAATTTAAGATTTTTTGTTGTTGTTGAGAATTTCATATTGATACAATTAAATGCTTGTCTATAATTAAAAGGATAGGCCCTAAATTCTTCTTCTTCCACTAGATCTAACTGTTAAAGGATAAATTCTTCTTCACACTTAGGCTATTCATAAGACCAAGCAAAACAATACACCAGTATATAAAGTAGTATAAAAAAGAATTATGGCTAGAGTTCCATATGATATGATATGTACCCACGCCACGCTAAAAATTAGCACAAAAAAAGTAGATTTTATACTAGGCCTAAAGTCTAAATTTCTTAGAGGCACCTACTGAGTCCCAAACAACCGCTGCCACGCCAAAATCGGCCCAGTTTTGTCGAATAGTAAAGTCTCTATTCGCAAAATTAAACGTTCTAGAAGTGAGACTAAATGGCTGGAGGTAAGTGGGGTTGTAGAGCACCAATGAATTCGACGCTGCAGGCCTCTGTTCACATTTCGTTGTGCAGTCTTCATCTGTTGTTGCAGTGCACACGTCGTCCATGCTTGGACCCTGCTTGCAGTAACCTCTTGCCGCAGTCGATGTTCCCGCGCTTCCCGCCGCACCCGCGGGTTTGCTTTCTGTTATTGTGTCCTTCGCTGCCTGCTGTTCCTTACTAAAGGTAAAGCCACCACAAACGGAGGCGTCGCAAATTCTGGAAGTACACTTCGGCACTACTAGACAAACTTGGAGAATTACAAAAAATACCCGTGATGATTTCATTTGGCTGTTTATCTCTTGAGCATTATTAGGGGGATTATTAGTTGTCAACGACGGTTTGATATCAATCATTCATCGTCTCCACTTCGCGTCGATCGCGGATCGTATCAAAGATCGTACTGTGATCATGTAGTACGTCAACGATACGTGCCCATATATATCCGAGGTACAGGTGCAAGCTCACAGAAGTCACCTGTTATTTTTCACGGTCACGTGGCACGTTGTTTTTTCTCGCTCTGCAATCGCGATAACACGATAACTCGAATCGGATGATCGAACAATGCGCCACCATGACAACTTCCCTAAACAACCTCTATGGCACTGCGCTCGCAGTTGATCGCGGATTGGCTACTGTTTTGTCAGCTGCTGCATGCATGCTGTATTCCTTACCCACGTAAATCGTGTTGCTAGACGATATACATACATACAGTGTATACACGGACTATTGGAACCGTCATCGTGCACGTGAGAAATCCCACTGCTTACTGCCGAGTTATTTACCTCACAGTTTTATTTTTCGGAGGTTAAACTACCCCAGGTTACAATAGTGCGAAACATGGCAGGTGGAACCCAGGGTAAGTATCTTCAATTACATGTAATAACGTTAGTTCTTCTCATCATGTTGCTAAACTAACAGCAGCGCAACGTTAACACGTTAGTAGGATCTAACATTAACAATTAATTAAATTAGGTCTAACTTATATTAGAAGGAACGTTTGAACCCCAACGCCAACGGGTCAGTTAGTCACTAGCTTATTAGTCAGTGTGGGTCTAACGTTAGATTTCTACTCCCTGTCTCAACACAAAAACTTAAAGTGTCTATTCTACGTTGGACTCTAACAAACACGTACTTAGTTTCTAACTGTGAGTATTGTTAGGCCTAACGTGTTGACTGTTAACTGCAGTGTTAGTGCAGTGTTACTCTCCATGATGAGAAGAAGAAAACAATCTATGATAATGAATATGATGATCTAGATTTCTACCTATACCGTTGTTAATGTTAGACTCTAACATGGTTAACCGTTAGCTGTTTGTTTTGATCAAAACTTTATTTTTGTTTAAAAAAAAACTTTTTAGAACATTAAATTTAAGGTCTAACGTTAGGCCTAGAATTCTAGCTGTTAGATCGAATTTTTTCTTCTCATCATGTGACATGGAGAGTGAATATGTAAAAAATCACAGTGCGAACTTGTGACCAGGTCAGATGTGAGATGGATGAAAAGTGAAGGGGAGTCCTCATGAGCACTGCTGAGCTGGCAGGGAGCCTCTACTCTAAATACCCCAGCAGTAGTGCATGGACCATGGTAGCAGGAGAAGGAGAGTGCCTTGCGAGACTGAGCCAACCCCCCCCCCCCCCCCATGAACAGCCTGCTCCAGGACTAACACCTTGTTGTATTGATTGTAGTTTCAAAGGGTCTAACGTTACATGCTAGAGTAAAAGTAATGTGTAGATCCACGTAGAATACAGTACATGTAAACAGGTGAGATCTAGTATTGACTGTTCATGACACTCTCTCTGACACAGACTGGTTTTACCACGCTCCATCCAAGAAGGATAGCGGCGGTCAAGTGGAGTATCCTGCAGCATCACAGATTCCTTCTTTAGGGGGCGGCATTCCGTACGACGAGTGGGAGAAAGATGAGCGAGATGCCACAGGAATGAAGCGCGGATGGATCAGGGACACTGACTCGAAGTACATTCAGCTGTGCAAGAGAGGCGGTCGCAAGGGTGGGTTCCTTATGGCTTGTCTGTTCGATTGTACATAGGAAAACTAGCCTGCATGAAAACAGTGAAGAATTCGTTTCGTTCCATTTTGTTATGAATGTTTTCCCTTTCAGTCTACCGCATGCAGCAGTGTATGTAAAGTTGCATAGCAAGTGCATGTTTATACCATGTACAGGCTGATATCTGCAATTGTAACATTTAGACATGTTCATGTATTAGATTATGAGTCGATAACATTTTTTTTTTTTTTTTTTTGGGGGGGGAGGGACATTTTATGCCACCTGGTGTAGATAACTACAATTGTAAATACCACTACATGTATATCAAATTTCCATTTCAATGATCATTATGATTCCATGTGATGTGGGAGAGGCAAGGTAGATTCCAACCGAACAATATAACAATACAGTCTCTCGTTGCATACAGTACTTTGTGCATGTCACACCAGTGGACATGCTGTTGTGTGTTCTGTGTCTGTTTATATGAGGGAAGAGAGAATGATTAAATGCCAGTAGAAGTCACACAATACATATAGTAGGAGGTGTTTTTATTCCTAGGACAATGCAAGTGATTCATCCTCTTTTCTTTTCTTTTTTTTTTTGGGGGGGGGGGGGGAGGGGGCATACCTTTTGTCAAGTAACTCTGACAGGCTTAATGTGTGCATAAAATTTTATTGCAAAACCAAGAAAAGGAAATTATACATTGTATAATGCTTTATATACAGTAAACCTCGGATAAGTCGACGTCGAGTGAGTCGAAAATCACTTTACTCGAAGCAAATTAAAAAGTCCCGATCTTTCCCTATGTATTTTCTCTAAGAAATATTTGGATAAGCCGAAGTACGAGAGTCGAATTTCGGCTGTGTCGAAGTAAAACATTCAGTCCCTTTTTAAAATACACGTAGTTTACATCACTTGAGCCGAAGAAGATTCGTCTGGCATTCTCATTACATTTAGAGGAGAACAAAAAAAAATCGGCATGTCGCAGAACCCCCGGCCGTCCCTGACCTGCTGCGGGTAAGCATGCACACTCACCGTACCGCTCTGCGCGCATGTCAAATACATACACATGTATGCATGTATACCTGTATACACACAGCACATCGATCCATATACAGTGTATTTTATCCATGCACACAGCACATCCATACTTTATCCATGTCAAGTCAGAACTCCTTGGTCAACCAATCGCTGCTTTGATATTTTAGTGACAGGCCAAGTGGGCGGAGCTTGTTTGTGCATACGCTGCCCGGCTGGCTGCATAGTTTTGTTCAATGGAGGTGGGATGGGCCTGGGAGAGTGTTGGTCTCAGGGTAGGTTGACAGAGCTGGCTACCTATGTTGCACCATAGACATAGCACATGCACATTGCCACATTAGCGCAGACATTCTCAGAACTACGTTTTACTAGTATTGGTACAAATTCCATGTTCAATTTAGAACAAAAGAAGAACATTACATATGTATCTTCAAGAACATGACGCACACGCACGCACGCACACACAAAGACACACACACACATGCAAATGTACTATAATACATGTACATAACTGTGAGTCGAAAAAAAATCGACTCTCACGAGAGTCAAAGTTCACTTAAGTCGACGCATTTTTGTCAGTCCCGAGAGCTTTGACTCATGCGAGGTTTACTGTATAGCCATTTATTTTTTTCTTATTTTGCTGTATCCATGTCATAATGTTCATAATCAATTGTGTACAATATTTATTCCTCCATTTCAACCTTTTTTTTTCTATGTATCAATGTGTTGAGAAATGCCCGTGTTAATTATAAGTGCTATAGGAATGCTATCTTTTATCGTTATATCAATCTTCCATTGCAGATCTGTTGAGGCAGCGTGATCCTCCAAAAAAAGCATCGGAACCCAAAGATTATCCAAGAGCTGATTGGTTCTACTATGATACACATGAAGCATCACAGTCGTAAGTTACAGGCAAAAGCATGCCTTGACATCCTGATCCAAGACCGCTGGTTTTGTTGTTGTTGTTGTTTTCTTTTTGTTGTTTTCTTTTTGTTGTTATAAATTCAGTCTTTTGATTGAAATTGATATCAGGATAGTGATCATCCACAATTTGCATTCTGCAAGTGAGGAGGCCCAACTCTGCCTCTTATGGCAAAATACTCAAAAGAACAAATCAGTGAGTGAATACCTGCTAGATTCCTTCTGCATGTTAAGTGTGACTGTGTTAGATAGAGCAGCAGTTCATGATCACTTCTGATTAAAGGGGAGAGCCATCCTGTTTGTATACGTACATTGTATGAAAGCAGACAAATCAGAAAAGTAGATTAGCGAAAATTTGGGAGAAAAATTAGACACACAAAAAAGTTATGAACTGTTAAAGTTTTGAGAGCAAGACAAATTTGGCAGCTCTGTGTGACATACTGTAGATGATGAGAAGCTCTCCGTCCCATTCTACACGACATTATGTCCTAAAAAAATACAATCGAATTTCCACATTGATAACTTTCAATATGATTAAACTGTCTGAATGTTATTTCAGGGTCTAAAATATAACATCTTACCTATATTTTGCAGAAAACCCCATTCAATTTGATTAAGTGGCCACAGAGAAATGTGGATCATTGTAAAGCATGTCATGGATCTGTTTCTTCCAAGTGTAGCACTTGTACTCTTGGGACGGCTTATTCATGTGTGAACACAATGGACAGAACATGGAGGGAAGGGATTCCTGACGTGCTCTACAGAGATCCTCATTTCTCTTTGACCACTGAAGCAAATCTGATGGGTTTTCTGTTAAAGATGTGGGTAATAAGTTATGATTTCATACCCTGAAATTGTATTTGGATTGATTCGCTATTTGTAAAGTTATCATTGCAGAGGTACCCGACGTAATTTTTTTGGGGACATATGTTTTATACATGTACAGTCACAAACTTTCATTTTTCTCATGAGAAAATTTTTCTCCAGATCTGTTCTTGGTATAAATTAAAAGTAAAACATGTTTGCATGTCCTCAGCAGATATGTTCTGTCTGTGCCAAAGTATTTGAGAAAATTGAAAATTAGATCTAGTTAGATTTTGTTAAAGAATGGATAGCTAAACACTTTGTACTCAACACCTCTGTCACACAGAGTTGCCAAATTGTCTCACTCTTTAAACTCTATTGCTTCATTTTGTGTGTGTGTGTGTGTGTGTATCATTTTTGTTCCTAAATTTTCACTGATATAAATATTTCTCTGATTTTTCTGCTTTCATAAAAAGCAGCATGATATCAGGATGGGCTTTCCTTTAGTGTTAATCCGAGAGTTTAACCATCAATGAAATACTTAGGTATGGTTTGATTATTTAAAAATCTCATGAATTAAATCCTCTGCTTGTGAGTTAGGGATGGGCTACTACCCTTTACCAAACAGTTTGAAATGAAATTCCATATTTGAAAACTGATGTGAGCCAGTTCTGGTGAAGCAATAATTTAATATGATTTGAACTGTAGACTGGTATTTCCATAGCTACAATCAACTTGTATTACATGTTATCTTCTTTTTGTACATTTTTTATTGGGGGGGGGGGGGGTTGTTTGTTTATTTGTTTTTTGATAAATTGTTGTAGCACCAACTTAGTACACTTTTGCAAATTTATGTGTTTGTCGTTATGATAGAGTGTTTTGTGTTTTTCATCTGCTTCACTCAGGAACCAATATCGGTCTCATCTGCCTGACTACATGGTTTACGAGGAGTACAGGCCAGAGGATCATGGTGATGAGGTCAAAGGTTACTATCAGCGACCGCCTTTCTCCCTGGATGACAAGATGACCGCCTTTGAGCGCCACGGCGATACAGTGACGGACAAACTAAGCATGAAGTTCCCCAACGATGAGTCCAAGCTGAGGAAGCCGCCAAAGGACAAGACAGAGGGCAAGGACTTCAGGAGAAAAAAGCAGGTGGACAGAAATGCCAATACCCCAAACCGACAGAAATACAAGCAAATGTGAGTTTACAAGCATAATTTTTGGCCTGTCCTGGGGGAACATTCTCTCTCATTTGCTCTTCATGGTAACTACAATGTAGATTCTTCATGGCTCTTTTCTGATGACAAGCGCATCACATTTTACGGTGTTTTATCAGTTTGTTCTTTTGCCATATCTTCGCCTTTATTAGTTTCCCCATAGACTTGACTGAACTTTTCAAAGTCAACAGAATGGATGTTGTACAGATGAATGCATATTTTAACATTCAAGAAAAGTGCAAGACCAGTCTCTTTGTGGCCTAAGCTTTTTTCTTTTTTTTTTCTCCTTAGTCAAAATAGGATGTAACATTTGGAAATTTATGTACATGTTGAACAAAAAAAAAAAATGAAATGATCCTAATTCAAGAGAATAAGATCTGCTTCCTTCTGCAAGGTAGTATCTTTCTATACCAGTTCCAATTAGATCATGATTAATGCTGCATATATTTATAGCCTTTTTTTTTTTTTTTTTTTTTTTTTTTTGTATTTATTCAAGATTTCATGCGTGTTCACAAAATAGGAATGCATACAAATGTATGCAAGTACATCTCATATAGCCAAGACAGAATATATACAATAAGTATACATTGATAAGAAGCAGTTACAGGATAGTATACAACTCCACTAAGAGAGCTACATTATTCAAGGTGACGAACACGCAAAGGAATTGCAACATAAGCTTAAAGCTTGAGAATCGTTGCAACCCCCGTGCACACAATCTATATATGTTTGCAAATAGTTTAAATGATACTTGATAGGAGTTTGGGGGGGGGGTATTTACAAAGAGAGCATGGGAACATGAGGGGGAAAGAAGAAATGCATGTGTGGTGCCTATTTGTCCTGTCGGACATTGACAAGAGAGAGCAAGAAAAAGTTTAAAGTGTCAAGTCATTATAAGCAAATTATACTGATTGAATTGATTAAATTTCTCATAAATCCCATTCAAATGTTTCTCTTATCTCTGCCCTTCTTCGGCCAGGTCTGTCCCAGAGTCGTATCGCAGCCCTGCTCAGATTGGGTCACTTCTGGCCAACACCTACCAGAGCGACTGGTACAAGCACCGCGACGAGGAGTTTGGCAAACAGAAGCCATCCAGCGCCGAGGTCCAGTTCCAGGCGGCGACGCGGGCAGATCGCCAGAGCACCGAGTACCGCGACGCCATCAGCAAAGGCGGGAAGCAGAACAAAGGTGCCGGAGCCTACTCGAGGAACGCGTTAGAAGTTCGTGGAACAAAGAAGACAGAACAAGTGAAGGCGATGCGCACAGAGCAAGAAGGAGACAAGGAGCTCTTCAAACTGAGCAAGTGAGTATTTCTTGGCTGAGTTTGCGATAGTCTCTATATGGGGAATGTTTTCCCTTTCTTTAATTACATTCCAGATCTATAGTACACCAGCTTCACAGTTTCATAACTTCTGAAGAGTTATTCAAAGCACAATATAGATGGGGTAGTTGTGTAGTCCAAAAAGCCATCATGAAAACAAAACAAATGATGATTTGCATACAAGATTAATCAATGTTTCATACGATACAAATGTTTCAGTTCATGTATTTCCAAAAAGAGTCTTGTGAAGATCCACTGAAGTGATGAAAAACTTTTGTGACAGACATCACATGTCAACAGATGCCATACTTTCATGAACCTGTCTTTTGACTTCATTCAATTCACTATTCTTTTTCACAGGTTTGACAAAGTGGGTTCAAAGGTCAACTCAAGGTGGTCATCATCATCGCCGATCAACCATGCTGCAGACCAGGAGGTGGCAGTGGCTCCCGTGGTAGCCAATTAAAAGACGAGAAAGCATCTTATGGAAAAGAAAGAGGAGAGAGAGAGAAGTTCTGTAGTATACATTCTTTGGTTCAGGGGACAATCTATCAGACTTGTCTGCTTCACTGACAACTCATCTCTCAGGGTCACAAAGGTGTTTGGAAAAGCTGCCCGATGGTCTCTATTCAGTGAGAAGGAAGACTTATCAAAATCTTGTAATGCTTCGTATATCCCCCGTTTTTGTGGGATGGCGGTAGAGTGGCATCGTGAGGATTCCCTCCACTTTTCCAAACTCCTTTATCACAAATCTGTTTCTTTAGGTCAATATGAGTCTATAGTACTGCTTGCATATGGAATGGTCTGTTGGCGGTGTTTTCGACAGATATGCTTTTTCGACAGTGTTTTTCTTTTTTAATGAATTTGTGAAGGAATGGAATACAATCGTTAAAGGTTTGGAAGAACAAACTGAACATACTTTGTCAGTAGGTGTCTCTTTGTTCTTCTATCCTCTTTCTCTCTCAGCAAATATTTCTATACAGTAGCAGAGAAAAAGAGCGATGGAGCTAGGTATCAATGCCTCACATAAATTCATAGGTCACATGTGTCGAAACGGCGCATGAAAGTTTATGTTGAAATGATGACGTGTTGAATGGTTACAATGGCTGATTTAATTTTATAGGCATTAAGAATGGTCATCTTTCTTGAATCATTATCACAGACATCCTGCTGTGGTGAAGGTGCTAGTTTTTTGTTTGTGTGGTTCTTTTTTTTTTTTTTACTTTAATGAGACAATTATTCTGCCTCTGTTGGTTTTTGATCACTCAAACCAGCCCATTCTTTAATTAGGGTAAGGTTTGCTATCACAGTTTGTAATTTATGGATTGTAAATCAGCTTTGAAATATGTGTATTCCTCCAGACAAGAATGTAAAATGATGTCATAATATGATCAGATTCCATAAGTGGAACATTTGAAAAGGTAGGGGACAAGAAAAAAAAAAGTTGTACATTTGATGAGTATTCAAAAGTCAAGAATTATCATTTTCATTGTCAAAGAAAACACAAAAAAAACACCAAAAACAAAGATCCAGTGTTTTGTTTTCAAAAGTTGTCCTTAGATATTTCAGAGTAAAAAAAAGTAGTTAATTGTACTTGTTCCGTGTGTTGAAGATAAGCATTTAAGTCTTGCCAACTTATAATGTAAGTTTTTGTACACTGTGTCACAAAGTTATCTTTTATTAAGTAATGCTCTATTTTTTTCTTTATGTAAAAATAACTGTAATATATGTTTTTGTATATAATGCTTTGTAAATACATTTCATCACCGAAAAAAAAAAAGAGTTGTTTTTAATTCATATCAGTAACGTGTGATGTTTATAAGTGCAAGTAATTTGATGTAAAGTGTGGACAAAATACTGTGTATTTTTCCAGCACAGTGTATACAGTGAAAATCAACATTTGTGCACACTTAAGTGCAGAATGACGTTACTACTTCTGACCAGTCATGTCAGAATAAGTGCATGGTACTGGCAGGGTTCTGCTAGTCTAGGACAAACCGTTGTTACCTTTTACAAAACAGTATTTTTGTGATTTCAAATAGATTGAAGAGAGCACATTCTTCAGGTGGTGTCATATTTCTTTGTTAATCTGTGACATTTAGAATCAAAAAGAGAAATTTTGAGAACAATCTTTTTGATAAACAGTATTTCAGAAGCATAGTGTGCAAACTTGTGCCATTGATATCACACAGAATGAGCTGTGGGGTGCTCAACAATCACAATCCATCAATTCTAAAATCTGGACTTTTTTTTTAATGAAAAGAAAAAGAATGGCAGTTGATAACTTCTGCTTTATGGTTCATTGCAGTGTTTGATGTTACAGGATGCATAATTGAGTAGTGGAGAGTTGTGTCTCTTCCTTTAATAATTATTTAATACTTGGTGTGCATGTATGACATCACCTATTAAGATTTTTTAGCTCACCTGAGCCAAAGGCTCAAGTGAGCTATTGCGATCGCCCTTCGTCCGGCGTCCGTCGTGCGTCGTGCGTCGTGCGTCGTGCGTCGTCCGTCGTCCGTCGTCCGTCGTCCGTCGTGCGTCGTGCGTAAACTTTTTACATTTTCATCTTCTTCTTGAAAACCCCAAGACCGATTTTCATCAAACTTGGCAGGTAGCATCCCTAGGGGGTTAGGAACTCAATTTGTTAAAATGGGCACCATGACCCACCCAGGGGGCCCCCAGGGGGGCCCAAACCCCCCAAAATTAAGGAATCTTTAAAAATCTTCTTCTCTAGAACCAGAAGTGATAGAGCTAAGTTAATACTATGAGTTAGTTCATTGATGACTGTAGTTTCAAGTTTGTTCATGGCAGAATCAGGGATGCCCCCCCTTGGGACCCAGGGGAGGGGGGTGGGGAGGGGTTCTAATGGGGCCTAAATTGTACATTTTCATCTTCTTCTTGAGAACCCCATGACCCATTTTCACCAAACTTGGCAGGTAGCATCCCTAGGGGGTTAGTAACTCAATTTGTTAAAATGGGCACCATGCCCCACCCAGGGGGCCCCCAGGGGACCCCCAGGGGGCCCAAATCCCCCAAAATTAAGGAATCTTTAAAAATCTTCTTCTCTAGAACCAGAAGTGATGGAGCTAAGTTAATACTATGAGTTAGTACATTGATGACTGCAGTTTCAAGTTTGTTCATGGCAGAATCAGGGGTGCCCCCCTTGGGACCCAGGGGAGGGAGGTGAGGAGGGGTCCTAATGGGGCCTAAATTATACATTTTTATCTTCTTTTTTAGAACCCCACGACCCATTTTCACCAAACTTGGCAGGTAGCATCCCTAAGGGGTTAGGATCTCAATTTGTTAAAATGGGCACCATGTCCCACCCAGGGGGCCCCAGGGGGGCCCAAACCCCCCAAATGAAGGAATCGTTAAAAATTTTCTCTAGAATCAGAAGTTATACAGCTAAGATAATACTATGAGTGAGTACATTAATGACTGTAGTTTCGAGTTTGTTCATAGGAGATCCAGGGGTGCCCCTCTTGGGGGCAGGGGTGGGGGGGTTGGTTAGGAAGGTCCAAATGGGGGCCTGAATCGTACATTGTCATCTTCTTCCTGAAAACCTCATGATAGATTTTTGTCAAACTTGGCAGGTAGCATCCTTAGGGGGTCAGGATCTCAATTTATCAAAATGGGCACCATGCCCCACCCAGAGGGCCCCAGGGGGCCCCCAATTCCCCAAATTAAGGAATCTTTAAAAATTTGGGCCCTTATTGTACATTTTCATCTTCTACTTCAGAATGCCTGGTCAAATTTTGGTAGAGCTGTGAATAATTTAGATTAGTGACTGCGTGAAAGGTGAACTTGCGATACTCAGGTGAGCGCTAGACCCGCGGGTCTCTTGTTTTTTTTTGACATCACTGCCAACAATTTTTAATGTCTCTTGCATTGAATTAATGCTGAGAAAATTACTAGCTTATTGCTCATGACAAATTGTCTCTAAACTGAAATCATTTAACAAATTTTTAAAGTTTTGTGCCGTTTTGTATTCAGTATCGTGGCTATCCACATTCTGCGCTGGATATTGTGTATTAGGTGTTTCAGTCTACTATGGGGTGGTACTACAGTGGTTGTATTTTTGCTATTGGACACAGCATGTTTGTATTCACTATTATTGTGTCCATGGTTGATTAAACCTGTCTACATGTAAGATATGGTGTCACATAAAATTCTTTACCCCGGGTTACTTACAATGCCAAATTTGCTGAGGTTTTTTTTTGACACTTAATATTGTATTGGTATCAATCCGTCCAGACTGCTGTATTTTTGTACAATGTACCAACATATGTCTTCAATAAAGTTTTTGATTCTTACAGAATTTTTCGTATGGTCCTCACTTGTTTGTTATGAAATATACACTCTGCAGTTGTAGGTACATGTACAATGTATGTGTATATGTTTATCAGAGGCTCCAACTCTCCCGCTTTCGACGGGAGATCTCTCGCCGAAAACCCATTTTCACAAAATCTCCTGTTCTCCTGCTTGAGGTTTAATTTCTCCCGCCTTGGCTCTGTGTCTCCCGCTTGTATGGTTTTGTAGATGCCATTCAATTTCATAATACACATGCATATATAGCATCTGCACATGATATATGAAATGAAGTTTTATTAAGCCAAAATATATGATTTGATTCATTAAATTATTACTTACTTAGTGCCATCGTATGTTGAAAATAAGCCTGAGATAGCACGAAAGAGCATCTATAGAACCCTATAATGACCCAAAGGACTTCGCGAATCTGAAATGTAGTGGCCAGGAATGATACATGTACAATTGTACTTTATTTTGAATTTTAGCTGCCAATTGATTGGGCCACCAGGAGATAGCCTTTTTGGAAATATGCTGGCCTGACATCAGTTTTTAGCAGTCTCAGGGCATCGGTCCACTGGTCCACTACCAATGTCAAGCCGTGTACAAATTACGTATCGCCGCTGCGACGACAAAAAAAAAAAAAAAAAAAAAAAAAAAAAAAAAAAAAAAAAAAAAAAATTGGCAGCAAAGGCACTATATCAAATGAGATAGGCCTTCCTTTGACATGGTATGGGGGCTTCATTTTGGGGGTAAGACAGCTTGGGTTCATGGACAAGACATCATTGGACCAATTATCTGACCATTTATCCAAAAAAAAAAAAAAAAAAAAATTCACCAAAATTTGAGATACAAGATCTTGTCATCCCAGCAACAATATAAAATATTGAATAAACCGGTACACTTTTTGCTTTGTGTGTGTGTGTGTGTGTGTGTATTGTTGTTGTTTTGCGTGTGCCGCCTGCGTGTGTTATGAATAAGTAGGCGTATTGAATAATTATTTAGGATGATGAAAGATGAAGATTTGTTTTGGTTGGGAGGGGGAGGGCTGGTCGGGCTTATATGATTGAAAAAAAAAAAAGGATTAATCGATTTGTAGGAAGAGAAATAGAAGAATTTTGCGACAGTCGTACCGAATATAAAGTTTTACTCTCTTGCAATTTCAAAACATTGGTTTTAGGCAGCTGAGTCTGACGGTGACAAGACACTTGCTCCTGCAACAGTAACCTGCTCTGGTCTCATTTTCGTGAAGGACTTAGGGTTAGGGCTTTGATGGCGATTTAGGTCTCATTTGATGTAAGGATTAGGGTTAGGGTTATGCTTGTTGGTAGAATCTGTGTTTGGCTTGGCGTGCAGATATTTGATGAGAGCAATTGTCGCAGGAGCAACTGTCATGGAGCAGGGTTTGACAGCTCTTGCTCAAGGGCACATGGTGGGGGACGGTAAAATGCTGAAATGAAGAACACAATTCATTTCATAGTAATAAATGGTTTATTATCTTCCCTTCATTTCTAATGGCCCATTGTTCCCTAGAAGGTAAAGCAATATTACACACATTTCGACAACTTTCTAAACTATGCAAAAAAGATTACACTGCATGTTTATCTTTGCCTATTATAAGTTATATCTATTTGAAAGCATCTTAAGACTTTACCAATGAAGAGACTTGTGTGTCACAGAAATAATTCTTACATACTTTTGTTGACTTTGACCTCTTTCAAATTACGTGATTATATTCTCTATGTGAAAACAGGGGGAAAAAAATAAAGAATAAAACTACAATGTATTAAAAAGAAACAAGCGGACGGGCATTTTAGGGAGTACAATCTGAATGGCGGTTCCAGGCGGTTCAGTTACAACTGGGATACAGCCACAATGCCTAGTGATTTTGTCAAAATATTAGTAAGTAGGGCCTACCAACTTGTCAGTGCTCAAGATAGGAAGAAGCTAGATTGGGAACTTCGCCCTCTGCGGTCACTGTTGAGCAACACTCGACAGAACACGTTCTTTGTGGGAGGCAGAGACTCCAACTCTCGGGCTTTCGGCGGGAGATCGCTTTCGACGGGAGATCTCCCGCCGAAAGCCCATTTTTGCGAAATCTCCCGTTCTCCCGCCTGAGATATAATTCCTCCCGCCCTGGCTCTGTGTCTCCCGCTTGTAATGATTTCTTACTTTTTGTCTTCGTACAATTGTATGTTGAAAAATAAACCTTAGATAGCAGAGAGAGCATCAAGAACTCTGATTATTAGAGCTTCCAGGGCCCAAGCGGGCCCTGGACCCCGGCCGCAAGGAACTTTGCGCTTGTGAAATGCGCTTCACGCGCATCAAGTTGGAGTCTCCCGTTTGCAAGGGGTTTCAGGCGGGAGAATCTCCAGATCAGAAGGTGCTTGGGGTTGGAGTCTCTGGGGAGGACCGAGATCATAAGTAACTTGTGAAGTTCAATGCATGACACTTGAAATTGCTTTGTGTAGTTTATGCCCCTGTCACACTTTTCAAACGCATTAAAAATGAATGTCGATTTTTGGCATCCGTTGATATCCGTTAAAATGCGTTTCATGTCCTTTTTATTCTTTGGAGGGACGTTTATCTTCCGCGGATTTCCGACGTCAGAGCGGCCATGCACAAAGTTTTTTCTCGCCAAAACCGGATAGCGCGATCTGACCTTTGTCCGATAGTTGTACGTTTTCTCCTGTATCTGTACTGTATACTTTGTCGTTTTACACGCGTTTCCATCCGCTAGGCCTCATGTAGAGTCCTTTGCTGCAAGAAATGGAACGGATGGACAGCACATTAAACGCGTACGCACTGTTCTCTGAAGTTCGATGTACGTCTCATGCGTCACCCATTTGTTCCTCGTGCGTTCTGTACTGTGGGCATGCGGTTCTTATTCGTTTCTCCTGCATTAGCGCACGTTCCACTGTCGTGTACACAATCGCTCAAGGTCCTCTATAACGGAAAATTTACACTTTGTCCACTGGATTGACGATTTGAACAACGGATGAGCAAAATCTCGCCCCAGGCCCGTAACAAGGGGGGGGGGGGGGGGGGGGGAGGGTTTCAGGGGTTCCCCCCCCCCCCACTAGCGAGCAGGGTACGCTTGAACCAAAAAACAAAAAAAAAGTGAAAACTTCTTCCCAAAGCTCCAAATACGACAGAAGAATGATTTTTAAAGACAAAACAACAACAACCAAAATAAAACAAAAACAAAAAGCCAGGATGACCCAAACTCGACTAACGTCTCTTGCGCTTCTCCATATTCACTACCACAAAGTGATCAACCTGGAAGAGGTGGTTGATATCTTCAGCAACACAAATCCAAGAAGGATGACGCTGAACTTGGTATAGGTAATAGGTATAAGAACAAGGGCGCCGGAAGCGGGGGGGGGGGGGGGGGCAGGGGTGACACTTGCCCCCCCCCCCCCCCCCATAAAACTTTTGGGGGGCAAAACGAGTTTTTGCTCCCCCCCCCAAGTGCCCCCTGTAACAAATGAAATTAATCAATTTATTCAAAGACCAATATGGACAATAAAGGCACCTTTCTTGTCTAAAAGGTGTCAATTTCATAACCGAAAATCATAATTCATTATTAATGTACACTATATAATATCTATACACTAATATTTACTTATGAGTAAATTTAGTGTAAAGATGGTAGCCTCGCGTCCTCGAGTGTGCCCCCTGAAACATACCTTGAGTAAATCTTACATTTTCCCTTTCTTCTATGCTTTTTAGCAATATAAGAATAGTTTTTATTGCTCGAACAGTGAGATCACGTTAAAGCTTTTAATGAATACATGTCAGTTGAATGGCAAAGTGAAAGTGCCTCGCTTGCTCTGCCGGTACATATAGTAAATGAACAGTTTTCATAAGTTATGATGATAGTCCTTTGCAGTGATGTTTGTTTTACCCCCCTCCAACACCCTCGCCAAGGATCTCACACCGTCACATAATGTACCCCCGTATGTTATAATCGTAGTCCTTCACACTATCTTTTTTTTTCCCGCCATGTTTAATTCCCTTGAAATTTGCCTTTTAAATGCTCTAAAGCGCGATTTTTGTACTCTGATTTTACAAAAAGTCCCTACCGTGGGAGGGGGATATCCCCCCTCCCACACCCTCCCCCCGCTCGGTCGCTTCGCTCCCTCGCCGAGGATCTCACACGTTTACATAAATGTACCCCCCCCCCCGTATGTTATGATAATAGTCCTTCGCACAATTTTTTTTTCACTATGTTTGATTTCCTAGAAATTTGCTTTTAAATGCTCTATAAGCGCGACTTCTGTACTCTGTTTATACAAAAAGTCCCTACCGTGGGAGGGGGATATTCCCCCTCCCACATCCTCCCCCTGCTCGGTCGCTTCGCTCCCTCGCCGAGGATCTCACACCGTCACATCAAAATGTACCCCCCCGTATGTTATAATCATAGTCCTTCGCACTAATTTTTTTTCCCCTAAGTTTAATTTCCTAGAAATTTACTTTAATTGCTCTATAAACGCGACTTTTGTACTCTGTTTTTACAAAATGACCCTACCGTGGGAGGGGGTATCCCCCCTCTCACACCCTCCCCCTGCTCGGTCGCTTCGCTCCCTCGCCGAGGATCTTACACCGTCACATAAATGTAGGCCTACCCCGTATGTTGTAATCATAGTCCTTCGCACTATTTTTTCCCACTATGTTTGATTTCCTAGAGATTTGCTTTTAAATGCTCTATAAGCGCGACTTTTGTATTCTGTTTTACAAAAAGTCCCTACCGTGGTACCCCCGCTCGGTCGCTTCGCTCTCTCGCCGAGGATTTCACACCGTCACATACTGTGCCCCCGTCGAGATTTTGCCCCCCCCCCCCCCAAAAAAAAAAAAAAAACCCAACAAAACAAAGCAAAAAAACAAAAAACAAACAAAAAAACAGAAAACAAACAAGTGTTCCGGCGCGCTTGTATAAGAACAATTCAGTATATAGGCACGAAGATGATCACTGTTGTGTCAAACCGAACTATTAAAGGTGAAGAATTGATTGTTTTTAGGTTTGAAAATATACCCCTCCCAGAGTGAGACCCTATCCCACTTGGTTGCTTAACTCCCGCAGAAAGGTCTACTATTTCCAATTTTGACCCCCCCCCCCCTCCCCATAAAAATCCTTGTTACGGGCCTGCGCCCGTTTCTTTTACGGTGGGCATATTCAGCAAAGTGTGACAGGGGAAGTAGGCATTATAGCAACCGTCATCCACGGTCTAGTTGTCATTATCAATTGATTGATTTAGTGGAGTCTAACAAAGCGATTAAAGAGAAAGTTTATGGTAAAACTTAAAGACGGTAATATATACAGTTGTAAAGGATGGGGTGGCGCATGGGGGGGGGGGGGGGCTCAGTCTACCTCTTTAGCAACAGCCCCAGGTTCGATTCTCACTTCGTCTATCAGTCTATACAGGGAGGGTCTGTCAGTTGAGCAATGTGGTGTTTCAATGCCGCCCCCTCTCAAAAGAGGCAGAATCATTCTGGTCCTTGGATAGGACGTTAAGGTCACACCGGTCGTCCTGGTGAGGGAACTGTGACGACTCGTGCACGCAAGAGATCCCACTTCATTCATCCATGGTGAAAAGCAGGGTGCTACCCTTAAGGTGGAAGACCAGCAAGTGCAGCTGAATATGGGCTAAGCTAGCATCTTCTCTACCAAGCGGAAAGAGGGTGTGGCAGCTATAGAGTATCCCCTCCAGACCTCCCCCCCCCCCCCCACTGCACGCAGATGACTTCAGAATTTTTACTAGTGAAACGAATTAGTCTCAAGGACTACTTTTGAAATTTGTATTGCCTCCTTTGCCAAACGAAGGAGCTGTTGCATATGCAGAATTTTATTTCAACGATCTGGTGCACATTTTGGTTGTAACTTTTGAAAAAATATTTTTATAAAAGTAAGAAAAATGAATAATTCTTGGGAATCTATAGGATGAATGAATCATTATCTGTCACGACTTGTTCGGAGTACTAGTATTAGTCTTCACTCATGAACTCAGAATAGTCTATATGCGATATGGACTATTACTGACACACACTCGCACATGAATTCGAGATCAATTTCCTCTTGTATTCAATTAGGCCTATCCATAATTTATCTTTAATAATATTTATCATCATAGTAATACAATGAGACCTAAAAACGCCACTTCTCAAACACTAAGGGAGCCCTAAAAGATTACTGCATGCAATGTAACATTATGTGATGTATTGTAGTGTAATGTACTAGTAATGTAATGTAATGTAATGTAATGTGATGTAATGTAATGTAATGTGATGTAATGTGATGTAATGTAATGTAATGTGATGTGATTTAATGTAATGAAATGTAATATAAAGTAATGTAATGTAATGTAATGTAATGTAATGTGATGTAATGTAAGTAATGTAATGTAATGTAATGTGATGCAATGTAATGTAATGTAATGCAATGTAATGTAATGTGATGCAATGTAATGTAATGTAATGCAATGCAATGCCATGTAATTTAATGTAATGCAATGTAATGTAATGTGATGTGATGTAATGTAATGTAATGTAATGTAATGTAATGTAATGTAATGTAATGTAATGTAATGTAATATAATGTAATGTTATATAGATGATGACTGGCGGGGGAGGGAGCATACCGAATGTTCCACCCGAAGGGTTTGAAATGTTATTGAGGGAGGTTATAAGTCCCGAGACGAAGTCGAGGGACTTATAGCCTCCCGAAATAGCATTTCAAACCCTGAGGGTGGAACGTTTGGTACATGTTCCCGACAACAAAAGTCATCATCTGTTATATTATATGGGTTTGTCAAATACGTCAAATACGTCAACGTCAACCACCAGCACAACACACTCGATCGCTCGTTCGCGTATTGCAGAGCCAAATTCACTGTGCGCGCGCGGTCCTGGGCCTTCTGTCATTTACGTGAAAATGTTTTCCCATGGGAGAACATTCACAAGAATGTTCGCCCATGGGCGACCATAACGAATGTACCTCCATCACGTGACTGTGTCTAGCCAATCACTAACCGGTATTTGACTAACCCATTTAATATAATGTAATGTAATGCAATGTAATGTAATGTAATGTAATATGTAATGTAATGTAATGTAATGTAATGTAATGTGGAATGGAATGGAATGGAATGGAACGTAATGTAATGTCGCCGCTCACTATGCAAACCCTGAACGCATGTTACCCCCTTACCGTTTGGCACTGTCTCAGTGCAAAAAGTAAACACGGAATAATCTCCAGTGTATGGGCATTAATGATCACAACGACGATTTACAAAACATCGAAATTCACCGAAAGGCGGCTTGATTGCATCTTGACTTCCCGGACGTGCCCCCACATTTCATACAGAACAAAACAAAACGATATTGAACAGACCAAATTCAAACACGCCGAGACTTGAAAGTCCAGAGTCAAAATGAACACAGCTTCGCTCCATGCAGTTGTTGTATACCTGTATAACCACATCTCTTGTTCAGGGTGAACACGTTTTATTGAGCTCCCTGGGGTGCTGTTGTTTTCCATCACAAGAATAGTATATTAAACACTGGCTTATTCTGGCATTATTACTGTTTATCAAAATATACTTTTGGACACCAATTACCTTGAATGCTTATTCACGTTCCTAAAAAGAAAAAAAAAATCAGACATAGGCCTATATCATTATATGAATAAAAAAATTGCAGCATGAAGCTTTGGATTTTTTTTTTTCCACATCATATTGAAATGCAATTGGATAAATAGCATAATGCCAAGCAGGCGAGAAGATTAATGAAGTCTATCGAAATTGGACCGGAAATAAGGAAATTGTGGAATCTTAATGGTTCATGGCATCAAATTATGTTTTCACCGAATAATGGTAAATGTGCTATTAAAAGTCGCAACTGGACATGCACACAAATTAGATGAGCCGCTGATGTCATCACCGCACAACTACCCTGTTGGTTGGTACACAATTATACTATTACAGTACTGTAATTACGTAAGAATAGGGACGTTGTTAGAATGATGACGACATAGTCGTCTCCGCAATTTGGATAATATTGATTGCATGCAGCCGATTAACATGCAATTTCTGTCGTGATATATTCCATACATGTACCTTCCACTTGATTCATTCTAATTTAACAGAAAATTTCATAATAGCCGTTTTCACCCCATTTCTTCAAAGGTCATTTCAGGAAAGAATAGAGATCCTTGTTAACCCTTTCAGCCCCGCCTTTAACCCTAACTGCACTGGGGGGGGGGGGGCCTCGGAGGCCCCCCCCCCCCCTCGACATTTCGCACGATTACTCTGCAACACGCAATGCTCTCGCCGCGATGCTCCATGACATTTTTCTTTTGAGTTTCCCGCACATTTTGACACCAAATTTGTGACGCCTGGGGGTACGGTTCTGAAGTTACATGACTTTTTGTACATGCACGTGAGGCCAAAAATGGCTAAAAAATGTGATTTTGTGTACAAAGTCAATGCAAATTGAGTTTTTTCACATGGTTCAATAAATATGCTTATTTTTACTCTCAATGGCTAAAATTAGTTTGTTTTAGGAGTATTATGCTTCAAAAAGTGTCTGTGACAAATTTTGTTACAAAAAACAACGAAAACAATAGGTCGAAAAAACAAAGAAATACATAAGAAATTCATGAAACAATAAAATAAATAAGAAATTAATTTTGATACCGAATTTTTTTTCAAGTACATTTGCTAAGAATGCCACAAAGAATAATTATACCAAAAATGAGCACTTTTGGAGCTTTATTTACTGATTTAGATGAAAGATTCTGATTTCTCGCATAAATTATCATAATTAATCAAAATAAAATGAAAGAAGACTATTTTCTAAAATTTAAAAACACGATCTTGTAGATTACATCGCACACTACCATTGTGCAAAGTTCCGCGGCGATCGCGCGATCCACGGCCGAGATCTTAGGGGGGGGGGGGCCTTGAGGCCCCCCCCCCCCAGTCTTTCGAGCTACCAAAATAGCCCAGTCTGTTTAGGGTTAACATATATATATATATATATATATATATATATATATACATTTGTATTACAATATATACATATGTGTGTGTGTGCGTGTGTGTAATATCAATATTTCAGTATCAATTTTGAAGGGATGGTATAAGTTTTGTTTGAGAGTGGAGATTCAGATTTTAACATCTTGTGAGATAATGGTGAAAATCTGGTTTGAAATGGCTGAGATATCCAAAACAAAATGGTCCTAGATGATAACAGGTGGGACCCTCGCGTTATTAGGATTTTTTTGTTTTGCTTTGTTTCGAATTTCTAAACCACTTCAAAACCTTTTTTTCATCAAAAGCTACTACATGTAATTACTCTTATCTCCCATCTCAACCAATAACTATACTAAAGGCACCATTACCTTACATCCCACGGAAAATACACACACAGACACACAGACACAGACACACAGACACACACACACACACATACACACACACAGATTTTGATAGTTCTTGATTGATAGTCTATAATGCATTTTGTGAGTATATGTATGACTGTATTTATGTGATTGCCTTCGCGATTACTTTTATTCATTTTGTTTGTTTACAATCTAAGCTTTACATTTTTTTAAATCATTCTCTCATCTGGATTCCACGAGGTATACGCCAAAGGATCTCTTTTTAATAATGAATCCCTTAATTTCCATATCGTGATAAGATAGTGATGGTTATCAACTGATGATTCATTAAAAGAATACAGTATTTCGTTGTTGTTGATGGAATTGAAATAAAATTCTCTTCAGTTCACTTCAAATCAAATTCGATTCAAATTCAGATTCTATTGTGCTGCTGGTAGGGATGAGTCTGTTGAATAGCTCCAATTTCAATGGACAGCAAGCTGTGTTATCTGAGTACAAGCCTGTTTGTACTGCATATGTTTGTACTGCATGTGGATTGAACTCTCAAATTTCCAGACCTGTTCGGAGTTTCTGTGGCAACCGAATCAACTATTACCCCAACTCTGATGCGTCTCACCATATTTTGCTTCTAAAGGATGGCGACGTCAGTCCCAATCCTGGTCCTGAAGTCAGATCTGAACAAACACAACCTGTCAGAGAAAGCATATCCTATACACGTGAGCAACTGTTTGATGTCAGCCCTCATGACACTTGCCATCAGAGGCTGTCTCCGATTTTTTGGAAGAAGCTCACCTCCTTGGGGATCTCCCACCGCAAGTCAACACGACGTGGTAGAAGAGCAGGTGTGGGAAGGAGGAACCAGCTATCTCTTACTACACCTGGAGCTCTAGCCCCCACACGTTTGGATGGAAATGGGAAGCATCAGCCAGAAAGAAGCACATTAAGCAACCAGGTCAATATGTTGGGAGTGTCAAAATGGAGAGATAAAAAACAAATTAACCATCAACAAGTGTCAAATAACACCCAAGCTCAAATCGGTCTGTGGAACGCCCGTTCTATCAGCAACAAGTCAACGTGTATCAGTGATTTGATACAGGAATGCAATCTCGACGCTCTAGTTATCACAGAGTCTTGGCTTACTGGTGATCACAGGGATGACCATGTTTTAGCCGATCTTAAGCTTTCACTTCCAAATTGTAGCATCTCACATTGTCCTCGCAAGGGTTCCAAAGGAGGAGGAATCTGTGTCATCCACCGTTCTTCTGCTTGCATCTCTTTGAATGATGCAAAGACCTTCTCATCGTTTGAGCTCATGGACTTTAACATCAGATTCTCACCCGCATCTGTTCTGAGGGTCTATGCCATCTACAGGCCACCACCATCTTCTCAAAATAAGCTGACCTATAGCATGTTTGCTTCTGAATTCTTCACTCTTCTGGAGTCAGCGGCCATTGCTGAAACCTGCCCAGTCATAATCGGTGACTTCAACATCCATGTTGATAATAGCTGTGACAGTCATGCAAAATCTTTCTTAAGCTCGCTGGAATCGCTCGGGTTTCAACAACATGTGAAGGAAGCTACTCATCGAGCGGGTCACACCTTGGATTTGATAATTTCTAGGAAAGTTGATGATACAGTTTCCTGTCTCAACCTTATTTCTGGTTTACCATCTGATCATTCTATGATCATCACAACCATAAACACTACGGGTTCAAAAAATCCTAGGAAGCGCATTACATTTAGGAAGCTGCGAAGCATTGACATCAGCTCCTTTCGGCAGGACATCAACACTTCTTCAATTGGGTCTTCACTTTCATCTCACCTTTCCACGGCTGTCGACGTGTATAATGAGACCTTGATTCAACTACTTGACAAGCATGCTCCCGCTGAAAGCAAGGTCATTACCATTAAGCCGTATGCACCATGGTATAATGAAGAGGTTAGGGAGGCTAAGAGGTGCAGGCGGCGGGCAGAGCGTCGAATGGTTAAATCTGGACTTTGCATCCATAAACAATTGTACAAGAAGGAATGTGAAGCTTACTACAATATACTGTTCGAAGCCAAATCAAAGTACCTCAAGTGCGAGATCAAGGAATCAAATACCAAGCAGTTGTTTGAGGTAGTGAAAAGGTTGTCGACCCCTAATCGTTCCGCAGCACTTCCTGATCACTCTTCTGATGAAGACCTAGCCAATAACTTTGGGGAGTTCTTTGAGAACAAGATCAGCTCGATTGTTTCTTCTTTTGATGATTCTTCTCATGAATTCTCCTGTGTGCCTGCACAACCTGGGATTTCACCTGTCTGCAATCTGTCAGAGTTTGATCCTGTTCCCGAAAGCCGAGTGAAATCCCTCATTAAATCGCTATCCTCAAAGTCTTCCAGCTTGGATCCAATCCCCACATGGCTGGTAAAGGCATGTCTCGATGAACTTCTGCCTCTTATGACACAAATCATCAACCTCTCTCTTTCCTCAGGAGTGGTTCCTGAGCAGTTCAAGACAGCACATGTGGTACCTTTATTAAAGAAACCTGGTCTTGAACGGAATGATTCAAAGAACTACAGGCCTATCGCTAACTTACCATTTCTTAGCAAGGTCCTTGAGAAACTTGTTGCAGCTCAACTCAGGACTTATCTGGATGAAAACCGCTTGTTTCCACCTCATCAATCGGCTTATCGTCATTTTCATTCGACTGAAACTGCTCTGGTAAGAGTCCTTAATGATCTTCTGCTTGCTCTGGATAAGGGTCAGGAAGCTGTCCTCATTATTTTAGACTACTCCGCTGCGTTTGATACACTAGATCATCACAGTCTCCTTCATCGTCTAGAGTCTGATTATGGTATCAAAGGAACTGTTCTCCATTGGATAGAATCTTATCTGGAGGGACGCAATCAGGAGATTCTTGTTAATGGCACTCGCTCCAGACCCTTTTCCCTTCCTTATGGGGTCCCTCAAGGATCAGTTGTCGGACCCCTGATGTATATCCTGTACACCGGTCCTTTGGGAAGACTTATCAACTCTCATCATGGAATGCAACATGCAACCTACGCTGATGACACTCAAATATACCTCATCATGAGCTCATCAGATCATGAGGGGGCGATGCTCAGACTCTCCGCCTGCATCAATGATGTGAAGAGATGGTCATTTGAGCATAAGCTGAAGCTTAATGAGCTCAAAACTGAAATGCTTCATCTGTCATCCAAGTTCCGTAATACAGACCGCCTGCCATCTCTTAACTTTGAATCTGGAAGCATTTCTTCGTCAGAGCGTATTCGAGACCTCGGTGTTATTCTTGACAAGAACCTGACTCTCAATCACCAAATTAAAAGTATATGTCGATCCGCCTCGTGGGGTGTCTGCAAAATCGGAAAGATAAGGCGATATCTCGATAAGTCATCCACGGAACGATTAGTCCATGCCTTCATCTCATCACATTTGGATTACTGCAATGGTCTCCTTGCTGGTCTCCCGTACTCCAACATTGCACCCCTTCAACGAATACAAAACACTGCAGCCAGACTTGTCACTCGAACTAAAAAATCAGATCATATCAGCCCAATCTTACAGTCCCTTCACTGGCTACAGATCCAAGACAGAATCATCTTCAAAGTTCTCCTTCTCATTTTCAAAATCAACCACAACCTCGCACCACCCTACCTTCAAGATCTTGTTTCTCTCCGCTCTGCATCCACATCCTCCACAACCAGACGTCTTCGTTCCGCCACCACTGCCAATCTTCAGTTATCCTCTGGACCTCGTACCAACACACGTTATGGTGATCGTGCCTTTTCCTCTCTTGCTCCTAAACCATGGAACAATCTTCCCGTCAGCATCCGACAAGCCAATACACTAGATTCATTTAAGTCAAACCTCAAAACATATCTCTTTAGGAAGTGTTATCTGTGTCAGTAGTGTACTAGTGTTTGTAATTGTTGTCATATATATGATTGTTGCTGTACTTATATGTGGATTGCTTATTGTTTTCTTCTTCACTCGTTCTCTATCTTTGTTTTTCCCCAGCGCTTAGAAATATGATATTAAGCGCTTTATAAATGTTATGTATTATTATTATTATTATTATTATTCAGATCTCATCATTTAGATGGGCTTCACATTAGATTCGTCTACAAAGAGTGTTCCCCCCCCCCCCCCCGTTTTTACGTGTGTGGGAAAGAAAGCCTCTTCAATCTCTTATTTGCTCATGCTGGTCACGTAGTGCAAGATGAGGAATCGTTAATTTGCCTGTGTTACTGAATGCTGCCGCAGACTGTAGCCTAAGAGAAAAGCACATCTAACAAGTTTCATGTCGGCAAATTTTTACACCAAGACTTTATAGGAGCTCTTGTGTCTCAGCATGACAAACACAATTAATGCATGTTGCACCCAATTTAATCGTTTTCTGTAGATTACGCAATCAATCTATATAGACAAATTCGGTTTGGGTACTTTTTTTAATGGTAATATCCAACTTGGGGCTTCAAAAATGTCTCTAACAAAAACGCTGACATAGCTATGCCCCTGGCTAATTGCATAATCTATTGAAAGTGCTTTTGCTCTTCTTTTGAAGCCCCTCAGTTATGGCTGCCGTAAGTTACTGTGTTCTTAAGTCGGATTCATCAATAAAGCTTCGCTTAGCATCGCTTAGCATCGCGCCAATAACCATGCCCATCACTACTGCGCTTGCTGGCGTAAAGTAGCTCACAAGAAGCACTGTATTCAATAGACTTTAACGAGTATAAGTTTCTCAACCTCAACCTCAACCTTCTCAACGACAAGAATGCACCACATTTTTTTTTCAATACATGTACTAACATAAATTTCCAGTGTGTCCTCTCGGGACAAAAAGGAATGTTGGGGAGCTGGATTTGGCAAGTATATTGTTCTTAGTGCGTATCAAAAAAAAAAGGTAATCCAACTTTGGAGGGCTACTATTTTATCATTGTCAGCTATGGAGAGGTTAATGCTGCTTGTATGGAAAGGGAAACTCTTCCTCTTTCCATTGGTAACTAACACTGTCGACAAATGTCATGCATGACTGAGCACATGGACTTTAAAGACAACAATAGCAAATTGCACTTTTTTCCAAGTTTGCGTGTTATTGTGAAGGAACAGTGCAAGTCTCACTGCATGGATGAGATCTGCCAATGAAAGTGGCCAAGTAGGCCAGCATCTACGAATGCAGGTTTGTGCTTAGGGTTTGTGTTTAGGTTTTTCTTAATTGTTTTATGGTCCATAACCTGTAACATGGTCATCTGTCCAATAACGTGGTCACTCCCACAGAGGCCAACCCACGCGGGTCCATTTTTCTCTGTTCATATTCAACACATAGCTCCCAGTGACAAACCATGTCTTGAACATGAAGAGAGAAAAATGGATAATGGTTTAGTCTTTATGAGAAGGACCAAGTTATCGACAACGTGGCCATGTTCAAGGTTATGAACCATAAAAGGATAGAAGAAACCCTATACACCAATCTGCAGTCGTGCGGGCTGGCCTGATGATTTGAGCTCTTTCATTGACACATCTCACCCATACACTGAGACATGAATTGCTCCTTCACAATAACACGCAAACTTGGAAAAAGTGCAATTTGTCATTGCTGTCTTTAAAGTTCATGTGCTCAGTCATGCCTGACATTTGCCAGCATAATTAAGTAACAATGAAAAGAAGAAGAGTTCCCCTTTCCATACAGCCAACATTCAGCTCTCGGTAGCGGACAATTATAAAATAGTAGCCCTCCAAAGTTGGATTATCTTTTTTTTTTTTTTTTGATACGCACTGTATGTATATATATACATATAGTGCGAGAGATAATTCCCTTCCCAGTCCAATTTCTTTCAGTGTGTGTATATATATATATATATATATATATATACAATATCCATCCTATGTGATGAGAGATATACACAATTCAAAAAGACACTAACAAGTCAATGGGTATCTCGGGGGCTGGATTTGGCAAATACAACAGTTGTTTTTTTTTTCATTTAAGTAGGGCCTGTGTTCACCGTATGTGATATATATATATATATATATATATATATATATATATATATATATATATATTATATAAATGAAGAAACAATCTGGTAGTGCATTTTTGGCCAATAAGGCATGAGTTTATTCGACTCGATTTTCGGCGCCCTGTGACTTCTTCAGGAGCCCTGAAGAATTAAAAGGCGTAGGACGCCGAAAAATGCATTAGGGCAATTCCGCGGTTAGTAACGTTACATTTGAACAAATTTAGATATTTGTTTTTACTACTAAATTACCATTTATTCATTTCAAGCCAAAATTATGTCAAAAACATGTTCATCATTCCCAGGTTTATGATACAGAAAAGAATGAATACAATCCAAGAAATAATAGCATTGCTATGGCAACTTAAAAGGCTGGTTAGTAACGTTACGAAAAAAGGACATGACAAAAAAATCAATGTCTTGTAACAAAAAGTGTGCAAAAATTCAAGTTACTTCAAACAAAGTGTTGCATTAATTTCAATTATTGCATCATGACAAATGTTCACACAATGTTTTTTAGCAGTTCGACCAATAATTTCTTAGCTAGACCCCCAAAAGCATGGTTAGTAACGTTACGGTTAGTAACGTTAGGGGAGAGCGGGGTGAGTTGGGACGCGGGTCAAGTGGGACACGTTCTCTGAATCAAAAACTGTTCAACCAATCAGCGATTGGCTTATATCTACAATAAGCCCCTAGCAACCATACATCACACTAAGAAAGCCATGCAGCTCGGCAAATTCTAAGTATGTATAAATTGCTATTGAAAATTTTCCCCAAAATATGACATTTTTTTTAAATCAGGCTAATTAACCTGTTGTCTTTGTATTCATGATTTCAAGGACACAATTGAAGCTGGTGGTGAGCCTTATTGATATGCAACTAATATAACTTGTTTTTGACAAATGCCTGCGTGGTTACTGAGCAGTCGTACATATTCATGTATATGCCATGTGAGGGACAGTTGGGACAACGTGTCCCATTTGTCCCTAATAATAGCATTACATGTAAAACAGTTCAGATTTTCAAACATGTTGTTCAAACTTGTTTTGTTAAAATAAAGATCATTTTAAAGCATGTTTGACTGTTTTCATTACCAATGTTTCATTACGCCTTCCAACTTTGGCATTTCCGACATTTCTATAGGATGTCACACTTTACAAACACCGTCCCATTTCTCCCTTGCCGTTGTCCCACTTGACCCACGGGTGGGTCAACTTCTCCCCCAAAATAAGGTTTTTTCTTTTTATTAACTGCAGAAAATTGAAAACAGTGCCACCCCCAGTTTATAGCTCTTTATGTTACCTACCATATGAACCTTCATGCAAGCCCGAAAGGAAGTGTAATCATCTCTTCTATAAAAAGATATAAGAAGAAAATCGGCGAACTTGAAATAATGTCCCACTTCTCCCCGCTCTCCCCTACATTTGTCCGGAGTAATTCCGCAGGTCATTTCACCCTTTTGTAATTGACAAAATGTCACATGACTTCTGGAGTATTTAAATGTATTTATCTTTTACCCTTTAGCAAAACTTTGAGGAAAAAATTTCAAAGGAACCCACTGTAATTTGCATTTAAGTGAATTTCAGCATCCCCAGTCCCACATGTACATTTTAAATGATGGTTTTAGATCTCGCGAAATCAATCAATACGAAAGATAAAACCTACTGAATTTGAAAGACCTTAATGATTGGTGAACATCCATGACATTAGTTGATACCTAGATTAAAGAGTAAGATAAAGAGGCACATTTCTTTTATCCATGTCATGTCCACCTAACTGCGGAATTGCCCATTACCAGTTTGTTTCTTCATTTCCTCGTGGAGCCAATACGTGACAGAAATCTCAACAAGTTTGGATATATATATATACATATCCAGCCATAAGGCGAAGTCCAGAATAAAAGTGTTTGAATAGATTGTTTGGGGGAAATTTCATAAAATGCATGATAATATTCAGAAAAAATGCAAATATTGCCCTTTTTGAAAAATTATGCATTAATTTGGGCTCAATGAAGCACAGAATTAACAAAAGCACAAAATTCATCTTATACCATTAAATTCCGCATATTAATGAGAAAATCAGCTTTTTTTCTGAGAAAAAGCAGATATACATACATTCCCCCATGACCCGTTTTCTATGAACTACATACACCCATTTTTTTATTATTATTTTTTTTTTGCATCGCTGACAATCTCCCCTAAATTGTATTGATGGTACAGTCCTCAATTTACACACACTATACGCCATCATCTGTGCCCCAGATCACTGATAAAACATTGAAAAACATTGTCAAAACTTTAAGGGCAATCAAAAATTTCCCGTTTGGAGGGAATTCCCCTTAAGATACAGACGTGTATCGACCATATATATATATATATATATATATATATATATATATATAATCATTATATTTATATAATATGTTTTTATGCATATATCAGATAGATAGAGAGATATATGAGTGGGTGGGTATGTTTGTGCGCGTGCGCTCTACGTGTACGTCACCTCAAAAGTGAGGTGGCGTTTTTCTTTCAACCATGCACGTCAATCCTATTCTCTTTCCGATGTGTATAATGACTATATGGGTCTGTACGCAAATCAAGCCACGCTTATGCTGCAGCCCCACTGTATTATTCATTGTTGTATTGCTCATGCGTTTTGCTGTACATTGTGTAAAGGCAATGAAGAAAAATTTTGTGAACAACTTATGTTTATGTATGCATATATACATGTACATGCATGTGCATGTATACAATGATAATACAGAAACCAGTAAATCAAATCAAATCAAATCAAATCACGTCAAGGGCAACGGTTGTGATCCTTTATATGAGCGGGGGTTAGCCAGATCTCGCCGACTCTGACAGCCTCTTCGAGTAGAGCGCGGCGGAAATAACGGCGAGTGCCCCGATGAACTCCACGCCTCCCAGCATGACGAAGGCTATGTTATAGGAGTGCGTCTGGTCAAAGATCCAACCTAGAGAAAAGGTGAAGTTTAAAGGAGACCTCCAAGTGATTTTAAGACTTTTGGATTTGAACATCTAAATATTGGTTGCATTGGGAGGAGGGTTTCGGAATGTATAGTGATTGGAATGAGGAATAAGAATGTTTTCAAAATTCATAACAAATCACAATGGGCAAGGATGATGACGTAGCACCTTCACATAAGAATGCACACGATTGGGTGCTCAAGGAAGCAGATCAAAAGAAGAAAACATGCATAAAATCTTCAGACGTGATATTGGGATGGAATTACATTAGATAACTGGAATAATTTTCACCATGATGGTAAATTCTGTAATCTGATTGGTCTATCAACCACGCAGTACATCCCGTATTACGTGAATGAGGAGGTCCTTGCCCCGTTGTAATTCCATGGTACCGGGTACTTGTGACTATGTGGCGATTCCACTTGTTTCGAGACATTCCATATCGCACAATATTGTCCATCAACCCCATTGTGCAAACGAAAAGGAACATATCGCAATGTCATATACTACCTCGAGAACTTAAAAAAAAAATTGTTTATTCTCGAAAAGCATTTCATACACGACCGACAAACAAAGCCTACCGGTTAATAGTCCCCCGAGGGGTTCCGAAAATCCGCGCACGCTCATGGCAAAAGAGAGCGCGGTGGGGAAGCGCTCGGGCGTGACGGAGAACCGACTGACGATCGTCACCAGCACCGTTTTCGCCCCGTTCGATACGCCGTTCATGATGGCCGTCAAGATCAGTACCCAGAATGCGTTGGCGAATGGGTTGATGGCGAAACCCAAGGCACTCAGGACTAAGGCGAAGGCAAATGCCCCAGGAGGCGAAATCACGTCCCGGTTGTAGTGTAAAAGGAAGCCGATGGAGAGGCGACCGACAATGTTTGAGGCTCCTGCAAACGTGTATTGGCAACAAAATTAATTTCCCTCATACACATAACGCTTTGTCGAAGTTCGAGCAAAATGCAAAATCCATCCATCCAAAAAAAAAAAAAAAAAATCACAACGGTAACATCTTTGGACATCTTTGAGTTCTTCAATAATTTCCAACCAAGGATATCATTTTTAAGATGATAATCGTTTTTCCTTGGAGTGAATTTCTAAAAGACTGCCTAATATCCAGTGGAAGACCAATTGAATGACCATACCATTATTATTTTCATGTGCTTTCCATTGTGATTGGGCTTGATTTATACCCTCTTTTCAACTATTGACGCATCAAATGTGAACTTTTTCGTTTCTGTGATGGTAACGAAACATTTTCTGGTCTGTCGATTTAATTCTTACTCCCCCGGATGCACATCATCTGGTTGAACTGAACATGGAGAAGGTCACTTTCATTTTAAATCTTGCGTTAACTCACCCCCTACTGGAGACAGTTTAACGGCGGTATCCTCAGAGTAGCCCTTTGCCACTCCGTTTGGCACAAGGAACACTATCCAACCAGTGTACGTAATACCGTGAAAGAACACTGCCACCATCACCAGTGAGAAGACGGGAAAGTCAACGAACACCTTGAAGTCGAGCGCCCTCCAAAATATTGAGATGCCCCCTCCAAGCTTCCCAAACGTCTTTTCCAGACATGACGAGGAATGTGCGTCAGATTGCTCGTCTGTGCTGGGAAACTGCGCGCCGAAGTCGTGAGTACTTGCTGCCAGCAAGCAGTCTGTCGAGCTCGCATCGACAAGTAGGGTGTCGTCGTATGCCTCCTCGCCATCCTGGTCTATCGTCACGATGGCACCGTTTGACCCAGAAGGCGTCGCCCCTAGCAGCTCTTTGCGACAGTCAACACCGCTGGACGGAGTCAGTGGGGCCTTCTCATCCTCATCGTTATAGGATGCTCGCTCTGTTGGAAGCTGCTCGGACAGGGGGCGGAGCATCGCTCCGGTAACCATGGTTTGGAAGTTGAGCCCGCCGAGGATGAGGACGGCGCCACGCCACCCGTAGATGTCGTTGAGGTATAGCGTGATGGGCGGGATGACCATCATGCCGACCCCGCCTCCCGTGAGCATGGTGCTGGTCGCTATAAAGTAGTGGTTTGGGAAATACTTTACACAAGTGACGCGAATGGGTAACGTCACCAGCCCATATCCTAATGCTAGATGTAAACAGGGGAGACAGTGAAAGCACTTTTGTTGAAACAAACGAACAACCGAACAAACAAAGAATTCTCAAAGATATCAACTAGAACACAAAGTTTAACAGAGTATTTATTAGCATATTACAAGGAAAGGTAAAAGGTAATTCCCTTTCTTTTGAGTTTATTTGATATTACGTTATGATCTAAGCTGAGAATGCCAATTCCTATAGATTTTGATGAGCAATGAATGGTAATATTATCAATATCAATCTTAATAAAGATATCGACATCATGATCAAGTCAACATCAATAATTATATCATTATAAGATCATCATTAATATCAATATCAATGGAGAAACTGCGTTTACTAACAAAATATTGCGACTCTAGTTATAGACCGATATGTGAATGAAACTTTAAGGAAGAAATCCACCTTAAAATTAGTTTGTATGAATGGGAACAGAAAACTTTGAGGAATAATATATATGACAATTAGAGCTTGATAAAATTTCGATGAAAACTAAGAAAGCTTTATTTTTGTTATGTTGTCTTGAGTCAATCAAAACAAATTGGCAATGCAGTGCGCGGTCATTATGCAAAGTTACAAACATTTTCTCTTCATTTTCCAATCAAGTAAATTACAAATCGCACTTGCACCTTTACTACAACCGCTTTAGATGTATTTCTATGCAACCCTTGTATCACACACACACACACACACACACACACACACACACACACACACACACAAATTAAATATTCCGTCATAAAAACTAGAAATAGAGAGATTTCATAGAATTTAGATAACAGTGCATATGGAATGAAAGCCCACATGCTTCATTACGTAATTGCCAATTTATACTTGATCATTGATTGATCACAACTTGAAAAAAAAAAAAACTGGCTCATATTCCATACGCGGTGTGAATAAAATTCAATAAATTTGAGATATTCCTCACTTTTTATGATTTCGCTCGCCCATTCGGTCGCAGGAAAAATTGCACAGATGAAAAGAAGACACACGAAATGGCGCCCAAAGCGGCTGTTTATGTCGGTCATGTGGAACTAGTCCTAATAAGGCATCTATATTAAAGATGATTGATATTTGGCATTTGTATAGTTATCACTTAACAGAAATTTAGCAAAATCCCTTCACAGTATATCATGATCTGACCATGCAGTTAATGTGTATAGCATTTCCAGACCTCTCCCTTAAAGCGCATATATCGGTGTAGTGATATGCGCTATATTAGCACTTATTATTATTATTATCATTATAATTATCATTATTATTATCATTATTATTATTGTCATTGTTATTATCATTATTATACTTATTATTATTATTATTATTATCATTATTATTATTATCCTCATTATTATCATTATCATTCCAGGGTTAACGTTCTCAATAACGAAAGACGAGACACAAAAGGGGCAAATGAGCACGTGTTGAAAGCATGATTATCGAAACGGGGACAATATAGGACCCAAAGAATTTCCAAGTTTAACGTTCTCTATACAAAATGGACACGGTGTCGTGAACTTTTTAATCATCAATGCATGATTGTTGGTACAGGGATATATCATATTTAAAAGGGCATTTCCATTGCATAGCTCAATGACTTCCTAACACCACTCAAAGCAATTCCTACACAAAGAATCCACCAATGGGGCGACTTCAAAAAGCAAATGCACACTATAGGAATAGCAGCAATGGGAGACAAAGAGGAAAGGTGAGGAACTTCTGGGGAAACTTCTAAAGAGCATGGTTTTAAAAGGGAGGGAAAGGGGATGAGGAGCGGGTGATGGGGGGGGGGGGGGGCAGTTAGAGTGGTAAACTGGGTAATGTAATATACTGTCATTGAATAAGACATAATGCGGGAGAACAAATTTAACGAAATAACTTTAGCTTTTCCACGCCGACGTGGATGTTTTTTTTTGTGTGTTTGTTTGTTTGTTTGTTGTTTTTTGTTTTTGTTTTTTTTTGGGGGGGGTTCTTTTTTTGCGTTATGATCAATCACCAACCAGTTTATTCTATATAGCATTATCAGGCAATCTGTACAGTCGATTGAAGATCGCTATGGATTTTGTTCGTTTGCTCTCTTTGTTATTCTTTTTTTTTTGTCTGGTCTGTTGCCTCAAGTACGAGGATAACCCTGTTCATCCAGTGACAGCTGGGAACTAAGGGCTTACTTTTCTTGCTAACTGAGTCACGGTACTGTATCCTTTCAACTTCAGGCAGACAACCCAACAAAATAACTGAATGCTGGTTTGTAGACTACTAGGTAGGACTTTCCAGAGCGTGTTCTTTAGAACAGTGCTTTTATCTTAAGAAATATACCACAAAGTCTTGGAATTACTAATCAATAACATCATTTTCCTTCAGACCCATGATTGATATCTCATGCAATTCGACACCACCTTCAAGTTGGCTCTAAATAGATATATTAGAAATCAAAGTTGTAGAGGCTTCAGCACTTTCTTTTCTCAATTAGACAGCATGTTTCTTTTACACTTTCTAGAGAAACAGCATACATTGTATTCGTGCTGTACTCTCTAAAAACTCGAGTGAAAATGTCCACTCTTGAAGGAGTGAATAACAGAAAAGAGTGAATTTTGAGTGAAATTGGAGCGAATTTTGAGTGAAAATGTTCATTTTCACTCATTTTAGAGTAACGTCAGGGATCACTCGACGATTTTGGAGTTTTTAACTTTTTTGGTGAGATAATGAGAAACCTCTTTTAAAATATAAAAGATCATAATAATTCCAAGAGCAAATCAACATTTATTTGATGTAAATTGGCTTTGAAATTGCAGAGATATCAAAAACAAAGCGATACTAATAAAAGGTGGGACTCACCTTTTATTAGGATCGCTTTGTTTAACTTTGTTTTTTGATATCTCAGCCATTTCAAAACCGATTTTCATTACATACTCTTAAAATGCCTCTTAAATGAAATACTCTGTAAGACTTCATTAAGTACGTGGTTTCTTAGAAACATCTCTCAAAAAGTTAAAAGCTTAATCTTCATCTCCACCAATACTACATACCATCCTTATAAGATATTTATTTAAATTTGTACGACAGCATTAAGCCTTATTCAATGGCAGTACATCACCCAGTTTATATCTCCGTCTAACTATTCTACCCCCTACCAATCACTCGCTCCCCACCCCTTCCAAATCCCTTTTAAACCATGCTCCCCATGCAGAAGTTCCCCATCAGTTCCCCTTCTTTTCCCTTTATCTATACCACTGCCGCGCTATCTAGTGCGCAACTTGTGGATTCTTTGTGCAGGGATTGCCTCTAGTGGTATTGGAAAGTCATTGATCTATGCAATGGTATTGAAAACACATTTTCTTTTTCCTTCCAACGAGTCCTATATTCTCGTTACAATAAGCATGCATTGAATACATGTTCACGTGCTCACTTTGTGTCAAGTATTTCCTAATAGATCGTAGATATTGTTAAACCTGAAAATGCTATATGGGCCTTGACTGTCCCTGTTTCGACAATCATGCTTTGAACACGTGTCGTGTTTACTAAGTATTTGTCCCTTTTTGTGTTCGTTATCCTGAACGTTTACCCTAGAAATGCTATACTAACTGCATACTCAGATCATATCATTTTATTAAATTTCTGCTGAGTGATTGCTAACAAATGCCAAATAACAAAACCAGTCATCAAATATAGATGTTCTATGAGGACTAGAGCCATTTCTTGTGACTTCTGCTCATTTTTATATACATTTTTTTTCCTGCGACCGAAATCGGGTCGCAGGACCGAAATCGGGTCGCAGAAGGCTCCTTGACACATACACCTTTGGATAATCATGATGCGTTCTATACTCTGTGACTAAGAACATAATGTTTTAACTGATGCATTTTCATAGCCCTCTTTTAAGGGAGATCTCTTTTTCTCAATAACGAACTCTTCGTCCGAGGGTCTGACTTACAGTATATTTGTGTCGGATAAGGCCAAAAAGAAGGTCAACGGATGAGAGTGTATGCATGGTATGGAAGCAGTACCTCGTGCGGCCGATTTATGAAGAAAATCATACTCCGTAGCGCCCTGAATTATCAGTGGATTGAGCAAGACGCCTTTCAGATAACAGAGCATTCTAAGCTTGTTAGCATGATGTTGCTGTTGTTTGGGGGGGGGGGCGGATAACGACATTAGCAGACGGTAGAAGAATTCGAAACTCGACTTACTTCATTGCAACTTTTTAGCGACAAAGTTGCCCGAAATTGAATTAACTAGCGTCATTTTTAAGTCATGTTATGTTGTACGTACAAGTATATATAAAGGGCAATTTGTCAATCAGTTGCAATAAACACAACTCGACAGAAGAGTTCCTCACTATGAATCGACTAATTTTTTGAACAAATTAGAAAAAATGTGGGTTTCTCGTGATGTACGCGTGTCCTTATTCTAGATCCAATTCTATAAAAACCCTACAAAATTCTGTTTTGCCGGAACTTAGATGTGGAATATTGCAATACAAAAACAGACAATGGAAGGTAGGTGTAAACGTTAGTTGAAAGAAAGTGCTTACAGGACAAGTTCACTTTCACGGACATGTAGATTGAGTGAATTAGCAATAGTAAAACTCATCAGTGAGATTTTGAAAAAGAAATCAGACAATCCGTTCAAAAGTTATGAATTTTTGAAGTTCCTGTCCGCTCACTGCTGAATGAGAAGACTGCTACTGTCAGCTTGTGATGTAATGTCACATAATAATTATGTAGAGCGATATAAAGAAAATATGAAGATATTTTAACATATTTTCACTTTTCTCCCATAATAAAGGAACATTTGACTTGCCTCTTTCAGAAGACGGGGGAATGTTACCCTTAACTTACGTCAGTGACAAGTCGAGGAAAATGCACTTTTTCCTTTAAAAAAATGAAAATAAATAAATTTTGTGAAGTTCTCTCCTTATATCGTTCTACTCATGTGACATCACACACTGTCGTAGTCTTCTCATCCAGCAGTGACTGCACAGATTCTCATGTATATAAAGGTGGTCTTGTCCCTTGAATTACCTGAGATGACAATCAACGCCGTAAACTGTTCGCCGTTGGTGACGAAAGCACACGCCGTGAATCCGGTGCCTCCCATTAAGCCGCCTAGCAGGACGAGCTTGCGAACGCTGACCACCTTGAGCAAGTGATTGGTCACGATCGCTGTCCGAAATGAGTGTAAAGATGACGACAACGTATTGCTTCATTCACCGCTATACTTACATTTACACTGGCTAGCACTGAATTTATCATTACTGTTTATTGTCAGTCATAACAAAGATATTTATGAACTTAACATGCAGAAGAAGCTTAACCCCCCCCCCCTTTTCAATAAAAAAAATGTTTGCGCCATATCCACATTTATTCAGCACAAAAGTTCCTCTCTGATGAGTCTTGTTTTGTCATGATAAACGGTTTAAACATTTTGAAATCTTAAATATTTCATTCTCGCGTCTTTTTGCGATTCAAAGATTTAGCCCATGCACATTCTTCCTCTGTCTCTCTCTCTCAGACCCCGTTTACAGTGAGCGAAAAGGCCGGGCTCGGCCGCTGCCGTACCGGCCTTCATTTCAGTGTTTCACAAACGCGCAAAAGGCCACACACCAAATGCGGGGCCAAAATTGGCCGCGCATTTGGCCACGCTCTGGAGGTGGTCTCGAGCCGCGGCCGAGCCCGGCCTTTTTTCAGTGTAAACGCAAACTGGGCCAAATGCGGTACCAAATTTAGTCTGGCTTCCAGACCCTCTGTACGTACTATTTCGCTATTCAGGATATCAACGCCCTCAACGTCGAAAACTAGTATAGTTTAAGGTGGTTTTGTCCTGCAAAGGATTTTTCCTACGGCAAAGGCGGTTCGTCGCCGACGCGGAGTCCAGTTAGCAAAGAGTCTGGAAAGCAGATTATACCAAATTGCGTTTGCTTATGTTGTTTACAAGCAGAGCGCCACTACGACAAAATATTGAAAGGTTTGAATTAAAAGCCCGGGCTTGAGCCCGGCAGCGTTTTTTTTAAAGACGGCACAGATTGGGGCATGGCGCGTGTTAAACCTATGGGAAAAACGTTGGGTTCGGGTTTAACGGACTAATTAACTTGCGGGGGACGGCCCACAGTGGGCCAGAGAGATACCAAAGTGCGCCAAAAGTCACTTTGGGCACTTGGGATTTTTTAATTTTTGACATGCGCTCTTGAGAGGCAATACTTTGAAGAATATATCATTAAAATATTTAAATCAGGTATGTACATTAAAGGGGTATATTTCCCACCTGAAGTAGCAAAATACAATATTTTAAGAGTTTCAAAGCAAATTGTAACCTCTTTAATAAATAAGTAATTTCAACATGTAGTTTTTGAGATATCAACCTGTAATTTCTCCCACATATATTTCAGAGTTCATTTTACGTTATGAATGCCGTAAAAATGCAAAGAAGCTTAATGTTCATGAATATTTTATGCTAAATATCCTGGAAATGAGGCTAATTATTTGTCTTTTTAATATACCCTAATGAAAAGTTTAGATTGCCACGGATTTCCAACTAAATTCTATTACCACCACATTCCCTGATGTCTCAGCTTTAAGCTGATACCAGATTTGGCTGCCACCTTTTGCCACTTTTTGTGTTAGAGCCGATATTCCGCGACACATTACGTCCATTTTGGATCTTGCAGCCGCTTAGGAATGCTGTTATATCATACGGGGCCGCATGAGGGCGGCATTTTTATTTATTTTTTTTTTCTCGCACGTTAAAGGCACAGAAACATGAATAACACTGAATAAGAGGCAAACAGAGTTATAAAATACATGTATAGGGCTAGTCCGGCACCTAAAAGACCCCTCCTCCGAAGATAAAAGAGTACATAATTGCACACAGCCAAGGCCGTATAGCCATATTGTCCATATTGTCATAGCCACGACTGTAAACATAGCTATTCCCACAGCGATACATATTGTGTGGACACCTAAATACTTCGATCCTACTCTTGACATGTGCAGATAGAACGTTATACACCAAAACACAGAGAATTTGTTATCATCGGTTACTCGTTGGAATTAGCAAAGTCTGTTGCTTTCCGGCCGCTCAGCGAAGTGTATAGGATCGCAGTTTGTGAATTCGATTGCAGGTCAATGTCAGACATTGCTCGCGTGATCCTCATCGGACGATCTTGCCTCATCGGATCATGCCCGACCTGTCTGACATTGACCTGATAGGCGGCCAATACAAGTCGGATTCATCAGACTGTGATCCCATACACTTTGTGGGTTGTAGAAGCAAAAAAAAAAAACAAACAAACAAACAAAAAAACTTTGCTTCCGACGACTGATGAGAAAAAAAAAATCATTGAGGAACGTGGATGAATTTATAATTTCATATGATAGTGATTCCGATGAATTTTTCATTAAAAAAAAAATCTTTTTATTTTAGCTTTTCCAAGTAAACTTTCATACACGGTAGACTCATTCTTAGCTGCTAAGTCATAACCTTTCATTTTCCTGATTACTGACTTCACAATTTGTTATCTTTCCATTAAAATTAGACAAAATGGTTTTTGCGCTTGTATGAATTGATATTGCATAGGCCTAAGGTTATATATGAAGTAGAGAGATAAGAACTATATCGGAAATTGATTTTATATCTCACATTTATGTCCTGCTAGAATAAAGTGAATAAATTCACCTAAACGTACAGCGTACATCATAAACTTATATTTTAACTAGTTTACACGGACAACAGTATCATTTTGCAGTACGTGTGTAATATGGAACTTTCAGCATAAATTCGATTCTTTTAACGAAACCCGAATGTTTATACACTTTCTATGACATGTAAGCATCGTGTATTCAATGGTAGTATAAAAGCAGTGTCAGTGAATGTGAAAAGAGAAATTAATCTTTAAAGAAAAAAAAATATAACAGCCTAAGATTTGTATTGCTTTATTTGTCATTTACAGACAGATTTTTGGTAGCCAATGAAAAAACAGCATCACAGTGACGTCATATGAGTTTGAAATTATGTTCAATCAATTCTACGCCCCGAATTACCCTTAGACACCAAATTTGGGTAAAAAGAAACCACGGCATATAATTTTGGCGCACTTTGAGCTCATTCTGGCCCACTGTGCGGCCCCGCAATTGAGGTCGGGCTTGGCCGCGGCTCGGTCCAGCCCCGCACTGTAAACGGGGTCTCTCTGCGGGGCTGGACCGAGCCGCGGCCGAGCCCGGCCTCAATTGCGGGGCCGAGACCCGCAATTCTGTGCATTACTGTGCAGGGCTCGGCCCGGGCTTTTCATTCAAACCTTTCAATATTTTGTCGTAGTGGCGCTCTGCTAGTAAACACACGCAATGTGGTATAGTCTGGTTTTCAGACCCTTTGCCAACTGGATTCCGTGGCGACGAAGTCGCCGTTCGGGCAGAGGCCTTTGCCGAAGGAAAAATCCTTTGCAGGACAAAACCACCTTAAACTATGCTAGTTTTCGACGTTGAGGGGGTTAATATCCTGAATTGCGAAATAGTACGGGCAGAGGGTCTGGAAGCCAGACTAAAATTGGCCGCGCATTTTGCCCAGTTTACGTTTACACCAAGAAAAGGCCGGGCTCGGCCACGGCTCGACCGCAGCTCGGCCGCGGCCGAGACCACTTCCAGAGCGTGGCCAAATGCGCGGCTAATTTTGGCCGCAATTTTGTCCGTTTACACTGCCGGGCTCGGCCGCGCTTTTGATTCAAACCTTTCAATATTTTTTTCGTAGTGGCGCTCTGCTTGTAAACAAATGCAATTTGGTATTGTCTGGTTTTCAGACCCTTTGCCAAATGAATTCCGTAGCGACGAAGTCGCCGTTCGGGCAAAGGCCTGTGCCGAAGGAAAGAATCCTTTGCAGAACAAAACCACCTTAAACTATACTAGTTTTCGACGTTGAGGGGGTTAATATCCTGAATAGCGAAAGATACAGGCAGAGGGTTTGGAAGCCAGACTACATGGCCCAGTTTGCGTTTACACCAAGGCGCGGCCGAGACCACCTCCAGAGTGAAGCCAAATGCGAGGCCAATTTTGGCCGAGCCTCGCACTGTGAACGGGGTCTCTGTCTCTATACCTCCATTTAATGTAAAAAAAAAAGACTAATAACAATAGGCCTACTGACGACATTGGAAAGGGAGCTCCAGAGCCCTATTCCAACAACAACAACAAACAGCTGATGGATGGCAACTCTTCCTGGAATGGCATTTTTTTTAAATCCTAACAGTTTTACTATTTTATTTTGTAAAGATTCGTTGGAAGGATATAAAAAAAGAGGCCTACATCACCCACTGTCTTTTAGCCACTGGTGAAATAGGGTGGCTTCCGCGATGTCAGAATTGCGTTATTTCTTCGAGGTTAGAGCCCCTCAATAAAATTATATAGTGCCAATGCTACCACCGAGGAATCCATGATTTCAACTACGTAGTATTACTATAGAGCCTCTCAGCATTGCTCAATGCAAGCATGGTACATAAGTACATCGTTTACTATAAGCCTACCACACTAAAGTGGTGACGAGGCAAGAGAGATAATTATGTTTTCATTTCATTTCATCTCATCTCATCTCATCTCATCTCATCTCATCTCATCTCATCTCATCTCATCTCATCTCATCTCATCTCATCTCATCTCATCTCATCTCATCTCATCTCATCTCATCTCATCTCATCTCATCTCATCTCATCTTCTCATCTCATCTTATCATGTTCATGGGGGTAGTGTGGCATATACTGGATACGCCTCCCGACTCCCAGTCGGAAGACCCGAGTTCGATACCCGCCCAGGGCTTACGTCCTTAGACAAGATGTTTTTGCCCACCACGTCCCTCCTGACCGAAGGTGTATATTATGGGTACCTGGCAACGGTAGGGCCGGGTAATGATAATGACAAGGCCCTCTAGTAGAGCAGTGGCAACAATGAAGAGGCTGCCCTAGATAGAGACAACTTTATTAGTATAGTAGTAGTAGCATAAGTAGTATTCATTCATTCAATCCCATTGTCAACAACATAAAAAAATGTATATACAAAAACATATCACGCAAAAATAAAAACCAACAATAAATATATTTTTCTTCTGTCATATCAGGGAGGTTCACCTCCCAGGTCATAATCATAATCATGATGGCGCCTACGTGCTGGAGGCGCTGGTATGAAAGCAGTCAAGCTCCTTAAGCCCAGCTCACACCTTTGCGGTTTTAGCTGCGTATAGCTGCGTCAGTCGAACGCAGCCTTAAAGCAGCCTAACGCAGCACTCCGCGGCAAAATATTTTGTAGCAGTCACATTGTTGCGTTGTAGCTCGTATATTTTGTACAAAATGGTTGCCTACGGTTGCCTTAGCTTGCTTTTCACCTCGCTCCAGCTCGCTTTTGCTCGTAACAGTACGATTCAGTACGAAGATTGCTCGCCCCGTTGCGCGTGTACCTCGTTCGCCACTCGTTCGTTGCTCGCTGGCATCTCGCACTAGCTCGTAGCAGCTCGCATGTACTCGCTTCTCCTCGTTTCACTGCTCATCCACTCGACTGTTGCTCGTTCCGGCTCGTTCCGTTGCGTATCAGTTCGCCCTGCTGCGTATAAGCTCGTAGAGAGCTTCACTGGTATATAATTTTTGACATTTTACAGTTACGGGGGGGGGGGGGGGGGCACAAGGACTTTTTGGTTCAAATTCTCCAAAAAGCACTAAATTTGTTACACGTGTTGCCAAAACCATACTATTTCAATTTTTGATGGGCGCCAAGAAGGGCGCCCTGAGGCCATATTGGCCAAATCCAATATGGCCGCCATCTGAAATTCAAAAGTCACTTCCATTGTTTAAAAAGGTAAACATTTCACAATAATTTTCAAAATCTGTATCATAGGTTTTCTGGGTCAATGAAATCGATTCTGAATGTTGTTTTCATGGTCTGAAGTCAACTTTTCCTTGTAGGGTCACCCTTAATGTCGCTTTGGGTCAGGACATTATTTTCACTACAGGTTATTTCAAAATGGCTTGCTTACGGTCACTATAACAGGAATGACAACCTTGCTCATTACCTGCAGTTGTTGAGGACTGAACAGAGCATATTACTGTGTTAAAAAAAAATTACTTTTCAGCAATATACATTGTGTGGTAATACAATTCTGAGAAAAAAAAAGATTCTCCACAAAACCTACAACAACAGCGGGAAACTCAGTTGAGGTGTTTTTAAAAACTGATAACTTTGAATCTGATGTTGCTGAAAGCACACAATCATTCCAAAAGCTTCATGATTTGATAAGGATAATATTGTGTTTCTTAGTCAACTAAGTGAATTTTAATTAAATCTGACTAGATTTTGTATGAACAGATGTATACGCAGTCATAGCGAGCTAAAGCGAGCAGCATCGAACAGGATCGAGGAGGAACGAGGTAAGTCGAGGATGAACGAGGGGGAGCGAGCGACGGACGAGCTAGATTCGCAATGAAGCGAGTTACATCCGCAACGGTCCTTGCTAATGCGAGCAGAGTACTAGGAGTATGTATCTCAAGGGGAATTTCCCCTTTTAATCGACCCTTTCCTCCCTCAGCCCCCCCCCCCCCCGAAAAAAAAAAATCAGTTTTTTTTTTTTTTTTGGGTGATTTATCAAATGTTGATTCCATCAAATATGCGTATACAAGATATCTCAATTTCAACCTTAAACAGATAAAAGCTCCATCGGAAGGGAAGGGTGGAGATAACACTCGCCCACGCCTTCTCCCTGCTCCCCCCCCCCCCCCGCCATGCAAAGAAGTAGACTGTGGCTATACCCAGATCGCTTTATTTCAATTCTAAAACCGCAAAAGCTCCGCGAGCGGGAAGGGGAATCCCCCTTCCCCTAAGCTCTATACCTCACTAGACTTTATACATACGCACAGATGGTGCACATTCGGAATAAGAGCTAAATTCCGTGATTTTAACACTTCGATGAAAAAGTATTGCACCAAAAATTTGCACCAGATCGCTGAATTTCAGGTCTGAAAACGCAAAATCACCTTCGTGTGGGAGGGGATATGCCCCTATATCTACACCCTCGTGTGCATGCTTTTTCTGTTTGATTGCTGAACAGACAGCGTTCATGATATTCAGTGTAAGAATTAATACAAGAAGACTAGTGTATTTAAATTATACCATTTTATAGGCAAATTGTTCAATAATAATCTACACTAAAATATACTGCTACCTTAAACAAGTGGGACTGTTTCACGTCGATGAAACACGCAAAAACATGCATCAAATTGCACCATTTGCAACATCAAAATGCAAAAAGTTCTCGCCGTGGGAGGGGGGACACCCCCCTCGCTCGCTCCGCTCGCTCGGGTTCAGTCGCGTTCATAATATTCAGTGAAAAGAATTAATACAAGAAGTGTATTTGAATTATACCATTTTATAGGCAAATTGTTCAATGATAATCTACACTAAAATATACTGCTACCTTAAACAAGTGGGACTGTTTCACGTCGATAAAACGCGCAAAAACATGCATCAAATTGCACCATTTGCAACATCAAAATGCAAAAAGTTCTTACTGTGGGAGGGGGGACACCCCCCTCCCACACCCTCCCCTCCCCCCTCGCTCGCTCCGCTCGCTCGGGTTCAGTCGCGTTCATGATATTCAGTGAAAAGAATTAATACAACAAGTGTATCTAAATTATACCATTTTATAGGCAAATTGTTCAATAATAATCTACACTAAAATATACTGCTACCTTAAACAAGTGGGACTGTTTCACGTCGATAAAACGCGCAAAAACATGCATCAAATTGCACCATTTACAACATCAAAATGCAAAAAGTTCTTACTGTGGGAGGGGGGACACCCCCTTCCCACACCCTCCCCTACCCCCTCGCTCGCTCCGCTCGCGAGGGTGCAGTCGCGTTCATGATATTCAGTGAAAAGAATTAATACAAGAAGTGTATCTAAATCATACCATTTTATAGGCAATTGTTCAATAATAATCTACATCAAAATAAACAGCTACCATAAACAAGTGGGACTGTTTCACGTCGATAAAACGCGCAAAAACATGCATCAAATTGCACCATTTACAACATCAAAATGCAAAAAGTTCTTACTGTGGGAGGGGGGACACCCCCCTCCCACACCCTCCCCTACCCCCTCGCTCGCTCCGCTCGCTCGGGTTCAGTCGCGTTCATGATATTCAGTGAAAAGAATCAATACAAGGAGTGTATCTAAATTATACCATTTTATAGGCAAATTGTTCAATAATAATCTACATCAAAATAAACAGCTACCATAAACAAGTGGGACTGTTTCACGTCGATAAAACGCGCAAAAACATGCATCAAATTGCACCATTTACAACAGCAAAATGCAAAAAGTTCTTACTGTGGGAGGGGGGACACCCCCCTCCCACACCCTCTCCTACCCTCTCGCTCGCTCCGCTCGCTCGGGTTCAGTCGCGTTCATGATATTCAGTGAAAAGAATCAATACAAGAAGTGTATCTAAATTATACCATTTTATAGGCAAATTGTTCAATAATAATCTACATCAACTGCTACCATAAACAAGTGGGACTGTTTCACGTCTATAAAACGCGCAAAAACATGCATCAAATTGCACCATTTACAACATCAAAATGCAAAAAGTTCTTACCGTGGGAGGGGGGACACCCCCCTCCCACACCCTCCCCCCCCCCCTCGCTCGCTCCGCTCGCTCGGGCTCGGTCGCTTCGCTTCCTCGCAGACTAACCGCCCCCCCTAAGATGAAATCCTGGCTACGCCGTTGCTAGGAGTAGAGTGAGGTGATGCGAGGTAAAGCGAGGTAACGCGAACTAAAGCGAGGTAAGTCGAGGTGAAGCGAGCAGGTATCGTAACCATACGCAGTGAAACGCAGTTCAAAGTAAAGCTGCGTTGGCCTGCGTTAAGCAGCTCGTTGTCGCTCGCCCTTGCTCGTCCTTGCTCGCATTAGCTGGTTGTCCCTCGTCTTAGCTCGTATGGATTTTGATCTTGCGTTCAGTTGCGGATGTTTGAAAAAAATTCAAACTAGCTAGCTAGAACGCAAAGCCTCTGCGTTAGTCTGCGTATTAACCTCGTATTAGCTCGTTTCATTGCGTAGTGCTGCGTTGGGCTGCGTTAGACTGCGTTCGGGCAATACGCAGCTGAACGCAAGCTCGAAACGCAAAGGTGTGAGCTAGGCTTTAGGAATTAGGACTTTTAAACTTCCCTATACATACTATCTCGCCACCCCTCCCCCCACCTCTTAAAAATTGCAAGAGAACTTCAAATTGATAAGCCTACAAACGATTAACAAACAGACATACTAAAGACCACGCACCAAGATACAATGGACAGTACTGCAATGATTATGTCAATGAAGACACCTCCAAAGTGGGCGTGAACTAGGGAAATTACGCGCATGCGCACGTAAGCAGCAAGAACGTATCGTGACGCCCATTGAACATGAATATCAATTTCGTTCTTCTGCATTTTTAACAAGGACATGTAAGACCACAGAATTAAGGCAACTAGTGGTCTCTTTCGTACCCTGCTGTGGGACTTTTCCGCTTCTTCCGTATTTATGTCTTATTTTTGTCAATATTCCACAAGACGAAGATTCAAAGCACGTATTGCAAGACAGCCAAACTAGAACCCTGTCGTGTTTTAGAGATAACTCGATACTTTTATCAGAAGCTTAAAGGGATTGTACAGTTATGGTTGAGACCTAATTTCAGGTCTCTAACATTTTTTGGTGAGATAATGAGAAACCTCTTATAAAATGTGAAAGAGCATGTAATTCTATGAGGGATTCAACGTTTATTTGATAAAAAGTGGTTTTGAAATGGCTGAGATATCAAAAAAGAGCCATTCTAATAAAGTGTGGGACCCACACTTTATTACCATCGCTTTGTTTTACTTTGGTTTTTGATGTTTCAGTCATTCCAAACCCGATTTTGGTCAAATAAACTTTGAATTCCTCTTGAAATGGTATGTTCTGTACTATATCATAAGTGTTTTCTTTGTATCTCACAAAAAGTTAAAAACCCAATTTTCATCTCCACCAAAACTGTACTATCCCTTTAATTACTTGATTGTTTCTTTGTTTTTAGAGTGTGAAGATATTGATGTCAGATAAAAGAAGTAAATTCGAAAATTTATTTGTGCGTGTGCGCCTGTGTATCTGGGCAGAAAAAAAAAATGAATCACCTGTAACGGGCTATTTCCATCGAAAGATTACTTACAGGGAGTATAATAATTTTGAAGAGTACTATCACTGGATGCCCTAATTCAAATTTGCTTTCCAGGAGAGAGTGAAAGATATAAAGAGCTTTATCGCAACACTGGCGCATTCCATTTTGGTAAGTTGAGATATTTGAGATTTAAAATGTAACAAAAAATTATAGAAGATTAAAGAACAAAGATAGACGTGATTTTTTTAATCATAAGGTCAAGAATAATTCCTTCTTGTATCATAATACAGCTGAGGTGTCACTAGAAAGGTTTTACTTCGCTCAATCTGATGAGGGACTGACTTTTAAATGTTTAAATTGACACTTATAACATCATAACATTTTGTAATTTAACTCTTCATACCCATAAAGCCTATATGATATAATATGATATAATATAATATAGTATAATACAATATAATATAATATCATATCATATCATATCATATAATATGATATAATATAATATAATATAATATAACATAATATAATATAATATAATATAATTATATATATATATATATACATATATATAGATATAGATATAGATATAAAGTTATTATGATAGGCTTATAAATGTAGATTGTGTGTGTATGTGTATAGAGAGAAAAAAAACTACACTTAATGTGTACTGTAGTAACTCTGCGTCACCATATTATTTATGATATGTTGCGGCGACTAAAGACAACACTTTAATCCGGAATGATGCATAATGCGTTCAAAAGAGTGTGGCCTAAACAGCATAGGCTCATGTCGTATTCTCCTCTCCAAAGGGAGGGGATAAGATTAACAAAAAAAAAGGTTAACAGATATTATGGCGAAAACTTAAACCAGATATTCTTATTTACCGAAACCAACGGATAGACCGTGCGACAGACCGACAGCCAATCCGATCACCGCCTCGTTGGAGTCGAGGCCGGTGACGAGGTCAGGCAAGAGGACGCCAAACGCCTTAAGCGTGCCGATGTTCATGAGATTGACGAAGAAGGCGCTAATAACAACGAGTATGCCCCATTTTTGCTGCCCCATGTCCCCTAGCGAAATTAACACACTCCTTCAATGCAATCACTTCCTCCGAGAATCTTGCAAACTTCTTTTTCCGAAGAACTTTTTAAGATTTTCACACTGAAGAAAATACTCAGGGAGTGACAGACCATAGCGAGAGCATGCATTTCAGTGAAACGATGAAAGAGAAAGAAAGAAAGAAAAAAAAAAGCTCTGATCATCCAGCAATATTCGGTGCATTCAAGATCAGAGCTTAGGCGCCTCCCACAGCAGCTTGAGGTGCTGAATACGAGAGTTTTGGATTTTTTTTCTCCCCTGACACATCTACGATGACGTGCAGGAAGAGGCTTCAAACTGGTAATCTTTTCAATTGGTTCTTTGGGGGAACGTTCTTTTGTGCGGTGTGTGTGTGTGTGTGTGTGTGTGTGTGTGCGTGTGTGTGTGTGTGCGTGTGTGTATGTGTGTGTGTGTGTGCGCGTTATTGAATAAAGCTCTTTTAGCGCAGTATCTTGAGGTATACACGTTTATGTCAGACAGAACAGATAGATACGGAAATGTTCAAATTTATGAATTCTTGTGTCGAATTAGTTTTATTGCATGATGTATTATAAGCCAAAAGCCCCTCACTATACAATTGCTATATGGTCACAGACAGTTGTGACCGAAGTAGAGTTTTATGATAAATGACAATTAGTTGCGATAAATTTTAATGAATAGACAGGACCCGCTGTATGCTATAAGGATAAGAACCACGCAGCACTTGCATGGCTGTCAATAGTCTAGTGGATACGCGACGCCTGCTTAGTCATCGGGAGATGGTTGGTCCAAATCTAACCCGAGTAGAGTTATAGGTCCATGTTTCTTTGATCATGGCTACAATACAAAACGCTGAATAATCGGTGTTACGTCATTGAAAGGCAATTTGTCTGCCGGTTCGAATATGAACTATTCGACACAAAAATCTATCAATTTGCATAAATACACAGTAGGCCTACCCCCTATACGTGCTGTAAGGATTAGAACCGGCACTGGCTGTCGGGCGGAACCGCGGTACAGTCTAGTGGATGTACGAAGCCTTTCTGGTAATCTGTTTCCCGACCTGTTTTTGTTTCTCTCTCTTTCTTTGTCAGTATTTCAATGAGGATATAGGATTCTATTTTTTTTTATTTTTTCATTTATTTGTGTGTGTGTGTGGGGGGGGGGGGGTAGGGGGTTCTCTTTAAACCTGAGAGGCTGATACATTTTCTTTGTCTTTTTTTTTTTACAGATTTTCCTTGATACACGCAATGATACAAATTGCAACATGTCAATATTCAGGTATTTTCTTTAGCAAATTTGCAAAAATTTTCACCGAAAAGCATTTTCTGTTTTTGTTCCACAGAATTAATTTTGTTTTCATGACAATTACACATTCCCTTCACTTGATACTGACATATGTTATGGGTAGCAATAATTCCACCTAATTTCTGAAAGTGGTTCGTTAAGTGCTCTTTTATCATGCTAGAAAAGTGAACTGTTGTGAAATTCCCTTTATATTTTCTTGATATTGTTGTCCACACATGACCCCATAACCTCTAGTAGTCTCGTCATCCAGCGGTTCCAACACCAAAAGTTTGAATATTCATAACTTTTGCATCGATTGTCCATTTTCCCTAAAACTTTCACTGGTAATTATGTTCTACTAATGTTGCTGCTTTCATTAAATCCACATTTCTCTTTAGGTTTGGTTTCCTCTCATGGACAAGTTCATCTTTATGTACATGTGGATTGAGTAAATGCAGCGATATTAGTAGAAGACATCAGTGAAAATTTGTGGCGAATCGGACAATTCGCTCAAAAGTTATGCTTTTTTTTTTTAAGTTTCTCAGTCACTGCTTAATGAATTGACTATTACAGCTTGTGATGTCACATGGGTAGAACAATATATTTCACAATACTTTTTTTTTGAAAAACAAATGCACATTTCCTCTAACTTGTAACTGATGTATGCTGAGGGTAATATCATTCACGCTGCCTTCTGAAAGAGGCAAGACAAGTGTTCTTTTATTATGCGAGAAATGTTGAATTTTCTTTATATCTTCTTTATGACGTTCTACACAGTCACGTGACATCAGCCCTGTAAAAATTAGTCTGATAAGAAAGAGTAAATTTTGTAATCTATTCGATCAAAATCAGATAAGAATGAAGGAAGTTATGACATTGTGAAGTTTTGCTAAGTTTAACAAAACACTTCTTGAATAGCCGATATGACATAAATCATGCATAAAAGATGCATGATGATGACATAAGTAGTACAATGGTGTATTGTAATCTCCTAACACTTTACAATGTATTATAGCTTGTAGGCCTACACACAATCCTGAAACTACTAGAATTTTTGTTCAATGTATTGATGTCCCAGTCTCAATATCATGCTCATATATCTGACAAATGAAGGTATTCTGTCAGGAATGTTTCTATGTTTTACAATTTTGTAGCAAAAAAAAAAGAAGATTTTTGTCAATATCTTTGTATACAATCAATGGAAAATAGTAAGGGGATGACATCATCTGCTCACTCATTATGCATTATTCGTGTTAACTGATGGAGAAAAGCTTTGCAAAAATTAGAGAAGCTTTACAATTTCATAACCTTCCTACTTCTATCCAATTTTGATCAAATTTTAATTACTGTGCTTATAAAATCCTTTGCCATGCAGCCTTTGCTTGGTTCGACAATGGACCTGCCAATGGTTAGTTAGCCTGGCATGTCAATAAAGATCATCGAATGAAGCAAGCGCGTGAACGCCAGCGGCGCATAATCAACAGCTCTTCTCTCCGTGATTCAAAGTTCTTATCATCCTTGTATAACGGGTTACAAAATTGTGATATATATCATTGTAAGGAGCTTTGCTTATGAAATTGAACATGAATGACGCGCCTTCTTGTATTTATAGCTTCAAGGACGAACAAGTTGACAAAGTCTACCACTGGATGTATTCTCGTAAAACATAATCCTATATCATAGATACGTTATTCTCGGAAAGATATACAATGCACAATATAATCAATATACTGCAGTGGCGGACAGGAGGGGGCCGCACGCTCGCCCCCTTTATTTTTGCTAGGATAAAAGAAATAGAAAGAAAAAATGAAAGGACGAGCGGGGGCCCGCGCTTATTTTCTTTTTTAAAGAAACCATCAAAGCCTTTTCGTTTGTTTGTTTTTGTTGTTCATTTGTCAGGCGAGGAAACCTTGAAGTGACACGAGAAATATTTTTGCCCCCCTTAACGGCATTCCTGGCTCCGCCCCTGTACTGTATGTTATAATGTATATAGAAATGTGCATAATGCGTGTGCTTGCGTGTGTGTCTTGTTTATCTCATCTGTCACGTTATATGTGCGTGTCTGCGGTTATGGGCTTTCATCGTCACATCGTTGCACGAATGAAAAGAATATCACTGCGCGCAGACAATCGTCACGTTTAGGGTTTTACGGGGAGACGTCTTTCTTTGCAGTTCGTTGAATAAAAGAACAAGAACATAGTTTACGCTGTATTCATTTCTTTCCAGAATCATGATTAAAAGAATGTTGCACTGTGGGTTCGGCAGGCTACAATGGGACCCCAAAAGGGAGAACCGGTAGATAATACATCATCATCTAATCTCTCTCAGTCTGTCGTCATCGACGGGCAGACGTCGACTAGCTGCTTGCATCGACATGGAGTTCCGCGGGCTCAGTGTTGGGCCCAATTCTGTTCTCTGTGTATTTATCACCAGTGGAAGATTTGATAACTTACTTTGATTTTGGTCATGCAATCTATGCAGATGATATACTCAACTCTATGCTACAGGAAAACAAGGGGATTGGCCAATGATTATTCCAAAACTGGAGGAATGTTTGCGTGCAATAGCTGATTGGTCTTCAGTAAACAGCCTCTCAATCAATGAAGAAAAAACTGAATTGCTTCATATATGTTTACGTTTCAGGAAAGCTTAACCCCCCCCCCCCCCCTTTTCAATTTAAAAAAAAAAATGTTTGCGCCATATCCACATTTATTCAGCACAAAAGTTCCTCTCTGATGAGTCTTGGTTTGTCATGATAAACAGTTTAAACATTTTGAAATCTTAAATATTTTATTCTCGCGTCTTTTTGCGATTCAAAGATTTAGCCCATGCACATTCTTCCTCTGTCTCTCTCTCAGACCCCGTTTACAGTGAGCGAAAAGGCCGGGCTCGGCCGCTGCCGTACCGGCCTTCATTTCAGTGTTTCACAAACGCGCAAAAGGCCACACACCAAATGCGGGGCCAAAATTGGCCGCGCATTTGGCCACGCTCTGGAGGTGGTCTCGAGCCGCGGCCGAGCCCGGCCTTTTTTCAGTGTAAACGCAAACTGGGCGAAATGCGGTACCAAATTTAGTCTGGCTTCCAGACCCTCTGTACGTACTATTTCGCTATTCAGGATATCAACGCCCTCAACGTCGAAAACTAGTATAGTTTAAGGTGGTTTTGTCCTGCAAAGGATTTTTCCTACGGCAAAGGCGGTTCGTCGCCGACGCGGAGTCCAGTTAGCAAAGAGTCTGGAAAGCAGACTATACCAAATTGCGTTTGCTTATGTTGTTTACAAGCAGAGCGCCACTACGACAAAATATTGAAAGGTTTGAATTAAAAGCCCGGGCTTGAGCCCGGCACTGTAAACGGACTAATTAACTTGCGGGGGACGGCCCCGCAATTGAGGTCGGGCTTGGCCGCGGCTCGGTCCAGCCCCGCACTGTAAACGGGGTCTCTCTGCGGGGCTGGACCGAGCCGCGGCCGAGCCCGGCCTCAATTGCGGGGCCGAGACCCGCAATTCTGTGCATTACTGTGCAGGGCTCGGCCCGGGCTTTTCATTCAAACCTTTCAATATTTTGTCGTAGTGGCGCTCTGCTAGTAAACACACGCAATTTGGTATAGTCTGGACTGAGCAATGTTGTGTGTAAACATACCGTCCCCTCTAGCATAGCAAGAGGCAAAACACTCTGTCCCTCGGATAGGACATAAAATGGAGGTCCCGTGTATGAGAGAGTCACAGCTCATGCACGTAAAAGATCCCGCTTCATTCATTCATCGCAAAGAGCAGGGTGTTTAACCCGGTGAAGTGGTCCCACCCCACATCCAACTGGACCCCATGGAAGACCAGCTTAGTGTAGCTGAATATGGGCTATCCAGCCATCTTCACAGATGGAAAATGAACAACAACAACAACAACAACAACAACATAGTCTGGTTTTCAGACCCTTTGCCAACTGGATTCCGTGGCGACGAAGTCGCCGTTCGGGCAGAGGCCTTTGCCGAAGGAAAAATCCTTTGCAGGACAAAACCACCTTAAACTATGCTAGTTTTCGACGTTGAGGGGGTTAATATCCTGAATTGCGAAATAGTACGGGCAGAGGGTCTGGAAGCCAGACTAAAATTGGCCGCGCATTTTGCCCAGTTTACGCTTACACCAAGAAAAGGCCGGGCTCGGCCACGGCTCGACCGCGGCTCGGCCGCGGCCGAGACCACTTCCAAAGCGTGGCCAAATGCGCGGCTAATTTTGGCCGCAATTTTGTCCGTTTACACTGCCGGGCTCGGCCGCGCTTTTGATTCAAACCTTTCAATATTTTTTCGTAGTGGCGCTCTGCTTGTAAACAAATGCAATTTGGTATTGTCTGGTTTTCAGACCCTTTGCCAAATGAATTCCGTAGCGACGAAGTCGCCGTTCGGGCAAAGGCCTGTGCCGAAGGAAAGAATCCTTTGCAGAACAAAACCACCTTAAACTATACTAGTTTTCGACGTTGAGGGGGTTAATATCCTGAATAGCGAAAGATACAGGCAGAGGGTTTGGAAGCCAGACTACATGGCCCAGTTTGCGTTTACACCAAGGCGCGGCCGAGACCACCTCCAGAGTGAAGCCAAATGCGAGGCCAATTTTGGCCTCGCATTTGGCCTTTTGCGTGTTTACACTGAAGCGGGGCTGGGCACGGCCGCGGCCGAGCCGCGGCCGAGCCTCGCACTGTAAACGGGGTCTCTGTCTCTATACCTCCATTTAATGTAAAAAAAAAAAGACTAATAACAATAGGCAATACTGACGACATTGGAAAGGGAGCTCCAGAGCCCTATTCCAACAACAACAACAAACAGCTGATGGATGGCAACTGTTCCTGGAATGGCATTTTTTTTTAATCCTAACAGTTTTACTATTTTATTTTGTAAAGATTCGTTGGAGGGATATAAAAAAAGAGGCCTACATCACCCACTGTCTTTTAGCCACTGGTGAAATAGGGTGGCTTCCGCGATGTCAGAATTGCGTTATTTCTTCGAGGTTAGAGCCCCTCAATAAAATTATATAGTGCCAATGCTACCACCGAGGAATCCATGATTTCAACTACGTAGTATTACTATAGAGCCTCTCAGCATTGCTCAATGCAAGCATGGTACATAAGTACATCGTTTACTATAAGCCTACCACACTAAAGTGGTGACGAGGCAAGAGAGATAATTATGTTTTCATTTCATTTCTCATCTCATCTCATCTCATCTCATCTCATCTCATCTCATCTCATCTCATCTCATCTCATCTCATCTCATCTCATCTCATCTCATCTCATCTCATCTCATCTCATCTCATCTCATCTCATCTCATCTCATCTCATCTCATCTCATCTCATCTCATCTCATCTCATCTCATCTCATCTCATCTCATCTCATCTCATCTCATCTCATCTCATCTCATCTCATCTCATCTCATCTCATCTCATCTCATCTCATCTTCATGTTCATGGGGGTAGTGTGGCATATACTGGATACGCCTCCCGACTCGCAGTCGGAAGACCCGAGTTCGATACCCGCCCAGGGCTTACGTCCTTAGACAAGATGTTTTTGCCCACCACGTCCCTCCTGACCCAAGGTGTATATTATGGGTACCTGGCAACGGTAGGGCCGGGTAATGATAATGACAAGGCCCTCTAGTAGAGCAGTGGCAACAATGAAGAGGCTGCCCAAATAGAGACAACTTTATTAGTATAGTAGTAGTAGCGTAAGTAGTATTCATTCATTCAATCCCATTGTCAACAACATAAAAACATATCACGCAAAAATAAAAACCAACAATAAATATATTTTTCTTCTGTCATATCAGGGAGGTTCACCTCCCAGGTCATAATCATAATCATGATGGCGCCTACGTGCTGGAGGCGCTGGTATGAAAGCAGTCAGGCTCCTTAGCAATTAGGACTTTTAAACTTCCCTATACATACTATCTCGCCACCCCTCCCCCACCTCTTAAAAATTGCAAGAGAACTTCAAATTGATAAGCCTACAAACGATTAACAAACAGACATACTAAAGACCACGCACCAAGATACAATGGACAGTACTGCAATGATTATGTCAATGAAGACACCTCCAAAGTGGGCGTGAACTAGGGAAATTACGCGCATGCGCACGTAAGCAGCAAGAACGTATCGTGACGCCCATTGAACATGAATATCAATTTCGTTCTTCTGCATTTTTAACAAGGACATGTAAGACCACAGAATTAAGGCAACTAGTGGTCTCTTTCGTACCCTGCTGTGGGACTTTTCCGCTTCTTCCGTATTTATGTCTTATTTTTGTCAATATTCCACAAGACGAAGATTCAAAGCACGTATTGCAAGACAGCCAAACTAGATCAAACCCTGTCGTGTTTTAGAGATAACTCGATACTTTTATCAGAAGCTTAAAGGGATTGTAGGGTGGAACATCCTATTACCGGACGCTTTTCTTTGTGGCTTTGAATTCCGTACTCATAGAATGAAATTTCGGCTAAAAACAACACCACTTATTCACAGACTCATGGAAATTACGAATTCAGCCAACTTACGTCATTTCTTCGTTCCAGTTTTTAGAAAATATGCTTCAAACATACCCCTCTAAAAATAGTGGTCTTTTGCGCCGTGCAAAATCGCATTGTATTACCGGACGCTATTTTCGTAATCGAATAATCGAGGTTTTTCTCACCTAATCCTTGCACCAGAATCACAATTCATCCCACAAATCACCGTACACATTCTCACCGAGCGGATGACACACAAAAAAATCTGTAAATGAAGCTCAAATTTCATATTTTACAGTAAAATGTCTGTCTTGACCATTTCGAACAGTTCACGCAAACGCGCAATAAAACCTTGTGAGAAATCGACAACTGGTTAGAGTATACGTGCTTTGTCTATGGGAGCTGCACGCGCGGGTGATGAGTTGAGTGCCCCTTAGCGCACAACTCTTCCGCATCGTTTCGCGTTTGAGGACGATAGCTACAATTTTTCCGATATTGATCAGTGAACTTTTGGTTCTAATAGAATCTTCAGCAATTTTCCTGTATGTGAGTGGGATTTCATAGAATTTCAGTCGCGAAATGTGATTCAAACATGCATAAATATTAACTATAAACGAGGTGCGGGTCACTCAACTATAAATTTGAGGTAAAATGTGCATTTCTTCGTGTTTTTACATTTTTATGTGGCGTTTTTTGCGATTTCGGTCCACACAAAGTTCTGTGAGGCTAATCTACGAAGTCTCGCGCGTACAGAATGGCATTAGTACGCAAAAATGTGCGTGTCCGGTAATACCATGGTGTCCGGTGACACCATGCTTGCCCTATACAGTTATGGTTGAGACCTAATTTCAGGTCTCTAACATTTTTTGGTGAGATAATGAGAAACCTCTTATAAAATGTGAAAGAGCATGTAATTCTATGAGGGATTCAACGTTTATTTGATAAAAAGTGGTTTTGAAATGGCTGAGATATCAAAAAAGAGCGATTCTAATAAAGTGTGGGACCCACACTTTATTACTATCGCTTTGTTTTACTTTGGTTTTTGATGTTTCAGTCATTCCAAACCCGATTTTCGTCAAATAAACTTTGAATTCCTCTTGAAATGGTATGTTCTGTACTATATCATAAGTGTTTTCTTTGTATCTCACAAAAAGTTAAAAACCCAATTTTCATCTCCACCAAAACTGTACTATCCCTTTAATTACTTGATTGTTTCTTTGTTTTTAGAGTGTGAAGATATTGATGTCAGATAAAAGAAGTAAATTCGAAAATTTATTTGTGCGTGTGCGCCTGTGTATCTGGGCAGAAAAAAAAAATGAATCACCTGTAACGGGCTATTTCCATCGAAAGATTACTTACAGGGAGTATAATAATTTTGAAGAGTACTATCACTGGATGCCCTAATTCAAATTTGCTTTCCAGGAGAGAGTGAAAGATATAAAGAGCTTTATCGCAACACTGGCGCATTCCATTTTGGAAAGTTGAGATATTTGAGATTTAAAATGTAACAAAAAATTATAGAAGACTAAAGAACAAAGATAGACGTGATTTTTTTAATCATAAGGTCAAGAATAATTCCTTCTTGTATCATAATACAGCTGAGGTGTCACTAGAAAGGTTTTACTTCGCTCAATCTGATGAGGGACTGACTTTTAAATGTTTAAATTGACACTTATAACATCATAACATTTTGTAATTTAACTCTTCATACCCATAAAGCCTATATGATATAATATGATATAATATAATATAGTATAATATAATATAATATAATATCATATCATATCATATAATATGATATAATATATTATAATATAATATAACATAATATAATATAATATAATATAATATAATAATATATATATATATATATATATACATATATATAGATATAGATATAGATATAAAGTTATTATGATAGGCTTATAAATGTAGATTGTGTGTGTATGTGTATAGAGAGAAAAAAAAAACTACACTTAATGTGTACTGTAGTAACTCTGCGTCACCATATTATTTATGATATGTTGCGGCGACTAAAGACAACACTTTAATCCGGAATGATGCATAATGCGTTCAAAAGAGTGTGGCCTAAACAGCATAGGCTCATGTCGTATTCTCCTCTCCAAAGGGAGGGGAAGAGATTAACAAAAAAAAAGTTAACAGATATTATGGCGAAAACTTAAACCAGATATTCTTATTTACCGAAACCAACGGATAGACCGTGCGACAGACCGACAGCCAATCCGATCACCGCCTCGTTGGAGTCGAGGCCGGTGACGAGGTCAGGCAAGAGGACGCCAAACGCCTTAAGCGTGCCGATGTTCATGAGATTGACGAAGAAGGCGCTAATGACAACGAGTATGCCCCATTTTTGCTGCTCCATGTCCCCTAGCGAAATTAACACACTCCTTCAATGCAATCACTTCCTCCGAGAATCTTGCAAACTTCTTTGTCCGGAAGGACTTTTTAAGATTTTCACACTGACGAAAATACTCAGGCAGTGACAGACCATAGCGAGAGCATGCATTTGAGTGAAACGATGAAAGAGAAAGAAAGAAAGAAAAAAAAAAAACTCTGATCATCCAGCAATATTCGATGACATTCAAGATCAGAGCTTAGGCGCCTCCCACAGCAGCTTGAGGTGCTGAATACGAGAGTTTTGGATTTTTTTCCCCCTGACACATCTACCATGACGTGCAGAAAGAGGCTTCAAACTGGTAATCATTTCAAATGGTTCTTTAGGGGAACGTTCTTGTGTGTGGGGTGTGTGTGTGTGTGTGTGTGTGTGTGTGTGTGTGTGTGTATGTGTGTGTGTGCGCGTTATTGAATAAAGCTCTTTTAGCGCAGTATCTTGAGGTACACGTTTATGTTAGACAGAACAGATATATACGGAAATGTTCAAATTTATGAATTCTTGTGTCGAATTGGTTTTATTGCATATAAGCCAAAAGCCCTTCACTATTATGGTCACAGATAGTTGTGACCGAAGTAAAGTTTTATGATAAATGACAAGTAGTTGCGATAAAAACAACTCGACGCAAGCATTTAAATTTGAATGAATAGACAGGACCCGCTGCATGCTATGAGGATAAGAACCACGCAGCACTTGCATGGCCGTCGATAGTCTAGTGGATACGCGACGCCTGCCTAGTCATCGGGAGATGGTTGGTCCAAATCTAACCCGAGTAGAGTTATAGGTCCATGTTTCTTTGATCATGGCTACAATACAAAACGCTGAATAATCGGTGTTACGTCATTGAAAGGCAATTTGTCAGCCAGTTCGAATATGAAATGTTCGACACAAAAATGTATCAATTTGAGTAAATACACAGTAGGCCTACCCCCTATACGTGCTGTAAGGATTAGAACCGGCACTGTCGGGCGGAACCGCGGTACAGTCTAGTGGATACGAAGCCTTTCTGGTAATATGTTTCCCGACCTGTTTTTGTTTCTCTCTCTTTCTTTGTCAGTATTTCAATGAGGATTTAGGATTCTATTTATTTATTTGTTTATCTATTTATTTATTTTTTTTTATTTTTTTATTTATTATTATTATTTTTTTTTTTTTTGGGGGGGGGGGGGGGAGGGGGCTCTCTTTAAACCGAGAGGCTGATACATCTTTTTTTTTTTACAGATTATCCTTGATACACACAATGATACAAATTGCAAGATATCAGTATTCAGATATTTTCTCTAGCAAATTTGCAGAAATTTTCACTGAAATCATTTTCTGTTTTTATTCCACAGAATTCATTTTTTTCATGAAAATTACACATTCCCTTCACTTGATACTGACATACTATGTTAAGGGTAGCAATAATTCCACCTAATTTCTGAAAGTGGTTAGTTAAGTGCTCTTTCATTATGCTAGAAAAGTGAACTTTTGTGAAATTCCCTTTATATTTTCTTGATATTGTTGTCCACACATGACGCCATAATTTCTAGTAGTCTCCTCATCCAGCTTTTCCAACACCAAAAGTTTAAATATTCATAACTTTTGCATCGATTGTCCGTTTTTCCTATAAAACTTTCACTTGTGATTATGTTCTACTAATGTTGCTGCTTTAAAATCCACATTTCTCTTTAGGTTTTGGTTCCCTTTAATGGACAAGTTCACCTTTATGTACATGTGGATTGAGTAAATGCAGCAATATTTGTAAAAGACATCAGTGAAAATTTGTGGCGAATCGGACAATCCGTTCAAAAGTTATGGGGTTTTTTTTAAGTTTCTGTGTGATGTCACATGGGTAGAACGATATAAAGAAAATACAAAGAGTATTTCACAATACTTTTTTTTTGAAATTATGACATTGTGAAGTTTTGCTAAGTTTAACAAAACACTTCTTGAATAGTCGATATGACATGAATCATGCATAAAAGATATGAGTGGGTTGCATGATGATGACATAAGTAGTCTTGTAATCTCCTAACACTTTACAATGTATAGCTTGTAGGCCTACACACAATCCTGAAACTACTAGAATTTTTGTTCGATGTATTGATGTCCCAGTCTCAATATCATGCTCATATATCTGACAACTGAAGGTATTCATTCAGGAATGTTTCTATGTTTTACAATTTTGTAGCAAAAAAAAAAAAGAATTTTTTTGTCAATATCTTTGTATACAATCAATGGAAAATTGTGAGGTGAAGACATCATGTTCATTCCTTATGATTATTCGTGTTAACTGATGGAGAAAAGCTATGCAAAAATTAGATAAGCTTTACAATTTCATAACCTTCCTATACTTCTATCCAATTTTGATCAAATTCTAATTACTGTGCTTATAAAATCCTTTGCCAGCCTTTGCTTGGTTCGACAATGGACCTGCCAATGGTTAGTTAGCCTGGCATGTTAAGATCATCGAATGAAGCGAGCGCATGAACGCCAGCGGCTCATAATCAACAGCTTCTTCTCTCCATAACATGTAGTTTGATTCAGAGTTATTATCCTATCAATAATGAGTTACAAAATTGTGATAATTGTAATGAGCTTTGCTTATGAAATAAATTGAACATGAACGACGCGCTTTTATCGTATTTACAGCTTCAAGGACAAACAAGCTAACAAAGTCTATTACTGGATGTATTCTCGTAAAACATAATCCTAGATACGATATTCTCGGAAAGATATACAATGCACAATATAATCCATATACTGCAGAATAAAAGAAATAGAAAGAAAAAATGAAAGGACGCGCGTGCGCCCCGGCTTAATTATTTGAAAGAAACCATCAAAGTCTTTTTCCCCCCTTTTTTTTTACTTGTCAGGCGAGGAAACCTTGTAGTGGCACCAGAAATATGTTGCCCCCCCCCCCCTTTACGGCATTCCTGGCTCCGCCCCTGTACTGTATGTTATAGAGTATATCAAAATGTGCATAATGTGTGTGCTTGCGTGTGTGTCTTGTTTATCTCATAATTTCTGTCACGTGCGTGTCTGCGGTTATGGGCTTTTATAGTTACATCGTTGCATGAATGAAAAGAATGTCACTGCGCGCAGACAATCGTCACGTTTAGGGTTTTACGGGGAAACGTCTTTCTTTGCAGTTCGCTGAATAAAATGTGCGGTCTCAAGAACATACATGTAGTTTGCGCTGTATTCATTTCTTTCCAGAATCATGATTGAAAGAATGTTGCACTGTGGGTTCGGCAGGCTACAATGGGACCCCAAAAGGGAGAACCGGTAGATCATACATCATCATCCATCGTCCCAGTATGACATTAATAGGCGTATAACGGCCAGTATAAGAAGCCTGATATAACCGTCCCCCTCAAGACCGTCACCACAAAATGCCGTAGGCATAGTGTATGCACAGTTTGCCTGTTGTAAATGTAAAGTCTCAATTCTAAATTGTATCATAAATGAAATAGAGACATTTCCAAGCCTGAGGCTTCTGTGTGATTTCCTAATCTCTGCAAATAGTTTGAATGTGATTTTTGAGAAACTGATAAATTGAACTGAAATTGAATTGAGTCTGTTCTGTCCTGCTCAATTGCCAGCGTAGTTCATGGACTTGCAGAGAAGAACAAAATCAAAGTCATAGAAGTAATAAAGAGAGCACGTATTCCGGTATTGGTGTTTGTATGATATGCCCCTATAAACCACACCAGCGACGCCAACAACACACGTTCGTGATGCTGGTGACAGCGCCCACGGGTGAATATACCTCCATCTTGGTGACATTGTACTCTCTGTGCGATGTTAGACAAGTTCAAATATATTCTGAAGGGATGGTTCCCATCCATTCACCGTTGTGTATTTGAGGGAGTAACACTGTATAGGCCTTCAGGTCTGACATGAATTACAATTCTATAGATCTATAGACTGATAGATCTATAGATCTCCAAGAATGAACACTCTTGATTTGTGCATCTAAAGCATAATGAAAAGTTTGATTGATGTATTTCACGATAAAATATTATTTGTTAGGCTGTTAGGTTTTACATATATTAGGACTGAGGTCAAATGGAGTTATGTGGTATATTCTATTTATTCATTTTTTTCGGTTGAGTCTGTATGTCAGATACAAATATGTACCACTATTATGGATCTTAATCGTTCTGTGAGGTCTATAGATTGTTTATGTATAGGTCGTGGGTCGAATGACTTAGCCGCGGGCTGTGTCACACACAAGGGACCCTGGCATTGTTACCACCGAAATTGTATGAGCAAGGGGGGACCGGTACCTAGCCTTGGCATATATAGGTCATAGTTTATTTCTAAAAAAGTTAATATAATATTATGTGTTGGGGTACCATGGTGAAGAAGGTTTGTTGTGGATTGGAGTGTAAAAAAGCAAAACAAAATCTTAATGTCAAAGTATAGGCATTACGAGTGGAGAGGAACAAATAAATCGACAAAATGACCACTGTTGGAACATAACCTGGCGGTACGAACGTATCTCTGATATAATTATACAAATCTGAAAGAAGAGTAATACCTTTTAAAATCATGAAAGGATCAACTTCAAAGCTAATAACACAATTAACGTGGAATATTTCATAAGAATTTCCACTTCAGTTCCTCGACATCCACTCAACTAGAAATGTCACGATGTGGACTGGATATGCCTCCACTATAATGTCCCATAGTTCTCCCCAATGTTGCAGGTTTACAGTACATCTTGCAATCATACGTAATACATACTGAAAAGTGCCATTTTGATACCTCAAAGAGTTCTTATGTTACGTCGTCCACAAAATCAGTATATATGGACAGACAAAAGGAGAGCTATTAAAATGGTCACATGGACCAGCAACTGAAGTGAAAGCATCAATGAAAATGATGTCATCAAGCAATTTGGCTGAAATGCAATAAAATAATGTCGCACTGTGAGAGGAAGTGTTCTTTGCCATACAGACCACAAACAGGCGCCTCGTTCCCACCATATCAAAAGAAGGCACCATTATTTCCTAGTATTGACAGAGAATGGGGGGGGGGGGGGACCCTTACATCATTTTCTACCAGTCATGCCTGATAAATCTTTATTTTTTTTTGTGTAAGTACGAAGAAAGTTGTTTTTCCATGAGAAATGTGTGTAATGTTGTTGGATGATCATTTTCCTGCTTGTGACTTCTAAAGCTCATGGAAATGGAAAGTTGAAAGAAGACTCTTTCACACCGCCACTCTTACGTGGGCAACAGCTATAGACCACACAATAACTTGCCACTGATCTCGCCACGCTGGGTTGCACTGTAATCTAGTGTGACAAACACACACAGAAAAAAAAAACCAACCCAAAATGCGGTATAAAACAAAGGATATGACATTTATCAAGATCGCGCAAACAAATATCAGACAGAGGCAAATTCAATCTCGGAAAAAGGTCACACACGAAGTGTCCCTGTTTGCTCTAAAGTGTACACGGATGTTTCACGCGGGATAATCGCAGGAAATGAACATGCCGCACACTGTCTATATATCATATACGATTTACCGGTCAAACCGAACAACAAACCACCTCTCTTCGCCGATACTCAAACCAATGCTCCAGTTCTATATGCAGGGACACATTCAGCGAGAGCCAAGTTTAATAAACAGACAGACGCCTGTGCTGCAGGTACCGCTGGCATCGGATGACAAGATATCATTGATTGCGGGGATATGTCTCGTCGCCGATATATGGAAATTTAATGTAGATGGAATGGATTTCTTCGATATAGAATTGCAGTCTGGAAATAGCTGAAGCTTCCTTGTTGGAAGTATCTCCTTTTATCATGCAATGAGTCCATACACCATTATAGGAAGAACAAAAAAAAAAAAAGAGAGAAGAGAGGTAGGTTGGTGGGGGTGGGGTGGGGGGTGGGGAGAGGAGGATGAATAACGTGGCACAAGAGATGACGAGCACAATGCACATTCAGCTCTAGCCTGAGCAATTTGTGGCACCATCGCCGTCCGTCTTCAACGGCAGCAGTGGATAATCACAGAAATCCAACGAGCATCATGCCCGCTTGATTTGCATTATTCGCAATCACAATGCCTGGATATAGCACCATTGCTGAGCAAGCTCCTGCTATTCCAACCAGACCATTCCCAAAACAATGGGGACAGCTACAGGATGCAAGGAAGAAAAGTGAAAGGGGGGGGGGGGTGGTGGTTGATGCTGCAGATCATAACATTTATGTGATATACAGACTGTGCCTTGAAAACATGGCACATCAAAGGAGCACTAATAGCAGGTTTAAATGGAAGGTTGAAACAGAAAAGCAGCACGCCAGTGAAGATTGTGCAGTGCTGAGCAATCATTATTCATTATTACAATCTCATCAGTTGAAATATCAAGAAATCTCCAATATCACATGACATTCTCGGCAACTCACAACCAACTATTCAGTTTTGCAGTGACTATATCATGTCGTACATAAAACTTTAAATACATTTAATATTCATGTATTGTACATATGAAGAAAAGACGTAAAATCTTCCTGGATTCTCTTTTTCTTCAATGAATGTTTAAAGGGTGTGTACAGTTCTGGTTGAGGCGAGGATTTAGCTTTTAACATTTTGCGGGATCATATTCAGAAACCACTCTATGAGATGTCAAAGAGCATGCAATTCTAAGGGAAATCAAAAGTTTATTTGATGAAAATCGGTTTTGAAATGGCTGAGATATCCAAAAACAAGGTGAAACAAAGAGATCCTAATAAAAGGCGTGGCCTGTCGCCTTTTATCATTATCACTTTTTTGGATATCTCAGCCATTTGAAAACCAATTTTCATCAAATAAACATGGAATCCTTCTTAAAATTGCGTGCTCTTTCATGTTTCATAAGAGGTTTCTCATTATCTCACTTAGGAACGTTCAAAACATGAACCCCCACCTCAACCAGTACTGTACAGTCCCTTTAATCTGAACAGTTACATTGTACAGCACATTGCATGTCAGAAAGTCATAACTCATAAAAATTTGGTTGTGTTACTTAGCAGCTTGGAAACTGCCAAGTCGTTCATGTGGTGTAAAAATGAGAACTAAGAGGTCCACTAAAAAGCATTGCTTGTAGATTTTAGACCACTCTAAAATATCTTCAAAAATACTTATTGTAATTACAAGTACGTAATTATGCATAATGCAAAACATAAGATAAAATGAAACAAACAACAGAGACACATCAACGTGACATGAATAAACTGAGGGGAATATACGATTGAAAGGATTAGAGCAAAAACAAAATTAAAGGAAGAAGGAGAGAAAGAGAGAGAGAGAGAGAGAGAGAGAGAGAGAGAGAGAATGCCTACACGTTGAACAGGATAAGTACGGAAGAGGAGATTTATTGATTGATTACTCAAATTGTCCACTCTGGAAATTCTTTATACATTGGATATCGCAACAAAATTAACATTCAATACATCACAGGTACACCACAATCAGACATGTCATAGAGTACAAAATGAAACTCACTCTCATTAACATACAGTAACTTATGCACCATAATAACATAATACATTAACCCGACATTTACAACTACATGTATTCAAAGACTACTAATATACAGCTGTATATCACTTTCATATAATTATTCCACTCATAAATTAATTTGATAATATCCTTCCATACATCATCGTTATACACCAAACAATTATATCACCTACATATCCCAATATATCTGTATAATTCACTCCAACAAATTCCAATCAATACACATGTACACAAATGCCCACTACACATGTATTTTTTTTTCAGTCCAAACCGATTTTGTATAATGTACTTTCAATTTCTCTTAGAATCGTATGCTCTCTATTTCAAATTTGCTTTCTAGATATTACGTGTACACAATTTGCAATGGTATTATCCTTATTATCACCTCGACTCTGCAAACTGAATATCAATTTCTTTTTTGAATGCTGATCCCTGATAACTGCGTCTGTCAAGAAAGGTGCACATTGACATGCAGCAGACAAAATCTTTACACAATTCTTCTTTTAGTTTGTTTCACTCTCATTTTCCTACTTCAGCTAATGAATGCATTGGAAACTATTATAAATATGAAACTATTTCTAGAACAAAACCATGTCAAATTATCTCCAAACTTCCATTTATCAACAACTATTTACAATTGTGCTTCAAATTCAACAGCAACTTCAAATATTCCAGTTGTAAGAATTCATATCAAATACAAATGCATTGTCCTTCCCTTCATAAACTTACCATTTGAAACCATTTAAAACCTTTTGTATTCAAATCACAACCAAAACCTAGTCCAGGTTAGCTCTAGACTTTACACTCATTGAAACAATTACAAATTGTGTTTGAAATTCAACAGCAACTTAATAAATTCCAAGTCTAAGCCTTTATGTCAAATATCATATATTGTCCTTTCCTTTTAAAGAAACTCTCTATTTAAAACCACTTTATTGCAAGGTGCAAGGTATGCTTGTGGCACAATGCCCTCCATACGACATCAATTCCAATCTACATTGTACTTGCAGAGGGAGAGGGAAAGGGAACACCAGGGATACAATACGTCGGGGATATGCACGTACAGAACGGGGAAAGAAGGGTTAAAGAGCATGACCGACATGTGAAGCAGATCAGTTACAGAGGTGAGTGATCCACACAGTGTCGGGGCAGGAAGGCAGGTAGCAAAGGTGTGCTGCCGACCGACCGATCGACCGATTTCTTGCATGCACCACTCGCTCCCTGAGCCTCCCCTCTCTTCCACCCCTCCCCTAACCCCCCTCCCCTATAACCCCCCTCTCCTTCCTCACCTTCCTATAGCCCCTTCCCCTGCCCCACCCCCCTCCCATCCAATCATATCTCTATGCCACACCTGCCCGGTTGCAGTCTCCTCTCTTTCTTGGCCCCCTTTCAGCATTCACACATCACACATTTTTCAGGTAGAACTTCTGCATGAAGTGAGTACTACACGACATTATATCCCAGTGACTTCCACTGTGCTGACTAACCATCAAAAATCTCCAGTGGCCACATGTGTCTCAAAGAGGTTTAATATATGATCACACACATGAAAAGTCAGAACTGTTACTACTTGTGGTCTGATACAATTTGCACCTGGATTTCAAACTTTTTTTTTCTAGATTCTTTGCTACTATTGTAGGAATATTGCTTTTCTTTTTTTTTTCTTTTTTTTTCTTTTTTGCATCCTCTTCCCACATTATGTAGGGTCTACAAAGTGAAAGCCCACAACATTTTTAGCTATTTAAATGAAGAGATGGAAAAGTAATTTCAATTGAGCCAAATTTGTACCTCTTTGCATTTGAAGACCACTAAACTCTGGGCCTAAAAAAAAAGAAAAAGTGAAAGTGGTCAGTGAGCACGTTGCAAGCTATTATATGCAAAGTTCATCCTGTTATGCAAGGTATCATGTTTCAGTAAAGGACATGTGTTATATTTATCAATATTCCCAATGTTTGCGGTCGTTAAACATCCTGCTGATATGCAGCCGTACATGGGGAAAACTAAGCAATGCCTTGAAGAAAAAAAGAATCATACATCACATCATAGTATTTACTGTAGTGTAAGATAATGACAGTCCTGCAATTTGAATCAAACACCCAAGTTGCACAATGGCATGATAAAAGGGGATTTGATGTTCTCAGAGCTTCAAGACAATTTCAACCCTGATGCAACTCCCCTATAAAGCTTAAAGGACAAGTCCACCTTCATAGACATGTGGGTTGAGTGAATGCACAGCAATATTTTAATAGGAGAACACATCAGTGAGAGTTTGAGGAAGATCGGACAATCCGTTCCAAAGTTATGAATTTTTGAAGTTTCTGCTCAGTCATGGCTGGATGAGAAGACTACTATAGCTTGTGATGTCATATGAGTACAACTATATAAAGAAAGTATAAAGAAAATTCAAGATATTCTCACTTTTCTCACATAATAAAAGAACACTCGACTTCTCTCTTTCAGAAGTCAGGGGGAATAATATTACCCCTAACATAAGTCAGTAACAAGTCGAGGAAATGTGCACTTTATTCAAAACGTCAAGTTTTGTGAAATTCTCTCTTTATTTTCATTATATCGTTGTAGACATGTGACATCAGACACTGTAGTAGTCTTCTCCCCCAGCAGTAATTGCACAGATATTTTGAAAATTCATAACTTTTGAACGGATTGTCGGATTTTCCCCAAACTTTTAAAATGTGTTCTACTACATTTGTAACATTGTTGCCTTCACTCAATCCACATGTATATGAAGGTGAACTTGTCCTTTCAGGTATCCCTGTAGGATACTACATTGTATCTGCATTATACATTGTCACTACCTCACAATTACAATGCATTATAAATGTACAAAGTATTACAATAGTAATATCTTTTCTCTATTTATCAAAAGGGTACCTACAGAGTATGCCATGAACAGGCTACCACCAGTAATAGTATCAAGTTTTGACCGTCCTGACAGAATTCTGGAGACTTTTTATCTCTCTCGATAGCCGCATTCCCACACAGGAGTTATCGGTTTTCGCACTGCGATGTGAAAATCAATCTTACTTGCCAGCATTCACATAAAATGAATACAACAGAAAACAAGAACTAGATCTGTCGTCTTTGGGACATGATACATATGGTATAAGTTCGAAATTGATAGGCAGAGGACTTTCTGAGCTAACCTCTACACAACTTTTGAGGAGAAATAAGAAGAAGAAGAAGAAGAAGAAGAAGAGAAGAAGAAGAAGAAGAAGAAGAAGAAAGAATCCGTACAAAAACAGGTGATCCGAGAGAATACTCAGATCACCTAACTAAAGGTTTTTATATCGCATTGCAAAAATCAATTTTTCTAAACTATTAATTTTGAGTGTGTGTGAATGAGCTTAAAATACCCCCCCTCTCCCAATCCAATCATACTAACAAACATTTTACTTCCTTTTTAAAATGTCACTGAGTGGCTAGCAAACATGGGGACATGACTGTCTCTCGTTTCCTGTCATTTAATTGTGATCAGGTAAAGACAATACAGACAAGGTTACAATAGGCTGCATGAAGAGCGAGGACATACTGTAGAAACAAAATATAAACAAACGATGATACAGAGACGCATTTCTCATATTAGGTCAGGGCACATCAACAGATGAAAGTCATCCGTCACTGAAAGCCAATGCAATATTGGGCAGTTGGCAGTTAAATGGGCTACAATGACTCATACAGAGCACAGTTTTGACAATGTACAACTTGTATGTGTCCTCTCTGTAGCATTTGTGCAATGGAGAACAAAAACATTGCCAACACTTGAGATACAGTAATATTGTTTTATACTGGTATCAGATACATTTTTCATCACGATAAGAAGTATGCTGTAGGTTATCTATGGTAGTGACTAATACAGCTGTACGTACGTAGCTCAGTATTTGCATACGTTCATATAGTAGAATCTCAGTATATTAAAAAGAGATTTCCTCAAATGATTTGTAAACACTAAATGTATAATGCTATTCCAATTGCAAAAATGTCAAAATTTGGGTTGCCATCAGAGTCATACATAGTGTATATCTGTTTGATTCAACGTTCTCAATAAAAATTTCTAAACATTTTGGATCATGATCATCAGTTGTCTACATGGGAAATGCGTGTTAAAGCCAAATCAGTCAGTCCTCAATGGGTTAAATATGAAACTTTGGTGACCTGAGAAAAAACAGATGTGGTGGCCCAAAATAAAAGAAAACATAACGATCGACTTTGAATCTTACTTCCCCAAACAGGCCAAAAAAAAAAAGATAACCTTTTTTGGAAGTTTGGTGGCCCAACATCAATTCTAGTGGCCCCAGGCCACTGCAAATGTCAAGCCTTGATTAGTTGACACTAAAGTGTACATTCATAGCAAGACCTATCTTTTCCAGCAACTTTGTGAATGATGTATGACACATTGTGGGAGCCAGGTACCTTTGAATGTTTCTGCAGATTAATGGCACTATATAAATGCTGTTTCTTCTTCATCATCATCATCATCATCATCACAGAAAAACCATGATAAATAAACTTAAGTTATGAACCCCGCCATCGCACATATGTACTAAGACATTTCACTCATGCAGATATCATGCATATAGAGGAATACTATAGACTTTGCCAGTCACTGTAATCTTCGTTTACTTTATTTTTTCGAGGGCATCACGACAAAACTCGATTACAATTGTTGTTTAGCGATACATGTATGTCCTAAAATCATCCTGTACCTCATTCCTAAATTGGTGGGAAGGCTGGAGCACTGAAGGATGACAACTCATTATCATGCAGCCACATGGTGCACGGGTGCACTTCATTCACTCAGTGGTATACGACGTAGGAAGATCAGAGCTGGGGTTTGCTCTACACCACATCCAACTGTGTGGCTGTTGTCATGGCAACTTGTCCCAATCACTGGGCAGTCACAGGCTTGCGCTCATTAGTGTTTATTGTTTACGAAGATCGGCACTCTCATCGCAGGAATGCTTCATCGTATATACCATGTGGCACGCTTTAATTCCGTGAGATATTATGCATGCAGCAAAATGTCATGGCAGACCACTTTGGCTCGGTATCTTGGCTTGCTGTGCACATTGCACATGATTCATTCACGGAAACTGCTATTTGAGCGCTTCATCTCAACAAAAAGATTCTGAGGTTTTGCTAAATTTAGAGCATGCCAAGGAATGACTTTCCTGAAGAGTTTTCTTGAAAATCTTTTGCCCGCTTGTTTTCTTTCTTTCTGCTATTTTTTTTCCCTAGTTACTCTTTCCTACAAACCTATGCTTACTAGTGTATCATTGTTTCTGTTGGTCTATTACAGCATATATCAGGATTGGTACAGAAGCAGTAAACTCGGTTCGGTGTAAAAATGGCAGAGGTAAAAATGGCAGGGGTAAAAATGGCAGGGGTAAAAATGGCAGGGGTAAAAATGGCAGAGGTAAAAATGGCAGAGGTAAAAATGGCAGGGGTAAAAATGGCAGGGGTAAAAATGGCAGAGGTAAAAATGGCAGAGATAAAAATGGCAGAGGTAAAAATGGCAGAGGTAAAAATGGCAGGGGTAAAAATGGCAGAGGTAAAAATGGCAGGGGTAAAAATGGCAGAGGTAAAAATGGCAGGGGTAAAAATGGCAGAGGTAAAAATGGCAGAGGTAAAAATGGCAGGGGTAATGTCAGAGGTAAATAATTATGTCAGTGGTAAAAATGTCAGAGGTAAAGTTGTCAGTGGTCGAAATGTCAATGGTCAAAATGCTAGAGATAAAAATGCCATTGATAAAAATTTAGTCGTTGAAATGCAAGAGGACGAGGTAAAAGTGACAGATTTTTTTTTCTTCATATGTTTCTGACACCTTTCTTGCAATACACGCTTTTCGTGCCTTCTGAAATAAAGCACGGGGGAGACCGGGGAGAAATGGGACACGAGAAATATGGGACACTCATGTAACTTGAAAAATGCTTGGCCAGTCAACAATCCAATTATATCAGTAAAAAGATGAGCCTCAGTACACCTGAAAATGGACATATTAACCACTATACAGCTGTACAGGTATCGTCAGTAAAATATCAGACTTACTTTAGATCTGGTAGGTCCTATACTATGTTAATAGGTATTTCAATATTAGTGTGCAAACTTCTGAAAATAAAATTGCTTGATAACAGACATGCAGGTATGAACAATATTGGTAGGGATCTTTTACTGTTTCTGTTACCACTGGGAGAAATTTAATAGGGCAATATTACATTTCTCCCCGTGGCACATGTAAATCCTACTTTAGTCATGATGGTTATCCAATTTCTCTCCATAGGTTGTCTCCTTTCTCCCCGCTTGATGTCCCATTCCCCCAAAATTAGGGGTTAAACAAATCATTAATTACACGAAAATGTTTTATATATTAAAGGGGTATAACTAAATACTCTTAGTGGGGCAGCTTAGCAAACCTATCGTGCATTTTGTGATGCAAGCACCAAATTTGGCACAAAATGTACATTAACATATTGCAAACATTTTTAGATATTGGGCTACTTGGAATTCTCTCTTTATGTCCGCCATATTGAATTTCAAAATGGACGCCATTTGAAATCCACAGTTGTGATTATCTCTGGGTCTAATGGTGCTATTGACCTGATTCTGGTGTGTTCCGGGATTTACGCCCATGCTTTGGGGCAACAGCTAAGTTTGAGAGGCATCAAACATTTACATTTTTTCGCCTGCGGATTCGTTCAACAATAATTGAAAGAAATCCAATGGCAAACTATCGGTTTTTACTCTCACTAGAACAGTCTATTGCTAATGTTCGTCTCCAGTTTTAATAGGTATAAGTTTGTAAAATGACCCCAAAGTGTTCATTAAACTTCGAGATATTTGTTTTTGCGCCATGTGATACTTGAACAATATAATGAAATATTTACAAGAGCTTACTTATGTCTGCCGTTACATCTGCTGTAGTTTGTTTTTTTGCGTTTTGTATTTTTACTTCTACATTTTATGTCGCGATCAGGCCTTGTGAGATAATAATAGGCTCCTACGAAACCTGAATGTGAGAAAATAACATATAGAACAGGTGACAATTTAGCGGTTTGCTTCGACTATGTCTCCTTCACTTCTTTACACTAAACAGTTCAAAAGATGAAAAATAATGACAATATACTAGCCTGGACGTGAGTGCTGGAATTCGTTTGTGTAAGAGTGTGTATGTGAGTGTATGTACATGTGTATCTGCGTATAGAAGTATATGTTTATACCAAAAGTGGGTTCGTGCGCGCGCGTGTGTGTGTGTGTGTGTGATAACTTCATTGGGTGAAACAACGTAGGATTATACTGTCTAAGGGCTTTGCAGCATTGTTGGAACCCCCTTATAATGATAGATAACATTAATAATAATAATAATAATAATACTAATAATAATGATAATAATAATACGGTAATAAAAATGATTTCCCATAGGCCTACTAGGCTCTTAGCTGGTTTATCATTCCTCTGAACAGACAGATTACGCCACTGCACTTGACTCAAATTCAGAATGAGAGGGCTCTAATCTTTTTAAAACATAATTCAATAAACATTCTTCAAATCTGCAGTTTGGATTTGATAATTCGATAAATACAGTTTGCTCTGGCTAGGTTATCATTCAAAACCTCTTCATAAGCTTATCTCTGACGAAATCGCTCTCATTATATACTTCTAACATTTTACCTCTGCCATTTTTACCTCTGCCATTTTTACCTCTGCCATTTACCCCTGCCATTTTTACCACTGCCATTTTTACCTCTGCCATTTTTACCTCTGCCATTTTTACCCCTGCCATTTTTACCTCTGCCATTTTTACCTCTGCCATTTTTACCTCTGCCATTTTTACCCCTGCCATTTTTACCTCTGCCATTTTTACCTCTGCCATTTTTACCTCTGCCATTTTTACTCCTGCCATTTTTACCTCTGCCATTTTTACCTCTGCCATTTTTACCTCTGCCATTTTTACCTCTGCCATTTTTACCCCTGCCATTTTTACCTCTGCCATTTTTACCTCTGCCATTTTTACTCCTGCCATTTTTACCTCTGCCATTTTTACCTCTGCCATTTTTACCTCTGCCATTTTTACCTCTGCCATTTTTACCCCTGCCATTTTTACCTCTTCCAATTTTACCTCTGCCATTTTTACCTCTGCCATTTTTACCTGGCACCGTAAACTCCCCCCCCCCAAAAAAAAAAAATAAAAATAAATAAATAAAATAAAATAAAAATAAATAAAAATTAAAAAAATATATATTCCCATTCCTTGTGGTGACACATGAAAAATACCAACAGGTGTATGATCCGAAGGAAAGTATCTATTTTAAGCATTTTTTTTTGTATACATGTCAAAAGCCTCATGAGTGTGTGTGCGTACCAAAATAGGGCGAGTCACGTGACCAAACAGGAATTTACACTGGTGAGAGATGAACAAGCCTTCAGACTGGGGAAATAAAGAGAACATAAAGCTCTTAAAAAAAACAACTAGCAGTTGAAAAAAAGGAAAGGAAAACATGCTGCAGAGTTATTGTTGTTTTGTTTTGTTTTGTTTCATTTTTGTTGTTGTTGTTGTTGTTCTCTTTTTTTTTTGGGGGGGGGGGAGGTGAATTACTGACTTTTCAGGCAGTTGCCAGACAACTTTTAACAAGAGCCCTGAAAGTAATGGAAACCCATATTTTTCAGCTGCCGATGTAAACACCCCTGCTCTTTAATTTCATAGCTCATTTTTCGTATCGATAAAGTCATCTTCTAGCTATCAATTGAATATAAACAATGTTGAATCAACACTTTATAAGAGTTAAAGTAAAAGGTCAACTGGTCAACGTTTTAAGGTTAGAATATGTCAAATCTGTTGTAAACTTCTAAAAGATAAAAAGTGATGGTGCCACTTTGAAATTTATGCTGAAAAGTTCATATCATATATAGATATATTTACCTGTTCGAAGAGTCTTTTGTTTTTTTTCAGAGCTTGTGCAAATTGTACAACAGTGAAGAAACAAAACTGAAGTCTACCTTTCATTCGAGTGCATGTGGCTCAAGAGCTCATTTTAATTGTAAAGAGAGAATGTAGGCCTATTTGACTACTACATGTACCGACACATGCACAGTGAACGATGAATTACAGCACATCAACATTTACAGATATGACTGTAGCAATGACAAATGATTTACGATATCTCTGCTCAAGGTAAAAGCTGGATTTGGAGTTTGTGATACTGGTCTCTTCCACCAATATCTAGCCTGTGTACAATGTATCTGTTCCATGACATACAATGTAAGGACTATAAAGGCTGAATACAGTACCGGTATTCCAGTACAGAAGCAGGTCGGTTTGACATTTACACATCAAAACCAGGGAGATATTCCTCATACATGTACAATGTACAGCTTTCACTGAGAGACTGGTAAAGTGGTATGTCATATGCCATGGAGCGAGAAACAACAATTCCCAAATCAGGCAGGTTTTTGTACAATATTCAGATTTCTCCTGGACTTGAAAATAAAGTTTTGGGGAGTTTCCTGCAAAATCAGGGAGACTTGAATGGCAGCTATGACAAAGTTGCAAAACTTTACTGTGTTATTTTTTGTCAACAATTTTTCTGCTGCACATGCGTGTACAAGTATATTATTTCAGCTGTTGATTCCTCAATTCTATTAAGGGAATTTCCCCTTGTACTGCTGATCATCCACAGAATGGCAGATATGTTTGTTTGTTTTTTTTTGAATACATATTCATATAGAACACCTACATGGTATGCAATGCCTACAGGAAAAAGAAAATTCAAATGATCCTTGGCATTAATCATGTAGAGAAATGTAGTTCTTTAGTCCTTCTGGCTGAACTTTCAAATACATTGTAGACTCTTTGGAAGTCACAGCCTTTTGAAATTAATCTACTATTGTATCTTTGTGCGGGCAGTACGTAAACAAAATGTATCTAAGCACTATCATACAATGTAGTCTGCTCTAGGAGCCTTGGGGAATCATTTGTGAAATTGTAATATTGAAATTACATCAAAACTTCATGATCTGATTTTGTACATTGTAGGAAGTCTGTCAGTGGTAAACCCTGACCAAAGTACAACTTACTCAAGACGTAAAGGAGTGTGTGGGTGGTTGGCATTTGAGAAACTAGTGCAATAAATCAAAACTTGCGAGTTTAAATGGATGGTTTTGAAGGTCCGTATGATAACACAAACTTTTATATTGAACAAGACAACCTTTGTCTGTTCATAATCCTCTGGTCTGGCTGCTTGCCCATCATTATCATGAAAAACCATCCTCTATTGTTTTGCTTCGTTTTGTTTGTTTTAAAACATGCTGTATAAATCTTGCTGTGCGATGCCACATTCAAAGCCTATCCACTATCCACATGTTCTATTCTTCAAGAGCCAAGTGCGTTGCATCATTGCAAATCCCCCCCCCCCCCCCCATCGAGTGATGTTATCAGCAAGATGAAATCTCACTCGAATGACATCAATGCCCACGGCCATGTCTGCAAAGTAGGAAATTACTCATTTGTAGAGAAATCCTGAGAGTGAGTGCGAGAGAGGGAAAAAATGATAGAAAAAAAAAAAAACTTGCCCAAGGATTGGATTCTATCTAGGTACATCAAGGTGCTGCATGCGAGAGGGCGACTATACAGTAGCTGCATGTACAGCAGTAGAATGTACATACAGTATTCTAACACAAACAAATGTTGCCTCAAGACCTGTGTATAATTTTCCCCATAAAGACATTCACCGTCTGGCACAAATGGGTCATTTTGCAAATTTGGCGCAGACGCGAGGCTTTCAGATGCAATAATGATGAGCATAACTGGAGATTAGAGTTGACTGGTGGAGATAGAGCCTGCTTCTTTATTAATGGTACAGAGTTTGTGGTGGGGCGTCCTGTTGTCAAAATGCATTTGGATTAATGGAATACTTATGAGGAAGTCTGGAGGTAATTTCCCAGCATCATAAGAATTAAAGATCTCTTGATTATGATTAACAAACTCTCCATCTTACATGTACTTCTGGAAATTTTAAGCAAACCATGACGGAAGCTAGCACTGGTTCAAATGGTTGATTACGCATGTACAGTCTCGTATGATTTTCATCAGGGAAAACTGAAATCAATTCCCACAAATATATTTTTGCTGTAATCTATATTATGTGATACACACACTTTCATGAATACATGAATGCAAACAGATGTATGTAAAGTATGTGAATGGGACTAATTGTATTATTATAGTACACTGATCAAAATACACAATTTATAAACAATTACAATTTGTGACGTGATCGTTCACACAGAGAAATGTCTTCCCTTTGAAAAAAAAGGAAGAAATAACCACAAAATTTGACATTAAGAGCACATGTGACCTCTGGAATGTAAGTTCATGTCATACAAACAAACCTAGTAAGTGTCTTCTAAAAATGTATATTTATACACAATCGAGAGTAATCCCACTTCAACGGGAATATCAAACATATTTTGAATGAAAACATTGCTATTTATGAGAGCAGCTTTCTATTGGCAATCTGAGCAGACTCACATAAACATTAAGAGTGTCATTTACAGACATTTTCAGTGGGAAAAGTTAAACATGAAATCTACAACCCTGCAATGAAATGAATGCAATCAAGATCAGAATAAAATTTTTAAAAATAGTGTGACAAACTGCACAGCAGTATTAAAAGAAAAAAGAACCAAAGTTCCTAGAAATGTCGCTATGGCGACTGGTATGCCTCCGCCATACTGCATGATTCTCCTAATAGGTCTATAGTACATGTGGACAATGTGTGATTACATTTTCACAAAATTGGCAAAATATTAAAATGAAATGCTTGTCACAAATGTATCGAATGTTCACCTTCCTTGATCTATGTTTAATTGGATGAATGAATAGGAGAGCATGTGTTTGGGGATTTAAGAACTTTAACTTCGACTTTGACCCTTTCAAAAGTTTACGCACAATTTCAAGGTATGGAGAAAAAGTGCAATTTCTGTATTGAACAGTAAATTGTTATCATTTTCATCTGGCCTTTGATTCATAAGAGAATCACTGTCAGGCAGAACATACATAAATATGTACTAAGTTTAAAGATAACTTGAGCCACTTCCGAGATATGGACTAAGAAGTAAGTTCAGCACTTTCACTTGATCTTTGACCTTTTGACCTTTGACCTTCTTGGCATAAAAAAAAAAAATCCCAGAGAATCTCTAGTGGGTCATACATGCATACATCAAGTTTTGAAATAATAATCCTCCTGGCATACACACTAAGAAAAAATGATTCATACTTGCACCTTTTAAGGGTGCAAAGTGATGTCACACTGGTGGCTCCCTATGGGTGTTATCTTGCACCCTCAAGAAATGGGTGCAAAAGTGGCACCATGGTGCAATGGTATAATTTTGCACCCTGTGGGTGCACCTTTGCACCTCCATAGAGGGTGCAACATTGCACCCTTTATTGAGGGTGCGAAGTTCTTCCCTTGGGTGCATATTTCCACCCACACTAAGTGGTGCTAAGTTTCACCCTTTTCTTGAGGGTGCATCTTTCCACCCACACTAATTGGTGCTGAGTTGCACCTTTCTTGAGGGTGCGATCTTTCTCCCTTTAATTTTCGGCGCAACTTTGCACCCTTTCTTGCCTCTACTTTTGGTGCAACTTTACACCTTTCGTGAGGGTGCAAAGAAGCACCCAAAGTTCCAAGATTGTAGCCTCTGTTAAGGGTGCAATTTTGTGCCGTATATATAGGTAAAATGTTGCACCTACATGTATGTGGTGCTTATTTGATCCATGACTGCTGCAAAATTGCTTCTTTAAAGGAGCCAGTCAGTGTCACTGTCTACGCCTTTAGAGGCGCAATGTTGCCCAGTAACCTCAAGTGCACCTTGAGATTACTGGGCAATATTGCGTCTCTAGAGGAACAGGCAGTGACACTGATTGGCTCCTTAAAGAAGCAATTTTGCAGCAGTTATGGATGAAGTAAGCACCAAATATTTGCAACATTATACCTATAAGGTATATATACTTAGCATCACATAACAGTGTACAATTTGTTTACTTAACTACTTTAAACCTTGAATAGTGCGAACTAATGCAAGCCTGTTTGCTCAGTATATCAAACTTATGCTGTTGTTGCACTCTGCAAAGTATCAATAGGATTGGCGTAATTTGGATCCTGTGAATCATGAAATGTGTGTGTGTAATTTGTGAGTTTTGAAATGTTAATGTAGAAGTCAACTTATAGTTGTGTTTGAATGACATACTAAAACCAAATATTTACCCAATTACCTTTCCAATAAGGTGAGCACTATCACTATCTATCAAACAAACCCTCTATAGGCAAGAGTATACATCTGCATGAAGGAAGAGGTAAAAATATGATATACATTTGTCTGGATACGTTTTATTCAAAACGTACTTGAATACGTACTTATTCACATAATCTATAAGAATACGACATGCTTCTTACCAGTACACAAAGCCTCAAAAACAAGAGCATGCTGCTTATATTTCTAAAGTATGCACCATATCTAAAAATAAAAAATATGTAAGAGGATTTAACAAGTTGTTTGTATGCATTTAAACGAATAGGCCTATACATATTTCCATGCGTACAATATTCATGTAACAGTGACGTCATCATGAATCATCAAAAAGATATGTTTCCAGCATAGACATGAATTTATCTAAAATCTAAAACATGTCTTACAATTAGGAGTTTGTTTTATAATGACGATGCCAATTGTCTTAAAGTCCTTATCACGACATGTCTTGGGGTTCACACTTATTTAAATCATGAGATTCTTGGCACTTAGATTACGACTACAATTTATTATGGTTTAGATATACTTAATTGACATTCGCATACCGTATACAGGTATACGGGCATTTAGATGAAAACATCTAAATACAAGGTATGATTATAATATGAAAATCGAACTTGATACCAGCCCTTATGGGCTACCAATGGAGACTAGGCAGAATCGCAGTTATGTATTCAGATTTTGTTTTGGGTGATACACGCATTCCGACTGATTTGGGATCAATTCGAGTCCCTCGAGCTGAGATTCCGGAACTGCAATGAGCAAATCATCATAATGACTAACAAAGTGACCGAGAATAATACATGCACCAGTTTCTGTTTCTTTGTTCTATACACAGAAAGCTGTTACGTTTTCCAATCCTCTGTAGGCACACAGTGATTTGCAGATCACCTTTGGCTATAACGCCATGGTCGCGTGCAAAATGAATGCAGCTTATCTAACTTGTAATTTCCGAATAGGGGACTACCGTGCTTATACATATCAATCGGATGACAGACCCCGTCAAATAGTAAATTGCGGATATCGTATATCATTGTCAAATCCACTTTTTGTTCAATACACAGTTTCACTGGACTCTTATGAACCACTTAAGCGTTACCAAATCATGGAGTATAAGAATAATCTTATGTTATTTCCTTGAAAAGGCTGCATTTGTATGAGCGGGAACAGTTTGGCATCATACATAACTAAATACATGTATTATACAAGGTTTCAGGACACTTTGAACCGTGTCCCCCCCCCCCCAAGAAAACAACAACAACAACAACTACTACTACTACTACTGAAATGTTGTATACCCTAGGCCCATTAATGTATGATATTTGACCTTTGAATACATTGCCCACATTTTTCAACGACTAGGCATCTGGATGCAACGTAGGTATATATAAAATGAAAAATGTTTTAGGAAAATACATTTAACCACTTCAGAAATAACTACGGAACAAATAGCATAATATTGACACGTTCCCTTCTTCCTAATGACGCGACAGAAAACTTTCCTCACATAATCATTCTGTCGTTATTCAAGTACAAGTCATTGGTGATTATATACCTAGTTCGATTAAAAGTATACATGGAGTCATTGCAAAAGTATCTAATGAAAAGTATATATGCTTCAGAACTACATCATTGTCATTTATTCTATAACGCTAATAATAGAGTTATTGTTCCGCTATATTGCCTAACAGGTTGTAGTACTCCTACGACGTTTGTTCAGCAAATAAGGCACAATTTGCGAATTTTACACGCTGTTGCCAAAGTCTCTAATCTTCTTTACCGCTATTCTCAGACATGAGGTATGCTGATGCTGTATGAATTAGAAACGAAAGCTTCACAAATATTCACCATCTAACAAGGTAAAAGCGAAGTGATGTCTTGCCCACATATCGAATTTGTGATTACACTGATTTTCAAATGTAAGCTCATTGACATTCACTTTTTGACTGTTGACGGAGTCGGACTTCCCCAATATCAACACTTGACAGCCATCTTTAGATGATCTGAGGAGTGAATTTGGTGGTCATATAGCTCAAAAGTGTTGAAAGTTATTAAAAGAACACCACAATACCATGTCGACAGTGCTTACCAGGTGAGATACAAGGAAAGAGCACGAAATGGCATTGTAGAATTTGACAATGACCTACAATATTTGACCTTGAACGCTGGCACCCATCTCTCTAAAAAAGAAAGAGTGAATTTTCACTCGATTTTCACTCCCCTTGGTAGTGACGTCAAGGATCACTAGAAGTGGAGTGAATTTCGAGTGAACAGAAACTTCACTCCAAAAGAGAGTGAAAAAAGACGGAAATGTTTTTGGTGGGATGTTCACTCCTTTCTCACTCTAAATTCACTCCTGACGTATTTCACTCTTTTGTCAGTCGTTTTTCACTCCTTTCTCACTCTCAATTCACTCCTATTGTATTCACTCTTCTTTAACTCCGGATGTTTTTCACTCCTTTTTCACTCTTTTTTCAATCCTTTTTCAATCTCTTTTCAATCCCAAACGGAATTACACTCTACATGAGCACACATCTCTATCACCATTGATCACAGCACTCAGTGCACTAGTTATTCAACCCTGGAAGAAAAAGTGACAATATGGTGATGAATTTGGGAATAATCTAGGTGGTCTGGAGTTATTTTTGGAATAATGAATACCAATCAAACTAATACAAACAAAACCAGCAAGCAATGTTCATAATATATAGATATTTGGGAATATCAATGCATGTATTTAGAAGCCAACGATCAACCACTGTTAGCCCAGTGCATTGCCAACTTTGTGTTCCAGTTTTGAAAGTAATTCCTACCCGAGCTGGATCAATACATGAAACTGAATAAATATAAGCTAGTAATCCAAATGGCTGTTGTTTCATTCTTTCTTATTGATTTATTCTTTCTTTAAGTAGCATTGAGGGGGATATAAGAAGATAATGTACTAAATGCTACGCATGTTATGTTTTTTTTTTATGAGCTGATTCTCTATATTAAATAAATGTGTGATGTCCACTGGATCACCTGAAATTAAAAAAAAAAAAGAGTATACCTCTTGAAATATCTAAACTTCAACTGCAGAGCAGTACACCATTACAAACAGTCTTCATGTGCTGAGTATCTGGTTTTCCATGCATGATGTGGCCAATAATAATTATACATATTTTTATCATTTAAGAACAACTGTCACCATAATCATCACAAGGTCCCTGTAAATATGCTATTCTAGCTGTCATTCCTAAAGCTCTACAAATTAAGAGTTTGTTTGCAAAAACTGCTAAGTCAATATGTGCCAAATTGAGATATTTGCGATTAAAGGTCAAGAAAAATAAAGAGAATAATAAGAAAATGTTTGTTTCTTTTGATCATAACTTCAAAAATGTACCTTTATATGTAGTGACCAATATATATTTTAAAAGGTATTATTTTGTACTTTATGACAGAGACCGTACTTCAAAATCTTCAAAAATGGACATATCGGTTTTTGCGAACAAACTCTTCAAATATTAACATCACACATTTCCCCGAAAATATGCCAAATTCATAAAGCTTGTGCAAAAGTGAAAAATTTTACAAGTACCCTTCCTGAACATGTTTAATTTTCGACTACAAGTGAATATGATTATTGCATGTTCAATGATAAGCTACAAAAGACTTGCAAAGTATAGTCACCATTATCTATATTATAATACAAAAACAATTACACATGTAGTAGGAATTGTGATTGCTTCGAAAAATTGACAAAAATACAGAAATTTTCAATACTGCATGGTTAATCAAGTTTGGATCCTCTGTCATGTAACACAGTGATGCTCTACAAGTACATTGTACAAATACCTAAACATACTCGATCAGAGAAGCATGGTCTTGACTTTAAGTAGGCTTTAGGTGGGGTATTTATGTAGATGATAGAGCCAGAGGGGGGCCTCCCTGGAACCCCCAGACCTCGACCATCAACCGTGCGATCATTACAAAATCCACACACAATTTGCCTGTGACATACTAGTAATCTATAAAACGGTAATGTTGATTTTCAACAACAAAAACAGTCACTTGGCTAAATTATGCTAATTTGAGCATGAAATCAGACCATTTGCCATAAATAAAGTTCCAAAAAGGTAAAAAAGTAAATATTCTTTCTAGTGTCCATAGCAAATGAAAGAGAAAAAACTGTGCCATCAAAAAATTCTGAAGTATCTATTTTTTTTCTATTTACTCATGTATTTCTTTGTTTCTTACTTTTTGTTTTTCATTGCCTTTTCAATGAAATTTGTCAGCGACACGTCCAGCATGAAAATATTTATGTTATTGATTACAATCAATAACCCCCCAAAATAATTATGCCTTCATGAAATTTGGCATGGAATGTCAAAGGGGAGGAGGGCTCATAGCCCCCCCCCCCCCCTCAACCGGGCCTATTTATGGAAAAAGAATTGCAATCAATACAGTTGACACAACATGTATCATATCATTGATCTTCTTCACCTAAATAAGGCATCATTGTACAATATTGAACACTTGTAATCCTTCCGAGTTTTGCCAGATGTAGCAACAACTAATGCATGCAAACTAAATTTCTTATAGAGTGATTTCATGTGACGTCATGTTGGCCACCATAATGGTGGCTTCCATAGCAAAGACGATCAATATTCATTCATGCATGCCTCTCTAACAAAGGTGTTCTTTTGCCTTAGGTTTCCCTGAAGTAAGCATTGCTGCAGCTTTTGTATGCAGTCTTGATTTCTAGCCGGTTTAGGCAATTGACTTCATTAGGCTGCGTTCACATAGAAGTATACGGTATTCTTATTAACAATTTCTAAACTGCATCAGAATGTCAGTCTACATGCTTATTTTTGCTAAAGGGCAAATCCAGACCAAAATTGTCATTATTTCATAAACGAGAGACGGTATACGCTGCAAGAAAATCGAACAAGCTCGATTCCCACTTTGCTACACTATTCTATGCTATTCGGTACATTCAAATAGTGTCCTCTTATGTGAACCGGTGTTAGGAAATCCTATCGTTCGATTCAAGCTATTCGCGTGCCCTCGAAAACGAGTCCCAAATACCCAAATAGTATACTTCTATGTGAACGCAGCCTTATGGTGGGCAATTGTGACATCACTGCTAACACTCTATATCAAAATATGATTGTCAGTTGCAGGTTATCTTAATAATTTGTTACGAGATCAAGGGAAGAATTATCCATAAGTTTGACTTTGGCACATTAGTGAACTAATCTATTTAACTCCATCTACTCTAATGCCGTGGATTTATCAATGATGGGCTGCAGATGTTTCGTGGAAAAAGAAGCTGAACCAATTGAGCTTCTACCCACAAGTTTTTCAAAGTACAGTACATCAATTACATAAAGGTGAAAATGTACAAAATAACTCTGGGTCCCGTAACCCTAGGGATCAATGATTCCCATCAATTTTGTTTTATTTTTTTAAAAGATTTTTCCCCCTACTCCAAAGAAGATGGATGCAATAAATTTGAGCACATGCATATTGTACTGCATCAATGCTAATCAAAGGGGTGACAAATGTATGTGGTAACTTAATCACAACATGGAGACATGATCTTCATCCCAAGAGCATGGATGACCATTGGAAGATTCTACTATTTAGCTGCTATTTGTAGCATTCCCCCCCCCAAAAAAAAAAAAAAAAAAATGAGGGAAAGAAAAAAAAATTGCATACGAGTGTCTGTCAACAGTTTTCTCTCTTGAATATTAGACCATGAAAAGGTTTTATTAAAGCAAGTCAGAATTGCCTGGAGAGAAGGGGTGCTTAATCATGAGCGCAACCAGATTCGTATCATGCGGAATGCCAAGCTGTGTGTGGCCAAACATTCTTTGATATGCTTGGAACACCTCACAGATGAATGTATTGATTAACTTGTGGCCATGAAGAGGGGATTTTTTTACTATAATTATAAGTCAAAACTATTTTCAGTTACTAGTATATACAACAATCAACAATTTAAAGCATTAACAATCACACATTCTATGCAACAAACTCTTTTCATCGGCGAGCCCTGTTCTACTTTTAATGTTGAAGTGCTGCAGTACATCCTGGTAACAGCTTCATGCTAAACTACCGCTGAGCCTGATGAGGCTGACTCTTCAACAAGAATGTAAGTTCCAACGTCAGAGGAGCATATGCTGTATCTCAAAAGAGGAAAAAGCAAGGGTATTTAGACCTATACACCGATGGTAGCTGTCTCTCCTCATTGGGCTTCTAATCTAACGTTGGAATGGTGCTCGGTCAGGGGCTTGGTGGGAGATGCAACTACTCTCTCTCTCTCTCTCTCTGCCTGAGGTGATGTGTGGTGTCATAGCTCCTCAAGGTCTTCAAACGATACTCAATGAATCCATGATCCTTGCCATACAGGTATACTCCTGAAATATAAGAATACATTGTAAGTCAAAGCTTTTTCTTGAGTCTCAACAAATTTGACTTTGGCACAGAGTTGACTATAACTGATGAAGATCTGATAGCAGTAGAAATACATGTAGTGGCATTCTTATGGAAGAAAACGAGAATAGGTTTATTATAAATGAACAGCGCAACTGGCATGTTGGAACTTAAGTTACATTACGTTACGTTGAAGTTAACGTTCATCGAACCTAAGTCATGGAATCAGGCCAATCTACACACAACTTTATTAGACATCTATGAGAAGGTACATCACAATCCCCACATTGCCTGTATATTTGCACAATGAGTTAATTAAGAAATAGATGCAATTTCCCTGTAAAGGCCATTTTTTTTTTTTTTTTTTTGGGGGGGGGGGGGGGGGGGGGGGTCATGCCCATAATCTGAAAAACTTTGGGTCCTTGCCCCCTAACTAAACAAGGATGATCAACTCCTCGTTTGGTTGCTTAATTCTGTCCACTAGCTCTTGAGAAAATGTGAAAATGTTGAAGTTTTTGCAAGCTAGATGAATAAGATACCATGTATGTCACTTAATCTTTCTGCTAAAGAGGGCTAAAAAAAGTTGTAGACACATAAACTTACGAGTATAAACTTACATGTCCTTTTGCACCTTGTGTGGTGTCTCACAATGTGGGGTACTGCATCGCAACCGCCTTGGCTACAATTTAAAAAGAAAGCAAGAAAAATGTTAATCATATTCTACGACGCAAACATCAAAAATTTGGCCCTCATTATAATCTTTTAAGGGGCTGAACTATTTTTATGGTCTTTTTTTTCTTGGCATTAATTTCTATTGCTATTCAGTACCACTGTTTCAAGTACATTTATTGCTGCTTGAGCCAGATATCAGTTAAAGGGTGTGTACAGTTCTGGTCGAGGTGTATATTTAGCTTTTAACATTTTGCGAGATATTCAGAAACCACTCTATAAGATGTCAAAGAGCATGCAGTTCTAAGGGGTATCAAAAGTTTATTCGATGAAAATCCGTTTTGAAATGGCTGAGATATCCAAAAACAAGGTGAAACAAAGAGATCCTAATAAAGTTGGGGCATGTCGCCTTTTATTATTAGCACTTTTTTTGGATATCTCAGCTATTTGAAAACCAATTGTCATCAAATAAACGTTGAATCCTTCTTAAAATTACATGCTCTCTCATATTTCATAAGAGGCTTTTCATTATCTCACTTAGGAATGTTCAAAACATGAATCCCTGCCTCAACCAGTACTGTACAGTCCCTTTAATACATATGAAAATTTCATGCAGATAGGTTAAGTGTGAATGTGCACAGTTAGTAGAAAAATTTATACAAGATGTGATTATCCATTGAACTTCATGGCACATCAGTAATCATTGTGATGATTAAATCATAAGTATTAGGACTATTATCAAATCAATATACATGTGGCCTGATGGATCTACCACGAAAATAAGTCAGCGTGGAGTCTTGTACGTACACTCTGTTTACATGTTTCATACAAGTATACCAGTCTTTATTTTTAAATCTATAACCATCACTTCATTAACAATGTTATACTTACCGGTCCCTTCTACTTTCTTTCCCTTTTTTTTTTTTTTTTTTTGGGGGGGGGGGGCAAATTTTACTCTGCTTTTCTCTATACTTGAGAAGACCAAAAAAAACAACAACAACAAATGAACAGGCAAATTACATGGTTATATATTGGATGGAAATGTACATTGCAGTACAAGACATGACAATGGGAAACTGGTATTCCAGACCAATTTTCAAATTATAATAATAATGTATGGAAAATAATAATGTTTTAAATAATTGAACTTACGCTGTACAGTTTTCTGCTTCCATTTTCAACAACAAATATGCTGCAATGATCTGGATGTGCAGATGTCTCCTCGGAACAGTCAGAACTCCTTCCTTCTGCTTTTGAAGTATCTCTTCCCCCTTGAAGTGATGTGTGTGTTGAATTCCTGGGCAAATAAGTAAAATTTAATGGTTTTATGAATAATACAAATGGCATGAGGATAGTAGGTTCCTCCAGTTTACATTATAAACTTGAAGAGCAAAATCATTTAACATATATATTTGACATACTGGTAAGCAACAGCTCTACTTACACAACTCAAGACTGACCATAACATGGTTTTCACTTCTGTCGATATACGGCAAGTACACGGTACACATTTTTCTTAAATACAAGTACTAACCTGTCAAGACATTCATTGTCAGAGGGAAGGACAGCTCTAAAACTGCTCCATGAAGTATCTTGAAAATCATTTCTTCAAACAAAATAAAACCAACCAAGCATTCAGTCTCTTGATGTAGCCTCTTATGTAATTACTAAGACTCTAGAATGTAAAATAAATATAAATCAATTTCAAACTAGTTTCCCTTCATTAATCATTGTGCAGGGGTGGATCCAGGAATTCTGTAAAGGGGGGGGGGGGGCGTGACTAATATTTCTGGTGCCACTTCCGGGTTTCATTTCATTTTTGTTTCTTTTTATTTTCTTTGTTTTTAACGAAAATTAAGGGGGGGCGTGCGCCGGTTGCACCCCCCTCTGGATCCTACACTGATTGTGGAAAACAACAGAATAGCTTACAGCAGGGTTAATGCAGTGGAAGTCCATATCTCAGAGGCTCCTTCGCTGATGTTGGCCCGGTGTTTACAGCATTCGTCAACCCTGAATTCAATGGCTAGTCGTTGTATGACCACATCTGGTACTTTGCAATCTGGTGATCTGCACCCTCTTCGTGTGACAGAGACTGTACAGCTATCAATATCTGTCTTTGTTCTCCAAATGATGACCCCTACACCGAGTTCCTTTAAATCACCATCACTCCCGAAGAGCTGTCATGTCTACGTCCTTAGCTGGAGGAAAGTACACGTGTATGAAAACACAAGGTTCAGAAATGGATTTAGAACTCATTTCCACAAGACAATATGCAGTTGTTTTGTCCACACAAATACTAAGTGAGCACCAATACAAAAGCTAGTAGGCCTAATTACTTTTTTAGCTACATCAGCATATTTAACGTTAGAATTAAAGACCCAAAGATGATCTCTGCCAAATTTCAATACCACTGGTACCTAAGGTCACCTGTAACTTTCATAAAAAAACAATGCCAAAAATAGTACCAGTCATCGTCTGCTACAAGGGGGATCGATCTCCATGATGTGTGAGCATGCTGATCTTCAGCTAACGTTTTTAAAAGTGTGATCGTCACAGTGGACCAACACTTAACGCGAACAGTACACGCATCATACTTCTTACCTAGTACAGTAGTAGATGATCACGACACATGACGTGGGAGCTAGTGTACGTGGTATTCTCCCAGCTGTTTGGATGCTCAAAATCAAATGTAGCGGCAAATAAAAGTCCTTTTTACTACATACAGTGTATATAATGAACAATAATCATAAATCACCAAATTTCACCATTCTTTATTACCGTACTGATCGAGATCACCATCTCTTCTGGCAACACAGACCAGTGTCAGTGATTCGGTTGTCAACTCAACAATAGCAATGTAGAGTACGTGTCTGGCGCTAGGCGCTTCTAATGTATTGCTTTAATTAGCACAGACAGTTAGGACCCTATAGTATAAGTTCGATCTCTACACTCGACCACAGTAATCTCTGTGTGATGATATGCTTACGAATGTCAATTCAGTGACTAACGACCAACGTTTCATTCATCACTCATTTTTTTTTTTAAATAGTTCAAGCCCTAGATCCCAACGTGTACAATTAAAGTGTTGTCTAAAGACTCAACGTATAGATCCCAACACCTAGCGTGTACCATCAGCTGAGTTTCGGCCTCGGATTCTAGCTGTTCGTAAGGTGTTCTATGGTATGACTAGCCCCATATAGCATCTACAGTAACTGTGTACAAACCATTGTACATTAATTGTTCGAAGGAGCGCCAGTACGGGCCCGGGGTTATTCGTATAGAACCCTGGCCTAAAGGTAACTTACTTATGGTCGTTTACGGAGAGGTATAATTAGATCGATCTATGGTTTGCTTACCTTCAAAAATGTGAATAATATCTCCGCCCCACTCAATTTGAAGACAGACATTTTCTCCCGTCCATCACGACATCCAGGCTCAGATTCTCACGATTACACTTACACGAACGTAAATCTGTGATCCTATGCATAATACACGCAGAGTTAGCACACAGCACGCAATTGCACACAGTCCACGCACAGGCGACGCGTCGCTCTTCAGGTAAACCTGCCCGCGTCCAAGCCAGGGGAAATTGCGGCTGGTGATTGGCTTAGAGTAAACACATGACAGGGGAATTCTCAATTTCTATTGGCCTAGCCAAATGCGTTTAATTATGTATTCACTCGGAATTCACTCGGCTTAATTTTCACTCGGAATTCACTCGGCGAATGGGTTTCACACAAATTTCACTCGTTACAAGAGTGAAATTCACTCGACAACTAGTGAAAGTCACTCTTAATTGAGTGAAATTTTATTCACTCCTTCCGAGGAGTGAATTATTCACTCGAAATTTTTTAGAGAGTGCACAAGGTGGTAGAAGTAACTTCGTCCAATCGTACATACATATGCATATAAGTTTCATTTGGATACCTCAAACAGTATAAAAGGGGAATGAAACCCAAATGTACCCGTGGATTGGAGCAATATCGTAAGAACACATAAGTGAACATGGAAAATCGTATATATGATCCAGTGGAAGTTATGCATTTTTTAACGTTTCAGCGTCACTTTCATGTATGGAAACGTATATGAAGAAAATATCAAGGGAATTCCATAAAATCTGATTCTAAATGAAAAGTACAAATTACCTCCACTTATTTGTCGTTGCCATAATGTTAAGGGTAATATTACCCCCCCCCCCCCTTCTGGAAGAAGTAAATCAAGTGCTCCTTTTGTAATGCTAGAAAGGTGAAACTATGCCTATTTTCTTTACATGTCTTTATATAATTTTCCATGGTTGACGTCAAAGATGTAGCTTTCTCATCTCGTAATGGCGGCACTGAAACTCTAGATATATATGTGTATATATAGCTCTTCAACGGATTTTCCGATATTCCTCAATTTGTCACGATGTGTTCAACTGCTAAAGTAATCTTCCTGCATTAACTTGTCCACTTGTACTTTTCGTTTCATTTCCCTTCGTGATTCAACGTTGCCATAATCGATTACAGACAGATGTACAAACGGAGGGACAACCTGAACAACATCATTTCTCTGGTGACAACTCCTTGTAAAAGTATACACCATGAAAACTTTAGACTGGTAAACTATATCAAGACAATTATTGAACAATATTGTTAATGAAATGCCGTAGGTTTTTTTTTTTTTCGTGATAGTTGCCTGTTCAGATCAAGGCTTGCAATGTACTGCTGAAGAATGCATCGAGTGTTTCTGCCTTGTTTGGGATACTCAAAGCCACAGAGCACAGAAGGCCGCAAACATTGTAGCGAAGGAAGACACGATTGTATACAGGAATTCGGGCAGATTTCACAACCATCCAGCCAAATGGTGATGTCACTAGTGCGCAGCATTCACAGTGAAGATTGTGGGATTTAGTCCTGCCAGGTTCTGAAAGAGATTTTGGCATGAAATATAATAATGACTGAATAAAATTTCGAAGGAAATAGGTCGTTTACACTACGCAATTTTGTTGCTTACATAAACTAACAGGTTGCAACTATGACCATTGACCAGAAAATGGAAAATTAAATTGATTGTATAGTTTTTGTTGAGATCTACTTCAGGTTTGTAACATCTTTTGCTGAGATAATGAGAAATGGTTTTGAAATAGCTGCGATATACAAACAGAGCAATAATAATATAATGAAGGACCCACTTTTTATCACGATCGCTGCGTTTTACTTCGTTTTTGGATGCCTCATCCATTTCAAAACCAGTTTTCATCAAATAATCTTTAGAATTCCTCTTAGAATGGCATACCCTCTATTATTTCATAAGTAGGTTCTTGGTATATCACAAAAAGTTAAAGGCCCAAATCCTCACCTCCACCACTATACTATACCATCCCTTTAAGCTTTGATATTGGTTTCTAAACAAATCCGGTCGGATAGATTTATTTCAGCTCTTTGTCATAATAAGTAAAACATAATAATGTTGCAAAGAAATATTCCCCTTATATTTCTAGTCACAAAGCAGATGGAATTCCCGTCTCCCATTAAAAAAAAAAATGCAGCACTTACTTTGTCACAGACATACAGCATGTCCTCTCCAAGCAGACGGGGAATTAGGAGACAGCATGCAGACATCACTATTAAAGTTAGAGCTGAAAAAAAGAATAGATGTGGAATAGCCTGAGTAAAGTCATGTTGAAAAAAAAAAATGTGGCGAATTTGGACTGAGATGAAAATACACACCTTTTATGTAGGCCTGCATACATTTATGACATGGGCATATTCAAATATTCCCACATTTTTCCTAACCAACTCAAAGTTTTCATATTAAACATAAAATAACAAAGTAAGACAACATCATATTACATGCCAATTTAACATCAGTTTGCTGTATATTTTGCACAGTTAGGAAAGGAGTAAGACGTATAGACCTCAGCCATTCAGCCGTTGCTGAGCTTGCCTCAGATGATGGTCCGGGTGCTGGCCATGGCAATGGGTGTAATGATGCCCGTTATGGTTGACACCTCTAATCCTGTTACCACACACACAAAAAGTGAAAATATAGCCCCCTCTACTTATTCATAACATTGATTTGATTTACTTTAATAATACTGGTTACAGAAAAGGAGATTACCCCCCCCCCCCCCCCCCAAAAAAAAAAAAAAAAAAAAATGGCTATTCAGGGCATTTGAAGATTCTTGCGGGGTAGATATGCTGCCTGTATATGAGTGACAATCCATCATGGAGTTTTCAAGAAAAAATCCAAACAACTGAGAAGACGTAGAACGCAAAAGGCAAGAATGAATGATCGCAATGGTCCACTTGAGTAACATATCTCGCGATTATAGATGGTATCAAAATTGCACTATAGTCTTATCAAATTTTCCGCAACCCACTAAACGGTGGCTACGTTATAGTAACTGATAAAACTGCGTTCATGTGTAATGATAAGCTTTAATATAATATACTTCACGGATATCACATCCTGAAAATCAAGATGAATCAATAACCTGAAAATACATATATTACGGATTAATCCATTAATGAAACTTACATATTCTGTTGAGGAATCACTCTGTCCTTCAGAATTGCATATAAGTTTACGTGATCAGGAGAATGCGCGCAACTTCATATTGTATCTTTCTTGAATACCTGAAAAGGAAAATCAAGCGTCATGAGTTCAAGGCCACTGCTCATGCGTATGTAATAATTTTGCAGAAGAGCTGACTTATGTAAATGTGACTACATAACTCTCTCCATGGCAGCTTAATGTATAGTTCAATTCTTATGCACTGCCTTGCTGCATACAGGGTGTACTTAAGTCCACCACTAACACTACCTGACTACAGAGAATTATCCCAGCATAAAAATGTTTTGCCATTATAAGTTTAGTTATTACACTGGTCTATTTATCCGTAAGTTTATCAACAATTATTCATCAACTTTAATTCCTTTTATTCGTTATTAATCAAGTGTGGTATGGCACGACGCGATGTATTATCCTTGGGGATGTGTGTGTGTGGGGGGGGGGGAGGGGGCGTAAAGGTTATGTAAAGGATACACTTCCTATAGGAAAATCCGATTCCACCTTTTCTTAACTATTTTGTTTTGTTGTTGATCAGTAAATATAAAGAATTATTTGAAATTTATGATGATGTATGTGTTCACTGTATTGTGAGTATAAATTATGCTTGTATAATTGTGTATGTAGTGAAAATTGTATCATTTATAATGTGTACATGTAGGCCTACATGAATATATGTAAGTTTATGCATGTATGTAGATATTCCTATGTGCACGCCCATATACCAACAAAAAGAATTTCCTAAATGAACAATAAATGAATCTGAAATCTGAAATCGGAATGCCATGACGTCTTTAGCAAGACATTTTATCGTTAAAGCTGATCTAATTCCACAGAATGGTTACGAAACAAAACAAAATAAAACAGAAAAAGCACGCATAAAACTAGCCAATTTTAACAGAACTCTAAATGAACATTTCAATATTACTGCCTACAAGCCTATTGCATTATAAGACAATGCTATACAACCAAAAGCATAACAGATACAAGAAATTTGATGAAGGGTAATATCGAGAGTAAGGCCTTGGTCGAGAACATTGTGGATATTGCAAATCATGCTTTACGATGCCGTTTTAACTCACCATTTTCCACGTAGTAAGAATCTGCGGGGTCTTGATATTATGAAGTGGAAGTCAGAGTTGCAGTAAGCCGCTACGAAAAGCCTCAGAAGAGCTGATCTGGCTGTGGAAATGGACTTTGCGCTGGATGCTCAGCTCAAACACGCATGCACGAGCTGTACAATGAGCCATCTGGGAGTCAACTTATGTGCACATAAGTTCGCACGACTCAAGAATTCATTGAATTCATAAATCATGTTCAAGAAAAGAATGAACATGCCCACACCAGGTGACCAAACGACTGGGTCCGTGAATTGACACTTAAGGAAACATCCATGTCATCCATCGAATGTATTCTATAGATTAATAGGCGTTAAAAAAAAAAAAAACATTTTCCAGTTTTGATTCTTAATAATTCAGTAACTATATATCAGATAACACTGTCATTGATATGGGTGATAGTTGTATAGTGTACAATTTTGTTGGAGGTGGTTTAAAACATAAATCAGCTTCATGAAATCCATGATCAATTTCACAGTTAGGTTACAAATTTTGCTCTATTTCCAACCCTCTGTACAAAACTTTCACTTTGCACAGTGGTCAATGGGTGTGTATGGGAGTATGTGGTTATTAAACACCCTGACAATGGTGTTGAACAATGGCCAGGGTTTGAATGCTTTATTATCTATTCATGAGAAATTCCACTATCACAGCCAGTCTTTATTCATTCTAAAATGTAGTGTTTGCAAGCACATGGAAACATGTGCTTACATTTTTCATGTGCATGCATTTTGCCCTTAGGCTTTACCATGCATGCATCCGTGAAAAAAAAGGGAAAAATCAACCCTTAAATATTAATCGTGTAGTTTGCATCCTTATATATCCGCGATTTTACTCTCTATATGATTTTATTCTCTCATTTCATTTATTTTCACTTAATAAAACATGCATACATAAAATGTGACAATGGTATGACAAGTGTAAAATGACAATGTGACAAACAAACAAACAAACAAAGCAAACCAAACAGCAAAAGATATCAAGTGAAGGGGTGAGTGAGAAGGCAATTGGCCTTATTCAAAACTAATCCCGGAAAAAAGAATACATTGTATATACAGAGAAAAACATTGGCACACACACACACACACTCACACATACACACACATGCATACACAGACAAAAACATGGACCAGCGCACATTAACAATACGCAAGATGTGATTTTCACAAACACACCCTATCTTGCGTCTCTTATAAATTCGTAAAATGATATTGGTAACTTCCAGAAAACCTTTCAAGTAAAATACGCTTGAAAGCTTTCATAAAACTTTGTACCGTTTTCTTACATTTCACATCAGAGTGGATGGAATTCCAGATTTGAGGGCCTTGAAAAAATATTGACTTTTTTTTTTTGCTGTCCCGAGATCGAGTCGCAACGAAAATCTTCAGCGTGTAGTAGGGTTTGACTCCATCATCGCACAGTAAGCATGCAGGGAATGTTGTGACATATTCCATTTTGATTGGTCAATACCAGACGAGCAGTCAGGTATTCTTCATTAGCTTGGTCGCAGACCCTTTCATCAAAGACTTAACTTCATTTAAAAATGCTCCGATGAATGATTATGAATTATGGGAGAACATCAAGTTTCATGATGTCTTAAAAAAAAAACATGTACATAGTAGCACCACGACGGTATATGCAATATTGTATTCAAGTGTCGATCAACACCATATAGGTCTTTCTTTGAGACTAGTTATGGGCTCAATATTGCACCTTAGCAAGAATAAACCACAAACAGGAAGATATGTCTTTGTAATGGTAATTACTTTTCGACATCCCAACCAAGAAGAGATAGGTTAGGTGAATGTTAAAGACACGGGGATACACGAATAGAAATTGCGCAAAAAAAAAAAAAATGAAATAAAACGAAGATTATTCTAATAAGTATGCCTGGGCAGTAATCTGATGTATCTATTGATAAAGAATTCTATTTGAAGATTCATATCAGTTTGCTTTGTCAGAATCATGAGGAAAAGTGATAAAATAAGCCGGCTATCCAGGGTACAGTTTAAACACTTTCACATGAAACAGCTCTGATTAAGATTAACACTTTTGCACAATAATATTTCTGTACAGAATTGACTTTTGCTTCATATGTTTTTATCTTAAAGTGTAGGATTTCATTTCATTTAATAGATAAACAAGCAAAATATAGCCAGAATTATGTTAACGTCCAAAATGAATCTTCAGATTGCTCAGCGAGACGGCGGCATCGAATCCCGATCAGCGAAGGCACAAATGCACCTGTAGAATTTTTTGTACTGCAATAGAAATTTGACGACTATTTGAATAATTACAGCCAGTTGGAACTTCATCTGTTAAGCCTCCTAGGTTATGTGTACAATGTGATTGGTCAATACCAGACAAGCAATCAGGTATCCTACATTAGTTTTTTTTTAGTAGACCCCTTTCATCATGGACTCAACTTAATTCGAAATTATACTCTCGATGAATGATTATAGAATATGAAAGAAAATTAAGTTTCCTGATATCAAAAAATATATGTTCATGATATCAGCACAAGGATATGTAATATTGCATTTTAGTGTCGAGCAACACCATAGGAGGTCTTTGTTTTGAGACTAGTTTGGGGCGCAATATTGCACCGTCAATGACCGTGGCAAGATCGAACCCCAAATGAACCATATAAGAAGCAAAGTTCCACCATTTTCGCAAATCGTGTAATTTGCACCCATTTCCGCGACTTCGAACCCTTCTAGCTCCCTCATTGAACCTTTTTTTCTTAGTGTGTAGCATAAATATAAGGAAAATAATAAAATTTTGAAGTAGGCCCTATTGCCCTTGACCTTTGACCCCTAGCCTTTGACCCCATGAACCCCAAATTCCCTAGATAACCACTGCCAGTCAGTACATGCATATATACTTTGTTCCATAAAGATACCTTGAACAATTTCCAAGATACAGAAAAAAAGTGAAATTTTAATATTTTACTTGACCTTTTGACCTTTGACCTTTTGACCTCATAACCCCAAACTTTCACCAGAGAATCTTAATGGGGTAATACATCTATACACTACATGTAAGTTTCAAGAAAATATCTTCAGGCATTGCATAGATATGGGGGAAATAGTGAAATTTTAAGCATTTGACCTTGACCTTTTGACCTTTGACCTTGAGCATGTGCACTCAAAAGTTGATAGGCACAACTTCACCCCCTAATACACATACATGCCAAGTTTCATTAGGATACCTCAAAAGGTTTTGATAGTTACCCTGTCCACAAAATTCATTACGGACGGACGGACGGACGGACTGACGGACAACCCGAAAACATAATGCCTCCGGCACCACTTCGTGGCGGAGGCATAAAAAGTGGTGCTCAATGAAAATCAACAGAGAAATAATGCCTCTCGTTAGATATCCATCATCTAATACATGCATAGATAACAATATTTTCAAAACCTAAAGGACGAAAATACTGTTGAGAATGAGAAGGGCTTTAAGTCTTCTCGAAACCTATGGGTTTTGTGGTCACTTAACGCCCTTATCATTCTCAACCGACGAAATACAGTTGTTGTAAAAGAAAGAAAGTGTTCCAGAGGGAACGAAGTCCGACCCTCACTGACCAATCAGAAACGAGGTAATCAAGTGCTGCCGGTGCGTGCGTGTACGTGTACAGTACACAGCGTAATCATGAATATTCATGTGGTTTGGAAAGTCCGGGGCTAAGAAATACGAGTGTAAAAAGGTCAGTTTTCTCCTTAGCCCCGTACAAGAGATAGTAGGACCTACGGGACTAATTGGCCAGTGTAAAAAGCTGAAAAAATTGGTACGGGACTAACGATAGTCCTGGGTCAGAGAAAGTCCGGGGTTAAGAAACACAAGTGTAAAAAAGACTTTAGTGTCCTCTTATACTTTTTATTTGGGGTGACGAAAGTAACACCCATAGACAATTAAGTCACTCTGGTAGTCATTAGATGACTAATTTTGTGTCTTGTCAGACGGCAAAAATCACGCACATGAAACTCTATTTCTCCCCCTCCCTCCCCTTTTTTTCAAACTACACCTCAAATTTGACGTTTCCGTTTGCCATCCTTTTAGGGTTTGGAAAGCCCTGGAGAAAGAAAGAGAGAGAAGGAGAGATGCTGAAAAAAGATTTAAACCTAATCGAATCATCCGTCCTGGTTTAGGAATCAGTATGGGAATCAGTATGGGAAGAAACCGGGAAGAAAAATAGATACACATTCAAATTTGAGAAAGGGTGTTTTTTGTTTTTGCTTTTGGATTTACTTTTGCTATTGATTACTGCACGAAGAGGGGAGGAATCCCTTTATTATAATTCTTCTCCTGCCTCCATCAGCATGCACATTCAAAATTGAGAAAGGGTGGTTTTTGTCTTTGTTTTTGCTTTTACTTTTGCTATCGATTATTGCACGAAGAGGGGAGAAATCCGAAATCCCTTTATTACAATTCTTCTCCTGTTGCCTCCATCAATATTTATCATGTTCCAACAAAACAGTCCTCCCAATACACTGAATCGATGTAAATTGTGATTTGGCTTAGAGCCGCTGCATTGACAGAGTCTTAAGAGAACCCTAGGTATCATTCCAAATCTTTGATAGTTGACAAAATGTTAAAGAAGCAGGATGGGTGGGGGGGGGGGGGGTGGAGGTGGAGGACCGTGAACCTAGAGAGAAAAGACGGAAAATGTGAAAAATATGACAATGACTTGGATTCATAGGTTCCTGGAATACGGCAATCAATCTCCGTTCTTATTTACGGGCCAAAATGATTTCACCCTTCGTGTGCTTTGAGTGCCGACTGGCTCAGAAAGCCCCATAGCGTTGTCAACACTGTCAAACGTACCTGGCACAGAAAGGGTTATTTTTTTGTATAATCTATTTTATTTTGTCGTTCACAGCAATGCCCCAAGCACCGTCCATGTGATCATATATGATGTGACACACCATAGGTTGACGGCGAGTCTTCTATCGTTTCTTAAAGCCCGCCGCACACTACACGATTTTGCCCCGATTCACCGGTCTTAAGACCTTAAGACTAGAAGTGTGACGTCACAGTCTTGCCATTTTCTAGTCATACGACTGGGTCTCAGCGCCAGTCGTAGAGATTTGACATGTTGAATTTCTACGACCAGTCGTGAGCTTTCAGCCATTCACAATGCAGTAAAATGCAAGCGCACGCAGTGCGCACTGCGCGCGCTTCACAGTCGGGTCGTATAGTGTGCGGTGTCCGGTCGTACGACTGGTCTTAAAGACCCAGCTTGGCTTAAGACTTTAAGACCAGTCTGATCGTGTAGTGTGCGGTGGCCTTTAGATTATTTCTATTGTGATTTTATCCAGCGCCTTATTTGTCGAGCTCATCAAGAGTGGGAGTGGTTAAATTCCACGCCCCTCGTTTCCTATTGGCCCGCAGTAGCCGAACACGCCATAATTATATGCAAGGTACGCGTCCGAGGCGTGCTTCTTCTGTAGATTGCCTGCCGATATCACAGTGTCGACTGTCAGTAACGGCTCTATCTAGCATTTAAGCAAATTTTAGGAGGTGGAATTGATGAAACATGTCTGCCATTGATTAGATTTTTAAAAAGCGTTTTCTTGTTTAAAGGACAATTTACCTCAAGTATACAGGTGGATTCATTGAATGCAGACGTACTCCTAGTAAACACTTGGCAAGTTTGAGGAAAAATTAATTGGACAATCCGTGTAGAACTTAGTTTTGGTGAGACACATATCTGCCGTCTTCGCTTTGTATAAGGAAGACTGTAACTACTGTACAGGCACAGTGTAGGGCAATGATCTGAATAAAAATGTTTAAAAAAAAGAATCCACAAGTCTTCTATGAAAATGACGCTGTTATTCTTTAGATTTTTACTCACATAGCTTTCCTCCAATGTCCTGCCTTCCGATAGAGGTAAGTTTTTGTTTGTTTGTTCATTTTCCATATGAGAAGATGACTGGATAGCCCATATTCAGCTACAATAAGCTGGTCTTCCATAGGGTCCAGGTGGATGTGAGGTGGGACCACTTCATCGGGTTAAACACCCTGCTCTTTGCGATGAATGAATGAAGCGGGATCTTTAAAGGACAAGTTCACCTTCATAAACATAAGGATTGAGAGAATGCAACAATATTAGTAGAACACATCAGTGAAAGTTTGAGGAAAATTGGACAATCGATGCAAAAGTTATGAATTTTCAAAATTTTTGTGTTGGAACCACTGGATGAGGAGACTACTACAGCTTGTGAGTCATATGCGTACAACAGTATAAAGAAAATGTAAAAGAAAATTCAACATATTTTCACTTTTTTCGCATAATAAAAGAGCTCTTGACTTGCCGCTTTCTAAAGGCAGGGGGAATAATATTACCCATAACATTTGTCGGTAACGAGTCAGGGGAATGTGTACTTTTTTCAAAAGATGGCATTTTGTGAAATTCTCTTTATATTTTCCTTATATTGTTGTACGCATGTCACATCTAGGTTATTCATACACTGCAGTAGTCTTCTCATCCGGCGGTTACTGCACAAAAACTTCAAAAATTCATAACTTTTGAACGGATTGTCTGATTTTCCTCAAACTTTCAATGATGTGTTCTACTAATATTCCTACATTCTCTCAATCCTTATGTTTATGAAGGTGAACTTGTCCTTTAACGTGCATGAGTTGTGACTCTCTCATATACGGGACCTCCATTTCCTATCCGAGGGACAGTGTTTTGCCTCTTCTTAGAGGGGGCGGTATGCTTACACACAACATTCTGTGGTCCAGACTCGGGTTCGAACCCGGGCCGCGTGATCGTGAGGCAGACGCGCTACCGACTGAGCCAACTCACCGCCCAAAAGTAAAGTGCCCTTTTGTTATGCTAGAAAACGAAAATATGTTGAATACTCTTTATATTGTTTTGAAAAAAGACTACAACGTCGCAATGGCGACTAGTATGCCTCCTCTCTATCGCATGCTTCTCCCAACAGTTTAAGAGTACGCCTTGACAATGTGAGACGACAGTTTGACATAATGATTGGTAATGGGGAGGTGAGTTAGCTCAGTCGGTAGCGCGTCTGCCTCACGAATCAAAAGACCCGGGTTCGATCCTCGAGTTCACTGAGCAATGTTGTGTGTAATCATACCGTCCCTTCTATAGTAAGAGGTAAAACACTCTGTCCCTCGGATAGGACATAAAATTGAGGTCCCGTGTGTGAGAGAGTCACAACTCATGCACGTAAAAGAACCCGCTTCATTCATTCATCCCAAAGAGCAGGGTGTTTAAAGAACAAGTTCACCTTCATATACATGTGGATCGAGTAAATGCAGCAACGTTAGTCGAACACATCAGTGAAAGTTTGAGGAAAATTGGACAATCTGTTCAAAAGTTATGAATTTTTGAAGTTTTTGCTCAGTTACTGCTGGATGAGAAGACTACCAATAGCTTGTGATGTCACATGTGTACAACCATATAAAGAAAATATAAAGAAAATACAAAGAAAATTCAGTGTTCATGTTTTCAACTTTTCTCACATAATAAAAGAACAATAACATGACTTGCCTCTTTCAGAAGGCAGGGGAATAATACTGTCCTTCACGTATGTCAGTGACAAGTCGAGGAAACGTGCACTTTTTTTTTCAGAAATAAAATTTTGTGAAACTCTCTTTATATTTTCCTATAATTATATAACCTTTCCTTATAACTATATTATAGTTCTACGCATGTGACATCATACACTGTAGCAGTCTTCTCATCCAGCAGTGACTGCGTAGATACAATTTAAATTCTAACTTTTGAACTGCTTGTCCGATATTCCCCAAACTTTCACTGATGAGTTCTACTAATACTGCTCTATTCACTCAATTCACATTTTTATGAAGGTGGTCTTGTCCTTTAACCCGATGAAGTGGTACCGCCTTACATCCAACTGGACCCACGCATGAAAGACCAGCTATTGCAGCTGAATATGAGCTATCCAGCCATTTTCTCCGATGGAAATTAAAGAAACAAACAAGCAAACAAAATGTAATGGGTAAATTAATACGACAACAACATTTCTATTACTACATTTGTTATTTGTAGCATTATCATAATTTTTATTACAATTATAACTATTATTGATGACGCGCTATTATGCCGATTCCGAATAACCATGACGATGTGGAATTCATTATACTAACGCATACAGGGAGAAGAATTTTTGGATTCTATTCGTCAAGCGGTGCGTGACGCCATTAGTGCGAGCTGATGATGGGGTAAACGAAGTCAGCGAAGGAAGGATTATGAATAGACATAGTCCCAGTTGAATAGCAACAGAGAGGCGATCAAATCGGTCACTGGGGAGGCAACGCTCACCTCTGAACAAGGTTGGGCAAGCAGCGAACACCCAGAGAGGTAATCCATGCATACACAATATCATGTTTGGGTTCAAAAGCATTGCAATGGGATGTCTTGATTTTGATTGGTGATGCAGATAGGCCCTACTGGAAATTTGTCTTAGCTGACTTCACTGAAATCAATTGAATGCCACGTGCTTCAGGGTAGCGTTAGAGATGATAACAGCTCCCCACCAATACAGCCTGGAAGGCGATGTGAAGCTTGCCCTTCTGTGAGAAGAAACATCTATATTGCTTCAATTGTTCCAAAGTAACTGTTTATAATGTGTAAACGCTTCGCGAAAAATTTATTGCTCGCCTCGAGCAGGTCAATGGGAAAATGTCACTGGAAAAATGTTACACAGAAGATGCCAAATCAGCCGAAGGTTCATAAAGTTGTAGGCCCGGCCTATTTGACTGACCAACAGAATAACATTATGATACGCGGTGTATAATGCTGAAAAAACCCCAAGCTGGACAAAGCCTGCTTCAAAGAAGTTTCACATTTCCAGGATTCACTTTTTTGGGGGATTTTTTGTTTGTGTGTTTGTTTTGTTTTGTTTTGTTTTATTCATCGGAGCTCTTCTCAAACATTTCTTCAGTCGTAAAAGGCTTCATGGTACGCCACGTATTCTTTCTTGGTTATGATATTGTGTGGCCCTGAAAAGGGTCTACCCACTATCGTCATAACGGGAAGCATGTTCCTACCGTTTTCATGCTTTTTAAAAACGGTAAGAACATGCTTACCGAAGCATCCACAGTGGATAGCCCTTTTCAGGGCCACACACACATACCTAACAAAGAATACGTATGTACTGTGAAGCCTTCGACAATACTAAACATTTATCGCCATTAAAATTTTCAAAGACTTTATTCTTAAACGGTTTATTTGAATGCACAAAACGAGTGAGCTGATGATATCACCACCTCGATACGTTCCCTTTTCATGTAAAAAAAACGAATAAAAATGATTTTTTTCCCTACATAAACTGTATAACGTATTGTCATTCATAGCTGAGATTTGAGACTGAAGCATAATTGTGTTTGAGCAAAAGAAAAACTGAATATTTAAAGATTTTATGAAAACGCTACGACAAGATAGTGGTGACGCCATGTCCATTATCAGCTCACTCATTTGCATATTCATGGTATTGACTGCTCAAGAAGTACGTGTTTTGTGAAATTTCGATGTGTGAAACTTCACAATTTCATTGCTTCCCTAACCGTTCTCCGACTTTGAACATAATGTCACCGCTGTGCTTGCAAAAAGTTTCCCCCTATCCGGTCCGAAATAGTCCTTGAATACAAATGAAAACAAACAAATTATTATGTCCTTATTGTTGTTAACACTGTGCGCTTCAGTTTCAGCCATTGGTGGTCACGAAAGTTTCGTGGGTTTCTCGTTGAAAACCTAAAGTGCTCGAAGCGGAGCAAAACAAATAAGAGGAACGGAAAGGCAAACGCACGCCTAACACTTGTTACTTGAAGTGCTATGACAGCCGGTCAACACAAAGAAGGAACTTTAGAGCAAAACTGGGCTGTGGAGATCAGATGCAGTCAAGCAACAAGGAGATTAAAGCTTTCCGACACATCCCAACACCTACACAAAAGAACTTTAAGAATTGAACAAAGCAGTACTCAATATAGAAAGAAATTCAAACGGTCCGAAAACTTCTTATTTATATTTGACCATTCCATCGCGAATTATTCTCAAATACGAGAAAAAAAAAGCAATTCAACCGATGAGACCTCCTCGCTGCTTTAATTCAGATTTCGATCTGTGGATTTTACGACATCTGGAGAATTATTGATGCAAGCCTTCAAAAAGAATTGATTTTAAAGTAAAAGTGGTCCCTTCATGCTTTGCTTTTCACGTGCAAGTAATCTATGAAACAATTGTACCTCAGTGGCATGACAGTTGTGTGACTTAGATATTCACTCGTCACACCTACATTATGATGTGATCCTTTGAATAAGTATATTAAACGATTCAGTTATTTCGACCGACAATGTTACCAAACGTTCTTACTTGTGTGATCTCGTCGAAAGTGTCCTCAGTAAATAGCTATGTGATTAGTTTGTTTATACTAAATTCTCTTTGGTTTCTTCTTCTATCTCTTTTTCTTATTTACAAAATCAGACGAGAAAGACTCTCTAGAGGCTCTCAAAACGCTTATTTACAATGATTTTGGATATTGTATAATCTGTCGCACTTTCAGAAAACTCTTTACAAGCAAGAGCTATACTGTTTGTTCTCAAAATCGAAGAGCTCAGCTATATGTAATGGTGGAGGCATGCTAAAGACCAGCAGTGGGTTGCCGTGTCAACAGTCCAAGCATGATTTTGTTCAAATACAAAATGATCGACAGAGAGATCAACATATGTCCGTGTTTGCACTTTAAAACGCTTTATGCTATATAGAGAAACTGATCGACGATCAACACTGCCCTCCGGTTTTTTTTTTTTTTTTTTTTTTTTGGTTGGTTGATTGTTGCATGGCTTCCATCACGTTGAAAGCTAACGCAGTGATTTTTTTTTCTTTTTAAGAGGAAGTACTAAAAGAAAGGTGTCCAATGAATTATCGCGATACTCGTATTTTCTACAAACTATAATCTGCGATCTATAGTGGATAGTCGCTAAAAGTTGGTCATACAAATCTTAAGTATGGGTCTCATCATTATGTTGCTTCAAAAGATAAACAAAAATATGAAAAGTAGATCGGTGAAAATTTGGGAATAGATTACACACACACACAAAGTATATGAACTGTGAGCATTTAGAGAGCAAAATAGATTGGCAACTCTGTGTGATATAGTTGCTTTTGAGCAGTTCTCCATTGACTTTATAAACAAAAAGTCACATATTTGAATTTTTCCCTCGAGAAAATTTTTATTTTCTTCAAGTCTGTTCTTGGAACGTTATAAGAGTAATACTTATGTATGTCCTCTTCATTGGATAAATTCTGTCTTGGCAAAAATATCTATTTATGTCTTGGCTAAAATATTTAATTTCTGTCTTGGGTATAAAATATTTAATTTCTGTCTTGGCTAAAATATTTAATTTCTGTCTTAGCTAAAGCTAAAATTTTTAATTTCTGTCTCGGCTAAAATATTCAAGTTCTGTCTTGGCTAAAATATTTAAGAAAAATGAAAATTTTTGTGAAATAATTTCGTGTACAAAGCAAATGGAGAGCTGCTCAATACTACGTATACGTCACACAAAGTTGCCAATTTTGTTACCCTTAAAACTTTACCGGTCTGATTTTTTTCCCCTCAAATTTTCATTGATCTGTAGGCCCTATACACTTCTCTGACTATTCGGTTTCAACGTGCAGCATACAAAGTTAAATAATATTAGGATAGATTTTCCCTTTAAGCTGGAAAACTTTGAAAGACTCATGATATGTATACCACATCATGAAAGTAGTCATTAATATTTAGTCATCTGCTCTGTTACTCTCAAGGTTGTTGTTCATATCTATCTTTGGTACAATAATTATTCCTCTCCAGTTATCGATTGCTACATAAATAGGCCAACTGATCAAGCAGAGCTTTATGCGGGTTATTGCTTCTGATATTGACAGATATCAACTTTACTGCGACATTCTTCATCACAAAAGAAGAATATCTAAGACTGTTATCATAGAAATATTATACACACGCATAAAAAAAAATATATATATAGATAGATCAAGTCTGGAATGTGATGCTAGACACACGCACACACACACATACACATACACACACACACACACACACACACACACACACACACACACACATTATCACGTACACCTGCATCACTGATACAAATACCAAGTAAGCGCACGCACTCACAGGCATTCAACGCAAACAAACAGTGTACGCAGTAGTATTTCTACAAATATTTGTACTTAAAGTGATGCTGATAAATCAGAAAAGTCAGAAAAAAACGACAACAGAATGGCAGATTCATATTTGCCTGCTGAATATAATGGACTCACGGAAATATAACCTAGTCGGAGCTGATGAACAAAATCGTTTTCAGCAAACTAGCATGTTCACATCGCAACCAAGACGTGGGCAAATATGGTTTTAAAATGGTAAGAAACATGCTCGAATTATTTTGACGGACAAGAAATAAAGAAAGGTCGCTCCCCTTTCCTATTTGGCTGAGGAGGCGACTGAATAATTCTAAAGAAGGTTATTCAAAACATTTTGTTGATAACAAACAAAACACCACGGTTATTTTCAAAGAAAACCAGGACACATTTTCCCCTGTAACATCCCTCCCCCCCCCCCCCGAAACAAGAAAAGAAATTATATTTTCTACACTGACCAATATCCTTGTCAACCAATATAGTGTATGTACTAATGGCGCGCAGTGATAAATACACCGTGGACTATGACTCTGGTCAACCACGCTACAATACGACACGAATCATGTCGAGTAACGTGAGGTTGAAAGGACCATGATCTCCTTTACACGATTAGCTTGTGTGTACGACAAGAGACTCTGGTTAATCCTGAAATATATACCTGCATGCCACTTGCCATTCAAAATTTTTCAAGTGTTTAATACTCAGATTTTCTTGACGTTTCAATTCTTGTCTTGATTATATAGGCCTACTTGATGAGGTGGCGCTGTGGCAGATAGTGGATAAGATTCCCGACTCCCAATCAGAAGACCCGAGTTCGATTTCCTCCCAATGCTTACGTCTTTGGACAGGATATCTTTACCCACAATGTTTCTTTAGACCCAGGTGTATACCGGGGGGGGGGGGGGGGCGCAGCCGTGGGGGCCCGGGCCCTCACACTTTTTGTGCACCATACAAAGGAATACATAAGATGTCATCACTTTATCACTTTAGGCCCCCACACTTTTTTCAACCCGAAAGTACGTAAGAGGCACTGCAATGGGAGGGGAGAGAATGAGCTGAGGACCCTTTTTTTTTTTTTTTTTTTTTTTTGCTTGTCAGCTGAAGAAACCCGGAAGTGGACGGGTAGAGATAAACTGAGGACCTTTTTTTTTTGTTTTGTTTTTGCTTGTTAGCTGAAGAAACCCGGAAGTGGACGGGGACGGGAGAGATGAGCTGTGAGCTGAGGACCTTTTTTTTTTTTTTTTTTTTTTTTTTTTTTGCTTGTTAACTCATGAAACCCGGAAGTGGGCCCCCACACTTTTGAAAACAGTGCGCCAGCCCTGGTATGTATGGGTACCTGACAACGCTAGGTAAGGGTAATATAATAATGTCAGGGCCCTCTGGTTGTAGAGCAGTGGCAACACTGAAGAGGCTAACCTGGGTAAAGAAGACCTTGGGCCCTATCATTATATCATTATCATCACCATCATCGTCATCATCATTCATGCCTCACTTAATTCAGTGTATACAAATAACCCTTCTTGATAACTTTTGTATTTCCTTTCAAAGCTGACCTGCGTAGGTTGCCTAGTGTAGCGTACACTACGCCGAAATTGGCCGCACACTCACGCAAGTGACCGCAAGAATGAGAAGAAATCAAATGACTTGACATCGGTCTGGCGTAGAATTATATATGTTTGAGCCCTGGGTTCTATGCCAAAAGTACGCCCAAAAAAGAAAAAGAAAAAAAAAAAAAGAAATAGAGATGTTAAATTTCTTCGCGTCAACTTCCCCTTTGCGACGTATTGTTACGCAGGCCGGCGTAGCCACAGCGCAGGGTAGCGTACCCTCGGCGTAGTCAGTTATAAGTAACAATACGCAACTGTACGCATACGCGGTGTGAAAGCCCATTTAAAGGTTCAACATATTTTCACTTTTTTCGCTTAATAATAGAACACTTGAATTGCCTCTTTCTAAAGGCAAATAATGACCCATAACATTTGTCGGTAACGAGTCGGGGGAATGTGTACTACAAAAGATGAAATTTTGTGAAATTCTCTTTATATTTTCCTTATATTGTTGTACGCATGTGACATCTAAGTTATTCACACTCTGCAGTAGTCTTCTCATCCAGCGGTTACTGCACAAAAACTTCAAAAATTCATAACTTTTGAACGGATTGTCCGATTTTCCTCAAACTTTCAATGATGTGTCCCTAATATTGCTACATTCTCTCAATCCTTATGTTTATGAAGGTGAACTTGTCCTTTAAGATTCTCTATCTTTTGTATTTGATTATAATGACGGCGAAGTGATAGCCCACTGAAAAATAAGAAAAGAGCGCAAGAAAAAAGAAAGAAACTAAAAGAAGCCCCTCGGAAACGCAACACTTGAAAAAAAAAATCAGAAAATAACCTAGGCCTATCTTAGCTATATGAGATGCAAAATTATGTCAAGAATGGCGCTTCTTGCTTACCAAAACCGACGGATAGGCCATGCGACAGACCAACAGCCAGCCCGATCTCCGCCGTGGTCGAATGGAGGCCCGCGACGATGTCGGGAAGGAGGACGCCAAACGCCTTGAGGGTGCCGATGTAAACGAGATTGACGAAGAAGGCACAAATGACCACGATCCACCTCCAGTCCGCCAGGAACACTTTCGCTTTCATGTCATCCTCAAAGAATTGCCTCCTTCGCTACGTGTCTTTTTCTTTTAAGTTCTCATCTGCAGCTCTTGATCATGGTAGTTAATTTCATGTTTAAAAGATTATAATGAAACACATGCAGAACGTCCAACAGACAATTAAGGGGCTTAAAATAGCTACACGATAATACTTTCACGACAGCTCAAGTCCGAGATTGTATGGTGAAGCGTCAGCGACTAATTAATCGTACGTTATACAGTGTACATACATACTTATACTAGGCTCCAACTACAGTGGTCAAAGCGTATGAAATTATTTTGAGCCAGCGCCGTAGAGATAATCCATACTAGTAGGCCTACATTGTAAATAATATATCTCTACAGGCAGAGCACATCGGGCGCATTAGGCTGGCCTTGTTTGTGCTCTCTCTTCCCCCCCCCCCCCCCCCCATCTCTCCCTCTCTCTGTCAAACGCCATCCATCATTCTCTGACGACGTATAGGCCTACTTACTTTCGATGTTGGTTAACTTAACAAGAAATATGCCAGATGATTCAGAGCTAGCGAGCTTTATTAACTCTTTATTTGCCATGATGGAAACCCCCTGTGTGCCATGTTATTCTGAGACACCAGGGGCGTCACCAGCTTTTTTTCAAGGGGGGTGCGTTTTGACACTAAATGTTTACGAGATTTTTTTGACAGACATTTGGAATATAGGAAGCTCTCAATCCCTAGACTTTTACTGTTTTTTGAGGGAAACCAAGCGGGGAAAGGGCACCGGCGCGCCGGTAGCTAGGATTTCATCTTAGGGGGGGGGGGGGGGGGGGGGGAGGGGTTAGTATGCGAGGGAGCGAGCAAGGGTGGGGGGAGGGTGTGGAAGTGCCGGAGAGGGTTGTACCCCTTATAAATGGATTATGGAATGACGGTGTGAAACGACAAATTACTGGCAGCGATATCAGGAGAATGGCATCACGACTACATGCGAGCGAGCGGAGCGAGCGAGCTTGAAAAATTTGACATTAAACAGTTCCAAAACTGCCGTTTGTAGCCATATTTTTTGCTTTGTAAATTAAGGGGGGCGCACCGGGCGCAACTGCTGGCAATTACTGGCAGCAACATCAGGTGAATGGCATAATAATTAAATGCGAGCGAGCAAAGAGAGCGAGCTTGGAAATTTTGACATTTTACAGTCCAAAAACTGCCATTTGGAGCCATATTTTTTTCGCTTTGGAAATAAAGGAGGGGTGGGGGGCGCAACGGGCGCAACTGCCGGTAATTATTGGCAGCAACATCAGGAGAATTGCATAACAATTAAATGCGAGCGAGCTTGAAAATTTTGACATTTTACAGTCCCAAAACTGCCGTTTGTAGCCATATTTTTTTTTGCTTTGTAAATTAAGGGGGGGGGGGCGCAACGGGCGCAACTGCTGGCAATTACTGGGCGCAACTGCTGGCAATTACTGGCAGCAACATCAGGTGAATGGCATAATAATTAGATGCGAGCGAGCAAAGAGAGCGAGCTTGGAAATTTTGACATTTTACGGTCCAAAAACTGCCATTTGGAGCCATCTTTTTTCGCTTTGGAAATAAAATAAGGGTGGGGGCGCAACGTGCGAAACTGACGGTAATTACTGGCAGCAACATCAGGTGAATGGCATAATAATTAGATGCGAGCGAGCAAAGAGAGCGAGCTTGGAAATTTTGACATTTTACGGTCCAAAAACTGCCATTTGGAGCCATCTTTTTTCGCTTTGGAAATAAAATAGGGGTGGGGGCGCAACGTGCGAAACTGACGGTAATTACTGGCAGCAACATCAGGAGAATTGCATAACAATTAAATGCGAGCGAGCGAGCGAGCTTGAAAATTTTGACATTTTACAGTCCAAAAACTGCCGTTTGTAGCCATATTTTTTTTGCTTTGGAAATTAAGGGGGTGGGGGTCGCACCGGGCGAAACTGCTGGCAATTACTGGCAGCAACATCAGGGGAATGGCATAACAATTAAATGCGAGCGAGCGAAGAGAGCGAGCTTGGAAATGTTGACATTTTACAGTCCAAAAACTGCCATTTGGATCCATATTTTTTCGCTTCGGAGATAAAGGAAGGGTGGGGGCGCAACGTGCGCAACTGCCGGTAATTAGTGGCAGCAACATCGGGAGAATTGCATAACAATAAATGCGAGCGAGTGAGCTTGAAAATTTTGACATTTTACAGTCCCAAAACTGCATTTTGTAGCCGTATCTTTTTTTTGCTTTGGAAATTAAGGGGGGGGGGGCGCACCGGGCGCATCTTACTGCTGGCAATTACTGGCAGCAACATCAGGTGAATGGCATAACAATTAAATGCGAGCGAGCGAAGAGAGCGAGCTTGAAAATTTTACATTTTACAGTCCAAAAACTGCCGTTCTTAGCCATATTTTTTCATTTTGGAAGTTAAGGGGGGGGGGCGCACCGGACGCACCTGCAGGCAATTACTGGCAGCAACATCAGAAGAATGGCATAAAGATTAAATGCGAGCTTGAAAGTTTTGACATTTTACAGTCCCAAAACTTCCATTTGGAGCCATATTTTTTCGCTTTGGAAATAAAGGAGGTGGGGGGGGGGGGCGCACCGGGCGCAACTGCCGGCAATTACTGGCAGCAACATCAGGAGAATTGCGTATAACAATAAAATGCGAGCGAGCGAGCGAGCTTGAAGATTTTGATATTTTACAGTAAAAAACAAACAAACAAACAAACTGCCGTTTGTAGCTATATTTCTTCGCTTTAGAATTTAAGGGGGCGCATCGGGCGCAAGTGCTGGCAAATACTGGAATCAATATCAGGAGAGCATATTGATTACATTCGAGCGAGCGGAACGAGCGAGCTTGAAAATATTACATTTTACAGTCCAAAAACTGCCGGTCTTTTCTTAGCCATATTTTTTCGCTTTGGAAATTAAGGGGGGAGGGGCACCGGGCGCAACTGCTGGCAATTACTGGCAGCAACATCCAGGTGAATTGCATAACAATTAAATGCGAGCGTGCAAAGAGAGCGAGCTTGAAAATTTTACATTTTACAGTCCCAAAACTGCCGTTCTTAGCCATATTTTTTTCATTTTGGAAGTTAGGGGGGGGGGGGCGCACCGGGCGCACCTGCAGGCAATTACTGGCAGCAACATCAGAAGAATGGCATAAAGATTAAATGCGAGCGAACGGAGCGAGCGATCTTGAAAATTTTGACATTTTACAGTCCCCAAATTGCCGTTTGTAGCTATATTTTTTTGCTTTGGAAATTAAGGGGAGGGGGGGGGGGGCGCACCAGGCGCAACTGCCGGCAATTACTGGCAGCAACTTCAGGAGAATGGCATTACGACTAATGCGAGCGAGAGGAACGAGCGAGCTTGAAAATTTTGACATTTTACTGTCCAAAAACTGCCGTTTGAAGCTATATCATTTTTTTTTTCGCTTTGGAAATTAAAGGGGGGGGGGGGGACGCCCGGTGAGCCCGGTGCGCCCCTCTCCCTGGATCCGCCACTGGTAGTCAAGGGTGTGGGTTTATGTTCATGACTGGGGGAGGTATGACCAGCGAGGTGGCGTCGAAGTGACCAAGCGGGGAAAGGATGTCAAAAATCTGCACTTTAGAGCATCCCATAAACTAATTGTGCGTGTTTGTTTGTGTGTGTGTCTTATATGTACAAGGAAAAGTTAGGAATTAGCCCAGGGCAAGTCTTTTTATTGGCAATGCAAGACATTTTTACATAGACTAGTATGTATAAAGCAACACTGCAAAATCAATGATCTAGCTTTGATATAACGAAGAGTAAGGTACAAAAGTATACATTCTACATCACATTGCGCAACATTGTAGCGACTCTTCGTTCGGATGTACTGAGTACACTGCGCACATCCTGCTTATGATTATGCAGAATGCCAACCAGGAATCACGCTGAATCACAATCTTTTGTCGGGTCCGGGCTTTTTGAACAATGTTTCACACTATATACCTATCTAATTATGGTTAAAAGGAATCATAGAAAAATATCTTATTTCTTGATCACCCTTTCATTCAAAAGCAGTTTACTAACACTTGAATCACTATTTCGGTAAGTCTTTTTTTTTTTTTTTTGCCAGCGGATTGGGAGGGGGGCGCACCCCCCTCCGTAGTTACGCCACTGCTTTTGGGTGAACTAATTGGACAGATTTCTTGAATTCTAACAAAAAAGCAAGAAAATCTTTTCATTGCGGGAATTATGATTATGTGGGATGGGGCAAACGTGTATAAGTGCTCCGTATCGTACGGATGTACAGTACGGTCGATAAATAGTAAACACTGTAGAATACTAATAGATATGTACAAAATCAGTGCTGCCAGGTGACCAGGGGTGCGATTTATTATTATTATTTGTGTGTGTGTGTGTGTGTGTGTGTGTGTGTGTGTGTGTGTGTGTGTGTGTCCCTGGTGCAAAATATAAAAACAAATTAGAAAAGAGTAATTATTTAGCGTCCGGCGTTGAGGTCGCTCGCAGACTGATTTTTTTTTTTTTTTTTTTTTTTTTTTAGAGATCTGAAGGGGGGTGCGTTCGCACCCAACGCACCCCCCCTGGTGACGCCCATGGACACGAAGGTAGTCATGCTTTGAGAAAGAATTTTGTATTTCCAATCTATATAACTTCTACAAATTTATGTTAAGCTGGATATAAAGGTGAGCAAAGTTGAAGAGGAATGCCAAGCTTTGCTTTGATATAAATTGTGTGACAAATCTATTTCTATTTATTTTTTAATGACCAGTTGCTACATTACTGTAAAGGCATGACTTTTGTACATGAAACCGTGAGAGAAACTTAGAATTTACTCGCAAATTTAGTTGGGAACACCGCCTGATAGTCAATCACCACATAGAATGCAAGCTGTATGTAAAAGGAACAAAAGCGCGAGAAAAGCTTTCATTGTACCGCGGGATTAGGCGATTTATCGAACCGTTTTAGCGGATTAGTGCGTTTGAGCGGAATATGCGAAGTTGGCACGCCGTCGACTGAGTGGGACGTGCGAACGTGGCACATAAAAGAGTTAAAACGATCTCGACGCGAATCATATCAGGTACTCTTTATCCCCGATATCGGAACTTATTCCTACTAGGATAAACGATAGATACCCAATTCAATACACAAAAACAAATGTACAATATGTAATTCTTATCGAAAGGCAATCAAAATACATATGTCTCGCACTTACCATTTTAGAAAAAGGCATTCAACACCATAATAAATGTCAGAACAACACCGTGTCAAACATGATTACGTGACTTTTCACGTCAAGTCATCATAAAGTTGTACACACATAATATATATAATTATGTGTGTGTGTGTGTGTGTGTTTGTGTGTGTTTGTGCGTGGTACGCGCGTGTATAATTTGTTGTTTAATCAATACAACCGTTTAGAGAAAACGTGAATATGTACTAAAATTTCATAACTATTGAATCTCAGGTTTTTGTTTTGTTTAGTTTAGTTTTTTTCAGCCCTTGTTTTCACAGCTGACTTGAGCATGGCGCGCAGTTGCACATCAAAAAAAAAAAAAAAAAAAAAAACAAGCAAACAAACAGAAAATATGGTTTATACGGCTTTGAGGTTTTTTTTTTTTTTTTAAATTTCCCTCCATATTCCTCACAATTTTGCACTACATTAACTTCAATTTGTATTCATTTCACGAAGATCAAAATATATGCAGGCCTATATTACAAGTGTTTGTAGTCAGCACCACGAAACAGGAGAGAATTTTTATTTTCATGTTTGAATGTGGAAAAGTCAGATTATCTAAAAGTGTTTGCGTGTGTGCGCTCGCGCGCGCCGTGTGCGTGTGTGTGGGGGGGGGGGGGATATGTATATAGGCCTACGATGTTTTGATTGAATCTGTTTTCGACATAAAATCTTTAGTAATTTCGAGAATGCATACATGTATTCAATAATCATCACATTTCTCTTTCACATTAAACAATGCGAAGTCCTGGATATCACAAAATGAACGCAGGTTGTCACTGACGGCGGCCACAGTACCCCGACGAGTGTTTATTAGAAAAGCGGAAAGTACAATATCAAGTTTTCAAAATATAGAGTACATATCTTAGCAAAATAGCAATAGTACTGTTCCATACACAGAAGTCTGGTTTCCTGACCAGTAGACCCCTGTGTTCTAATTATGCTATAATTTCATCATTACTATAATCGTTAATAAAATTATAGATTGTTAGAGGGCTGCTTAACATCACTTCTGTGATTGATAGGTACTTATTTGGTCTATTTTTTTTTATGGACTTGTTTTTATATTTTTCAGCATTACCTTTTGATTCATAGACAATGGTAGACTGGAAATGTCGCTATGGCAACTGGTGATGCCTATGCCATACAACACGGTTCTCCTAATAGCATGAGTACGTTTTGACAATGTGAGACAACAGTTTCACATAATTGGCAAAAATATGAAATGACATGCTTGTCGCATATGTGTTGGTGTTTACTTTCCTTGAGCTATAGGTCTCATTTAAATGGACGGCTGAACTGGTTAGGAGAGCAAGTATTTTAAACTGGGAATTTGAGCATTTTTGCTTAACCTTTGACCCTTGCCCTGTGACCCCATGGATTCCCAGGAGAATCATTGTCAGACAGTACATACATCATTTACAAAATTTTATGAAGATACCTTGAGCCAGCTCTGAGACATGGAGAAAAAAAGTGAAAGTTCATCACATCACACGGTTCCCTTTGATAAACATCCAAACACTACAAAAAAAAAAAAAAAAAACATTTCCCCCATCCAAAAAATAAACTAGAAATGTTGCTTTGGCGACTTCTGAAAGGTATGTCTGAGGAAATGAAATTTATCATTTTCATTTGACCTTTTACCTTTTGACCTTTGGCCTTCTGGCCAAAAATGTTCCGAGAGAATCTCTACTTGGTAATTTCATATATACATTAAGTTTCAAGAAAATATCTTTAGGCATTGCATAGATATGAGCGACATAGTGACATTTCGAGGAGTTGACCTTGACCTTTGACCCCTCACCTTTGACCTCATGACCCCCCAAAAAGATTTACTGTCAGGCAATACATGCATATTTCCATGAAGATACATTGAACCATTTCCGAGATATGGAGAAAAAAAATGAAATGTTGGCATTTTCACTTGACCCTTGACCTTTGACCTTATGGCGCGAAACTTTCTCTAGACAATACAGGGGAAACTCGGTATAACGAACACTGCTATAACGAGAAATCGGTTATAACGAGGAAATTTTCTCGGTCCCAAATTTCCTTCCACACAAGTCTATGTAAAGTGCTACTCTTATAGCGAGATCGGCTATAACGAAATAACTGCTATAGCGAGATAAATTTTGTGACTTCCAAACAAAGAAAAAGATAGTAAATCAAACCTGCTATAGCGAGGTAAAGCAAAATGCCTTCGGTAAAGCTTTACTTCGCCTGTGCTATCATCTTCCGAGATTGTAAAGCTTGATGCGCCAAAAACTGTCTTGTACACTCATAATCATTTTCTTCAATGCACTCCAGCTAGCACTGCATGTTGTACGTGTGAAGTGTGTGTGTGCACGCACACTGATACATGCAGAAAATGTGGTGGGACGGCCATATGTATACATGACATCATCATGATGTTTGGCAGGTGTGAGGCAATCTGATGCTGTGATTGGCCTTCTACTTAGGGAATTCCCCGTCTTCACACACACGCAGTCATAATGTACATACAGAATGTGTCACATACACACACAGCATTGTGCAGATCATATTCAAGCTTTCCACACAACACACACCCATACGATAACCATGCACATACCAATCAATCCACAGACGATCTTGATACAATCGCAAGCTATATAAATTTACAAACATCTACAATTAATAAGAAACACATTCTTGATATTGGATTTCCTTGGCAAAAACATCTTCTTACCCATAAAGGTGAGTAATTCCCTCACACACAATATCAAGTTTTCAGTATTGATTGAAATATGATGGGTAGTCCCACATGTGCAAATTAATGTCATTATTTTATGCCTTCTTTTATGCCTACTGATATAACGAGATATCGGCTATAACGAGGAAAATGACTCGGTCCCGACCATCTCGTTATATCGAGTTTCCACTGTATTAGACAGGTAATACATGTTTACAATAAGTTTTAAGAAAATACCTTCAGGCATTGTAGATATGAGGGCAATAGTGAAATTTTAAGCATTTGACACTTGACCTTTGACCCCGAGTATGTACACTCTAAAGTTGATAGGCACAACTTCGTCCACTCATACATATACATGCCAAGTTTCATTAGGATAAAACTTTTTTTTTAGTTACGCTGTCCACAAAATTGATTACGGATGGAAAGACGGAAGGACGGACAGACAACCCGAAAACATAATGCCTCCGGCAACACTTCGAGGCGGAGGTATGAAAATAAATAAAAATAAAGAATGAAATAATAACTAGGTACCATAGATGTTTACCATCAAGTAAAGGCAAATGAACAAACTTTGGTAGTAAATTCACGGGGGGGGGGGGGGGGGGGGGGGCTAACCAAAACAGCACAGGCGAAAATCTATAGAATAAATCATAGGAGCATCGCAGAATTTGATATATGGTAAAAGAAGCATAGAAATACGCAATTTGTTAACAAGGAACAGCTACCATGGAATGAATTTTTTTTTCTGCACAGAATCTGAATGCCTCATACGAGGCATGCATTAAAACTTCTCTGAAAACGATGACCCTGAAATAGCCTCACATCACTTTTCATTTCTGTAATCCCCATTATATCAATCCCTAACAAACAAAATAAAAACATCTTGCTCCACAAGAGTCAAAACCATGGCCTACAGTTAATATCTGCTATTGACAAACGTGGAAGACAAACAAATATCATTTGTTAACAAGGAACTACAGGGGCAGATCCAGGAATTTCCTAAAGAGGGGGCGCGTTTACAAAATTAAAGGGGGGGGGGGCGCACGCACCCCTCCCCCCATTTTTTTCTTTTTATTTCTTTTGTTTCAACAAAAAATAAAGGGGGGGGGGGGCCGTGCGCCGGTTGCGGTCCTCCCTGGATCCGCCCCTGGAACTATTACCATGGAATGCTTTCTTTCTGCACAAAATCTTAATAGCACTTACAGGCACGCATCAAACATGGCTCGCATCAAACACAATTTCAGTCATCCCCGTTTTATCAAACAATAACAAAACAAACAAATAAACAAAAAAATATCTAGCTCCACATGAGTCCAAACCGTGCCCTGTAGTGATGTCTGCCATTGACAGATGTGAAAGGCTTTGCTCGTGTATAAAATCTTGCAGCTCATGCCGAGGTCTCGGCGTCAGTTTAAATTTGTAAACCTGGAAACCGACCAGAAATGAATACAATTTATTTGTGGAAAAATGAGCAAAGAAAATGGGATTCCATCGGGAGTTGAACCCGAGACCTCCGGATGCTAGCCCGGTGCTCTACCGACTGACCTATAGAAAGGCCTAGTTCAGTGTTCGTCCCAGAAACCTCGAGGGATCACAGAAGTGATGCATCACTTCAGTGATCCCTCACATTTATCCTTCTGGTTTATGCCAGGTTTGAGTGTGTGTGTCACACACACTGTTAAACACACTGCTATAGCTTCTGACCATTCGAGCATTGAGAATTAATGGTTTCTGGGACGAACACTGAACTAGGGCTTTCTATAGCTAAGTCGGTAGAGCACCGGGCTAGCATCTGGAGGTCTTGGTTTGGAATCCCAATGAATCCCATTTTCTTCGCTCATCTTTCTACTAATAAAATGAATTTGTGAAAGACTTAGAGTTATCTGCATAGTGTGAACATAATGCGCTGCAAATCACAATGCACTGTGCATTGGTTAACAAGGTATATGGAATATTTGGGCCATGTAACTAGACAGAAAAATTGATATCATTTATGGCGCATTTCAGCACAATTTGGGCTAAATGCTATTTTTAAACATTTTGAAGTCCATCACAAGACAGAGCAAAATAAAACCTTCCCATTGATACCTCAGTGATTAAAAATATTACCCCATATTTTCTTATGTTCTCTGTCTTTTAGCAGCCTTTAAATCACAAAAATCTCACCTTAGCAAGAATGGAGTTACCTTGTTTTGCGATAAAATGCTTCATATATAATATAGAGCTCTTACTTTAATCATGAATCAGCATTCACTGGGGTGAAGACTCTTGGAAGATTTGAGTTGGGGCCTTCTCGTGATTCTCATTTTTTTTTTTTTTTTTTGATATAAAAATTTTTGACCGTATCATTAGGGAGTAATACTCTCGGCAGCATGTGACATTGTCAAATTCTCAGAATAGACATCAGAATTGCATCCACGACTGTACAAAATATCTCAATACTGTTGTTTCACAAACAACAGTACAGCTCTACAAACAACCCTGAACCCTTCAGGAAAGAATAGAAAGACAAAAGGAGGACTACTCTACCCGTAAACCCAGGCAGTGATGAATTGATGAAATACTACATTTACACAAAATGGCTTCTATAGTTACGGCATTCTAGCAAGAAATATGATGTGCTATGGCCTTTATTAATTTGTCTCCCTCTGTACAAATGTATTTGTAAGATTGCTACTGCTGATGTACATTTTAACAAACATGACGGAAACAGGAACCAGTGGGAAATGAACCCATTATCTGCTGCTTTCTGGGCGGCGACACTAATCACCAGGCTGTCCCTGGTTGCCGGCAGTGACATGGTGACATGATGAACTTAGAACAAATACCCAGGCTCTGAAGGAGATGACCAGTTCAATTCCCACTGGTTCCTTTTTTTCCGACATGTTTGTTAAAATGTAGATCAGCATGCGTGATCTTCCAAATGCATTTGTACAGAGGGAGACAACTGGTAAAAGTCACAGCACATTTTCACCTCTCTGCTTTTTGATAATCTCTCACTTCTAAGAAACATGATTTTTAGAATACAGAGTAACAATCATAGTTTGGCAATACACTGTAGTACTCCAAAGATCTGCGACAAGGCACTGCATAATATTATCCAACTTCATAATTCGTCATGTCTGTCTTCAAAGCTTGTATTTTCCTCCGTAAAACTCGGCTCTTCTATCGCTTCCTCCACAGAGTGGGGGACACTGTATTTCCTGAAGAGGTCGTTGGACGCAAACTGCTTGTACCAGAGGCGTTCGATTGTCGAGTCACACGGGGCACGCTGGCCGAACTTGGCAAAGGCCCTGTCGCCGTTCGTCATCACCATCCGTCCCGTAATCTGGTCCGTGCCGTCTGGGTCGAGTACTGATAGAATCTGGTCCACAAAAGCAGAGGGTATGAAATACACAAAGCCCTTTTCTACATGATGTATGTACTCTAGTGCGCAGAAACAACAGTGAAGATGTATTGAACAAAACACATGAGGCGACTAATCGTCTGCTTTATGACCGCAATAACATTGGGTAATTACACAGAGCCAATATCCTGTGATGTGATTGAATTAAATTAGACAACTAATGCAACACTGATGCCGCATCTATTGATATGTATAATTCCAAAATCAAACAGAGGTCTCCTCTCTCAAATATCTAGGAGTAAATGTACACAATGAATCAAATTTGCAAAATCATATCAGTTTTGTTTGTATCAAATTATCAAAAAAGATTGGCTTAAAGGTAGGGAATCCCATTTGCATGCCTTAAATGAAGAGTTGTATAAATACAGTGGTATGTTGAAGAGAGTATTATTTTAGAAACTCCCACAAAGTATTGAAAGTGGAGGGTAACATTTAGTACACTTTTATTGACCGTTAGATTTTGAATTGAATTTTTTTCGGGGCTCACCGTAAATTCCAGTACATTACTAGGCTACCTTTGCAGACCCATGCACTGCATGTGTGTCCATCATGTATATTTTGCGAAGAAAGTTCATCAAAACTTACAAACATTTCTATATACATTCTTGCCACACACTCTATATGTTATTACATCAGCTCTTATACTTTTAGATTTGTGTTTATAGATAAAAAATACAGAAGACTGCAACAAAAAGGCTTAAGTGTGGCTGACACACAGAACTACTGAGTAGTTGAGTTTTGTGCATTATTCAAATTGTAGATAACTATTGACTTCCAAATTTCTCAGCAGTGGCCTAAACAAGTCCCCTGAGGTTCATATTTAATGTTTTGCTGCATTTTGGGAGGTCTGTAAAAGGTATCCCCTACCTTTAATGTCCAAACTGAATTGTCTCTAGAAGTTTGATATGAAATCAATTCATAATGCAAGAATTTTACCCCACTTGTACTATGGAATCACCATCTGGCACAATGCTCATGAATTTCATATTCAAAGACTTTTATTGCTCAAAAAATGTGCAGTATAAATGCTTTCCGACTCTTCTTGTCCACACCCTACCCCTTTTTTTTCATCTCCAAAGATATGGCTGAATGATCAGTATAAATACCAAACTGGAATTTCTATGTATCTTCAAAATCTATTATTACCAAAGACCTTTGGAATTGTTAGACTTTAATAATCAAATTCACAAATATAGCACACAATCCATGGATAATTTTCACATACCCCTATCTCGCACTTCATTTTATCAACAATATATTGTTCATAACATAACTTATGATATTCTCCACCCCATGTAATATGTAATTCATCTTTGACTTAAGTCTGATATTAAACAATTTTCAATTATTATACCCAAGCACTTATAACTGCCTTGATATCAACGGTATCATTCCTTTAAATGTGTCTTATGTTATCAGACATCCTACATTCTGTTGTTGTTGTTTTTTGTCATTGTGTGTTTTGATTGTCTTTGTCATGTTCTGTTCTAACTTTTTTGTGTGTTTAACCTCATGAAGTATTCAAAATTAAATGAACATTTTTTCGGTCAGTCACGAATAAGGGTAACTTCCTTTCTGGCTGCTGCCCACCACAGCATACCTGTACCGTACTAAACAGAGAAATGTATATGTACACATCACATACATGTCAGGATCAGAGTAAATATTTTTTTGTGTGTTTTTAAAAATCGCAAATAGCACCTGGCTCATTAAATCTGCAAAAAAAAAAAAAAAAAACTATAGAGAAGCACTCTGAAAGCGCAGACCTCCGCCAAGCATGCAGCCCATTTCCACCCGCACTGATCTTGTTCTTCCACAGAGATCAGTGATTTCCACCAAAGATAGTAGCAAGCGTCTTTGATTTCCATCCATACGTACTGCATTGTGTGCTGAAAGCCGCCCAATTTCCCAAAATAGCAGCCTTTGTTACATCAACCCTCAGCTGCACCGCGCGCCTCGCCCTGGCAGAAACTAGAGCACGCACTTTAGTGCGCGCATGCAAACCTCAAATACACGCAGCCTTAACTCCCAAGTTCATTGACCCTAACTGCCAAAATATCAAAATTCCTTCATAAATTCCGCCCAAAAAGCTCGGATCACTGCCAAAAGTTAATCATTTGTTACTTGTGTCATTCTAAACCTTTCCTCCAAGTTTCATCTCAATCCGTTAACTACTTTTTGTGTTATTTTGCACACGGACAAACGAACGTACCAACAAACCAACCAACCAACCAACCAACCAACCAACCAACTAACTAACAAACAAACCAACGGTAAAGAAAACATAACCTCCTCCCTTGGCGGAGGTAATAAAAACCTTGTGAAATATTCAGAAGAGAACATGCAACACCCCCGACTTACCTCGCTAGCAACCGTCTCTGTTCCTCCGAGATAGATGGTGTAGATCTTGATAAAGTCCCTTCTCGAAAAAAACTGGGTGGGGTTTGCACCCCTGAGCATTGATATTGCACTCCTGAAAGAGGAAGAGTCAATGCAAGGTAAGCTCCACCCCCAAGGATTCTCCAAAACCCAGAAAGACTTAAACTGTTTGACTGCAAAATATTGTAATTCCATAGAGGTATTAAAACATTTGGCAAATCCAGTTCTTGTGTACAAAGAGTTATCTACATCACTTCTCAAAGGGTGATGGAAGCACAGAGGTATACAAGAAATAAAGAAAATTAGAACAAAGATACAAGAAGCATTTATTATTTTATGACTGGGGGCGGTGCAGAGCAGGCATGGCTGTCTGATGCTTCTCTCAGCTTCCAGAGCATGTCATAAATCCAAACTTGTGAAAATATTACACATGACTCCCACAAAGGCTACAGCTCTCTCTCTCTCTTCAAAACAGAAAGAGTAAAACTGTATCATTTTCAGTGTAAAGATACAATCAACCTCGCCTAAGTTGAATCCAGACAAACTGCAGGAAATCCTTCAACTTGAATTTAATTTCAACTCTCACGAAAAAATTAACACATTTATATCAATTCAGGACTAAATTTTTCTCCAATTAAGCCAATGTTTTGACTGTTCAGAGGTCAGCTTGGGCAAGGTGACTGTACCTAGACCTTGTTTACTTGAATAGCACACTAGCGTCACTTCTGTTGTGCAGTTACTTAGCCACCACAGGAATCAGTTAGTATTGTAACAACTGTGAGTATCGACCCCTTGTCTGGAATGATCTTTTGACCAAAAAAAAATTTGATCTATGGTATCATTTTGAAGATGATAAACATGTTCCATTTTCCCTTTCAACATCTCTTTTAAGCAGACTACCAATCTTCCAAAACCAAAAAAAGAGTACACAAACAAAATTTGCAAAGCATTCTTCACTTTCGGCATCTTCGAGTGGCTGCTGCAGCCCTCATTTCTCTCTTCTTGCATTTGTGGTGAGCAGTCACTTGCTATGGCTGCCCAATAAAATTGGAACAATCATTGCTTTGGCCCCTACCCAAAGAAGTTACCGTAAAAGCTCTCATTTTCACACACAGATATTTTTACGAATGAGGTCACAGACATTTTCGCGAGATGTTGTCATTATGATTGACACCGGGCTATCGTAAGTACACTAATGTCTGTCCATACACTCCTCCACTCAACTGTGCATGTACTTAGTATACGACTGTAAGGAGTGCATCGGGTGGCTTTACAATGTATTTTTGCATGTTGTTAAGAGTGATGTACGAAATTTGTGAAAATTAAATGCTTCCAAGAATAACAGCTTTTCCTCCCCTGGAGGACAAATGATAAATATAAATAATAATAATAATAATAATAATAATAATAATAATAATAATGATAATGATAATGATAATGATAATGATAATGATAATAATAATGATAATGATAATGATAATAATAATGATAACAATAATAATGATAATAATAATAATGATAATGATAATGATAATGATAATGATAATGATAATAATAATGATAATGATAATAATAATAATGATAATAATGATAATAATAATAATGATAATAATGATAATAATAATAATGATAATAATAATAACAATAATAATAATGATAATAATAATGATAATAATAATAATAGTAATAATAATAATAATAACAACAATAATAATAACATTAATAACAATAATAATAACAATAATAATAATAACAATAATAATAATATTAATAACAATAATAATAACGATAATAATAATAATAATAATAATAATAATAATAATGATGATATAATAATAATGATAATAATAATGATAATGATAATAATAATAATAGTGAAGTAAAAAATGAGGACTGGGAGTTGTCCACTGATATAACAGATCAACTGCTACCTACCAGATTCCATCAGGCTGAATGTGGCTGTACTCAAAGTCTGCAGTGTTGGAAGCATCCACGGGGTCTAAGAGTTCAATAAGCTTCTTGAGGGTGTCGATGGAAAGTCCATCCAGCTCCTCCACCGTTATTACTCCTGGCCGGGAGACGTACGGCACAAGCAGCTCCATAAACTGCACAGGTGAGAGAAAATATGACCTGTCAACTTCTAAACACATATTTTCTGAGGTTTGGTGTGCTGCATTTTCTATAATAGTTTCTGTTATGTTTTGGATCAAAAATTTATCCTCTGGTGATTGGTTGAAAGAGCTTCAAGTGATTATAGGTATTTTCAGCTATGTCAAAAAGTTGACACTCCATAAAGTACTATTTGCACAATGACGTCACTTCTATGGCGACATTTTGCAAATAATATACTATTTGCAAAATGATGTCACAAAGCAATTCTGAAATTGTGTGAAGCTTTGCACCCGTCACTCTGTGTAATGAAACATTTTTTAACAAACAATTGTGACATCACAAAGCAATTCTGACATTGCTCACTGCTCATACTGTCACCCAGTAAAAATGTATCAATTTCTAACAAAACGATTGTGATGTCATAAAAACAATTATTACATTGCGCAAATTGCTTCGCACCATGCCTCACGCTTGTCAAAATGTAACATCTTTAACAAACATCTCAAAGCAGTTCTGAACTTTTCCATCCCTTTACTACATCGCATCCACCACACGACTTCTTGCTTTGCATTTCCCCCATTTCCCTTTCTTTTGTTTGAATTTTTGACCCAAAATATAAAACATATATAGTAAATAGGTAGAGTGAAATTTGCATTGTGATTGGTTGGATAGTATCACGTGATCCTGCAAAAATTTTTTCATAGTGGCACGACCGTGCCACTTTAACGCTTACAGTGCGTGCCTACGCTTTATGTACGAAGAGATTCGCGCAAGTCCTAGGGAGGGCAGCCGATGGACGTAGTGTAAGACAAGGCCAAGCATTTCAACGTCATGCGCGTGTAGAGCTCTGGATCATGGACGCAGAATGTAGGAGTTTATAAGCGAGTCTGCCGCGCACTGTGATGTGCAATACGCATACACGGCTGTACGTACTAGCGTCGCATGCTGTGTTCAGTTTGTACGTAAACTACGGTAGGTTCGGCGCGGCGGTTACGGTTAACTCTGCGTGCAACAAGTGCAGTGACGGTGGTACGGTGAGTCTTGTTAGATCTAAATTAGGGCCCAGACCTACGGAAATACATGTAGATTGAGGGACCTATTTACTATAATAATTAGTGCATGTTCTATTGATGCACCAGAACTGGACTATAGAACTCCAAATACTAAATTATCCCTTGTGCAGTTCTATTCACCTCGGCCTGCGGCCTCGGTGAAACAAAACAGCACTCCGGATAATTTAGTATTTGTCGTTCTCTAATCCAGTATAGTGCATCATAGAGCATGCGCTATTTATATAATACTTTGCCTAATTTCGAGTTTCTTGTTCGAACTATAGACCTCGGTGCCTCTAAAATGCGCCCCTCACTGAACAGTTCTTTTGGAGTCACATCTGCCCATAGTTTTAACAAGAAACTCTCAAGGCAAAGTATATACTGTATACTATTCGTTATCAGTGTCTCAAAACATAAGAGAACAAATTGTTCACAAAAGCACACGTGTTCATACATAACAATTTTCATGGCACTTTGATTAGTCTCACCTGCAGTCTTTGATTGATCAGGACATCTTCATCTGTCACTTCCCCCTGAATAAAGAAATAAAGTATAAAGTCCAATCAAATGAGTGTACCAACAGACCAATTCGGTTTGGGTACTGTTTTATTTTTAATGGTAATTTCTAACTGGGGACTTCAAGCATACAATTTATGCACTGACATACATGTAGCAATGCACCTAGCTCATTACATAAACCACTGAAAATACTTTTGATCTTCTTTGGAAGCCCCCCCGGTATGGCCGCCAGGAAGTTACAGTGCTCTTAAGTCAGATTATATATCAAAGCTAATGACATAGTAAACAGTGTAAAGGATACACTTCGACCTTGCAAAAACACATGCCACAACAAAATCAGAAATTCTCCCTATGTATAACAGACACACATGCAACATATACCGTCTTCACAGTGGGATATGGCTACTGTATACACTGAATATTTCGTGAGGTTTTTATTATCACAAATTTCATAAATCAGGTGCTATTCATGAATTTAAAAACACACAAAAATATTAAGTCTGATTTAAACATGAATGTGACATGCACGATTGAATTTCTCTGTTCAGTACTGTACTCCACAATCGCAAATTTTACCACACGAGAAATTGTCGGGCAGTCCCGATTCACGAAAATTTAGAATCGCTAAATACATATTTTGACATATACAGTAAATTTGATACTTTAATGGAGCTCACGGTATGCCAATTTCTCATTCCGCTGCTGTGGCTACCCATTGAAAAGTCAACCATTTATGAAAATTTTTCACATAAGTCCCTCTGCACAAAATGTTCCAGCATGCTAAAAATACATGACTTACATGCTCAAATCAAAGGTATCAATAAAGGGGGAATAGATATTGACCGATTCTGTGACGCGCTATTTGTATTTTTGGCATGGACAGCGCCATTACGCGGTGTCTTAGCCGACCCCCCTCCCCTCTCCCCCACCCCCTTCCGTGCACAGAATGAAAAACTGATGCATGGTTGTTTTAGCCAATGGGCGTGTCATCCTGAGTGCGCGAATGCTTGCTTAGTGCGCGAACCTTTGTTACAAGTGCGCGATAAACATGTTGCCCGGGGGTGGGGGAGAGGAGGGGGGGGGGGGGGTCGGCTAAGACACCTCATGGCTGCGCCCAGTGCCACAAATTGTCTGCTGCCCTCAACGAACCCGATTCGGTCAATAGGAAACTGAGAAGCAAATTGATGTCTAGGATCAGAAAATGGTGCAAGCGAAACTCCTGCAATACAGAATGTCTGATGTAAAATATCAGAGAACATGGAGAATAACTTGAAATGTATGTTAGGGTGACATTTCTCAAGCAGATGATTTGAGCCACACTGAGCAAATATTTGGTGAAGGCTGGAAAGAGTGATATTTTACCAGAGCAACAGTGAAAGTTTGATCAAAAATAGGATAAGAAATATGGGAGTAATGGGAATTTTGAGTAGTCAGTAATTTCATCAAAACACTTGATGAAGAGTTGAGACAAATAATAAGTGCGTTGATGATGTACACAAAAGTGTAGAATAAAATGTTATATTCCTGACTGAGCAATTCCAGAATAATAATCAGTATGAAATATTCGGATTTGAGACTACTAAAGGCATAATTGCATTGGGAAAAATTAATGGAAATTTGCAGTACAAACTAAATGGTATGTTGTGAGGCGATGACATTAGCAACTCATTCATAATTTGCATACAATGTGTATTTATATTGACTTAAAGAACTGTTGGGTGAAAATTAGCAAAACTACACAATTTCAAAACTTTCCTAATTTTTACTATTGTTGTGCTAGTAAGATTTTACTCTTCCTTTTCAGACTAACTTTCAACCAGTCTACAATTATCTTTTAAAGCTCTCTGCTTGTCAGGAATGTTGTCCTAGAGGTATGGATAAATTCTTATACATTATTCAGTAGTAACTTTAAATGAACTAAAGAGGTGTCTGTCGGAATGCTTAGATATATCTACAAATGGTAAAACCATCATTCACTACCAGGTCCTACTCTATGCGCTCCATGGCTCAGGGCATGCTTACCTGAATTAAGTTTTCTGTGAATTCATGCAACGATATTTCACCGGCTTCATCAGCTGTCGTCTTCATGACAGCCCTGTATCACGCAAATAGCCAGTGGAGATAAATGTGTATTAAAGAGTTTAAGTATCTTGGAAGTCAACTGAAGAAGATGTCATCTAATGCTACATATTTTGCAATGAATAGAGATTCTCTGGTGAACACTACATAACAGATAAGGCACAGAAACTAAATAGAGAGAAGATACAACAATGTTGCTGATGAAAATAAGTAAATCAAACAATGTCTCTTGATTGACTACTACTTTGCTTCAAAAAACTTGTGATAGCAGTGACACATTTTCATTTGCATATAATGCAAAAGGCTTGTGAAGAGCGTATATGTTGGTACACTGTATACGTCATATATTTATAGAGTCTAATTTTTCGCAAATCGGGACTTCCAAACAAGTTTCCGAGTACTTAAAGGATACCTTCATATACATGTGGATTGAGTGAATGAGGCAATATCAGTGACAGAAGAGCGTATATGTTGGTACACTGTATACGTCATATATTTATAGAGTCTAATTTTTCGCAAATCGGGACTTCCAAACAAGTTTCCGAGTACTTAAAGGACAAGTCCACCTTCATATACATGTGGATTGAGTGAATGAGGCAATATCAGTAGAACACATCAGTGAAAGTTTGGGGGAATCCGACAATCTGTTTAAAAGTTATGAATTTTCAAAGTATCTGCACAGTCACTGCTGGGTGAGAAGACTACTACCTTGAATGATGTCACATGCGTACAACGCTAGAAGGTAAATATAAAGAGAATTTTACAAGATGTTACTTTTTGAAAAAAGTGCACATTTCCTCGACTCATCGCTGATGTATGTTAAGGGTAATATTATTCCCCCTTGCCTTCTGAAGGAAGGAAGTCAAGTGTTCTTTCTTATGCGAGAAAAGTGAAAATATGGTGAATTTTCTTTATATCGTTGTACACATGTGACATCACAAGCTGTAGTAGTCTTCTCATCCAGCAGTGACTGAGCAGAAACTTAAAAAATTCATAAATTTTAAACGGATTGTCCAATTTTTCTCAAACTCTTGCTGATGTGTTCTATGAATATTGCTGCATTCATTCAACCCACATGTCTATGAAGGTGAACTTGTCCTTTAAATTTGTGATTGTAGAGTACAGTTTTAAATGAAAAAAATGTATTCAAATTCATGAAATTCTTTCTTTGAGATGTTTCTTCATTGCAACTGACTGACAAATTGCCCTACATCGACGTAAATAAGCACTAAATTGATCAGTGTTTTAGTAGTAGCCATGATAAAAAATCATGGGCATACGTACTCTACTAAAACACTGCTCAATTCAGTGCTTATTTACGTTGATGTAGGGCAATTTGTCAATCAGTTGCGAGGAAAAAATGTATGCATGCATGTCACATTTATGTCTGGATCAGAGTTAAAATTTTTGCCTGCTTTAGATTCGCAAACAGCACCTGACTCGCAATATTCAGGAAAATAAATACCTCACAAAATATTTGGCATACATAGGTAGTATGAGATTAAAATCAGACTCCCACTTTCATTTTTAGCTTTTTCTGATCTGGAAAAGGGCAATAAAGTCAAATTTTCCGTAAGACTTCACAAACTGAATCTACCAGTGTATTTGATATATTAACACATTTGATACCTCTGTCTGTCAGTTAATAAGCTGTCATATGGCCACTGCTTGCTTATCATCAACTGAATGTTACATGTTATCCCTTGGATAGGACCTAGAGTGAATGCCCGATGTGCGTGAGTTACAACCAACGTGTATAAAAGATCCCGCTGCATTCATTCATTCATTGCAAAGAGCAGGGTGAATAACTTGGTAAAATGGTGTGCCCCAAGTACATAAAACTGGACCTCATGGAAGACCAGCTTGTGCAGCTGACTATGGTCCATCCAGCCATCCTATTGTATATGGATGGAAAATGAAAACAAGCAAACATATTCACCAGAGGAGTTGTAATTAAAGGACAAGTTCACCTTCATAGACATGAGGGTTGAGTGAATGCAGCAATATTAGTAGAACACATCAGTGAGAGTTTGAAGAAAACCGGACAATCCGTTCAAATGTTACAATTTTTTTAAGTTTCTGCTCAGTCACGGCTGGATGAGAAGACTACCATAGCTTGTGATGTCACATGTGTACAACGATATAAAGAAAGTATAAAGAAAATTCAACATATTTGCACTTTTCTCGCATAACAAAAGGTCACTTGACTTCTCTCTTTTAGAAGGCCGGGGTAATATTATATTACCCTTAATATACATCAGTAACAAGTTGAAGAAATGTGCACTTTCTTCAAAAAGTAAAGTTTTGTGAAATTCTCTTTTTATTTTCCTTATATCGTTGTACGCATCTGACATCATACGCTGTAGTAGTCTTCTCATCCAGCAGTAATTGCGCAGACACTTTGAAATTAATAACTTTTGAACAGATTGTTGGATTTTCCCCAAACTTTCACTGATGTGTTCTACTAATATTGCTGCATTCACTCAACCCACATGTCTATGAAGGTGAACTTGTCCTTTAATTAACCACTTTTTTTCATTATTCAGTGCAGATTTTTCTCTTTCCTACATGGGAAAGGGGGGTGGGTTAGGATACCATATGTATTGATGTGACACTGAGTTTTCTACCATAGAATGACTGATGATAAGGACTACTTCCATTAACCCGTTGAGGACGAGTCCCTATACTCGGGCAGGTGTCTATGGGAAATGCGTGTTGTAGCAAAATCAGCCCATCCTCAATGGGTTAAAGAGATAGTATAGTATACAAATGACGCACAGGTCTGAGTGCGTCAGTCGGAATTGTGTGCATAAGGTAACTATGGAATGCTTAACCCACGAGGCGAAGCCGAGTGGGTTTAGGCTAAATTCCATAGTTACCGCATGCACACTATATTCCGACTGACGCACGAAAAGACATGTGCGTCATTTGATTTATAGAATGGGTAATTTTCTTGTCAAAAACCCAGTTTTCTATCGTGTTACCCGATGACAAAATTACTGGATGCATTTCCTTTTGGCTTTCCGTAAAGGGCATGCATACCCGTACTTACGGTTTTTACTGGATGCATGGCCAGCCATGCATAAGTTTTTACTGGATGCATGGCCAAGCTGAGTGCGCGAACGCTTGCTGTAGTGCGCGAACCTTTGTTACAAGTACGCGTACTCTTGCTAAGTGCGCGATAACATGTTTACCACTGTGACTCAGCGTGCGGCCAGTAAAAATGAACACATAGCTCTCGACCAATCAGATCGCAGGATTCTCGCTACCCATTCTATAATAATGGTTGAGGTGAGGATTCAGCTTTTAACATTTTGCAAGATATTTAGAAAACCACTCTTTGAAATGTTAAGGACCATACAATTCTAAGGGGAATATGAAGTTTATTTGATAAAAATTGGTTTTGAAATGACTGAGATATGCAAAAACAAGGTAAAACTAAGAGGTCCTAATAAAAGTTGAGGCCTGTCGCATTCTATTAGGATATTTTTTTTATATCTCAGTCATTTCAAGACTAATTTTCATCAAATAAACTGTAAATTCCTCTAAGAACTACAATTTCTTTCATATTTCACAGAAGGTTTGTCATTATCTCACCTACAAACACCCCCAAAAGTTGGAAATCTAGGCCAAAACTGTACCATCCCTTTAAGACATATATCCTACAATGTCAAGGACTCACCGCAAGATGTGAACATCCAAATGACCCTGGGGAATGTCCCCATGGCCTGGATAGCGCCAAATCACCGACGCCTGACTCATGGGAGTGAACAGGTTGCTTGACCCTTCACAGCTGGCCAGGTCAAAGTCCAGGTAGTGTGAGAAACGGATGGAGATGGCACTGTTCATGTACCCTCTCATTCTGATTTGGTGGGCATAACCTGCAAGGAATACAAAATACATATTTATTGGTTTAATGAGCAGTAAAAGCTCGGACAATTGTAAACTTAAAAGTCACTGTGCTGATTTACTCAATAAACCAAGGAAGAGTCTACTAAAATTATCTTACTAAAACATGAATATGTTTCAGTTTTATGACAAGGGTTCTACTTGCGCTGGAATCCACATTACCTATCATTAAAAAATCAACAGTGCACATCAGGCTGAAAAGAAATACATGCAATGCTGGGTGCAACCTGAGAGGACACAACATATATTTTGGTCAGTGTTCCATCCTTCCTAAAAGATTTGAGATGTTGACTCCTTTTTATGTCACAAAGAGGATTTGCAGATTACAGTGACATCAATTTCATCTTTAAAAGCTTTAGTACACTGACTTACTCTCACAGCACATTGTTTCAAGTCCTTCACAACATAACATTTGTCCAGATGTTAAGAAGCAAACTTAAAAAGCTTGAGTGTACCTGCATCCAATGTGTGGCAAGCATTGCCACACCGCCACTTTTTGCTCCACAAATACCAAAATCCAACCACAGCAATGTTGAGCTTCTTACCATCAAGTGCCCATTTTTACACCCTACTGGAGAAAGGCAACATCAATAAAGTATGTTGTTCAAGAGCACTGTGCAGGGCTTCAAACCTTGGACATTCAAATTGATGGTGCAGTGCAACAGTGCTACCCCCTCCCCCAACCTCACCTTCCATCACAAGCTCATACATGCATTGTTTGACAATACATCATACATCATACATCATTGTAATATATCACAAACATGTATTCTTTGATATTGTTATAACCATATCTTGTATTTATGTGTTGTACTCTCATACCCCGGAATGGGGTCGGAAGAGTCGAATAAAATCTACTAAATCTACTAATAAAGAAAAACAAAAAAAGAAAAAGTGCCATAGTTCTCACCACTAGGCATGTAAATGCAGTCCCCCTTCCGGAGGATAACTTTGGCAAACTCCAGCTCTTTGACGAGCGGGTGCTGATTGAAGTCGACGTTGTCAACGTTGACATCACAGTATCCTCCAAATTTGTGGTGGGAACTCTCAGACATGTAAAGTTTTTCTTCCTGTTGATGATTTTGATCATGTAGAGGAGAAGAATGAGAATCAATCTGTTTCATATGTGAGCAGACACATGCACACTCTGCACAAAGGAAATATTTCTAAAATTATTTCTAACGTTTTTACACACAAAATGCCAGACATTTCACCTCCTCACAATATGTTATCACCTATGGCATGGACATTTACGCTGAAGCAATGGCTGAGAAAAAAAAAAAAGATAATTAAGGGACTCTTTAATCTAAATGCTGTATGACCTCTCAGCACTATCATGTCTATTACATTGTCTATCGATTTCTATCTTGTGAACATACTTACATCACCACTGAACATTTCCAGCTACAGTAGAGGCTGGAAGTGACATTTTCAACTAATTATTTGACAACACAATCATGGACAGAGGGGATGGATAGGCAGCCTAAAAATGATAATACAGTCAAACCTGTCTTAGCGATCACCTGTCTATAGCAGCCGCCTGAAATATACGACAACTAAAAACACTTCCCTCTGAGAGAAAAATCATTAACGAACCTGTCTGTAGCAGCCACCTGTCTATAACAGCCACTTTTTATTTGTCTCCCAAGGGTGGCTGCTATAGACAGGTTTTGTCTGTACCTTTCTTACCCTTTGGAGAGGAGGTATAAAATCAGAGAGAGAGCCAAATGAGGTCACGACCCCTACCTGGCCTGGGTCCATCACTAGCCATTGCTGGGTTCCGTTGAAGACACAGTGCACTGAGCTGTAGGCATCATGGTGAAGAAGGGTCTTTCCTCCCGTTGCACTCAGAAGGAGACGGACTTCCTGGAATTTTCATCATCATTGTTTGAATGAAACCAACAAACAAACAAACAAACAAACAAATGTACTTTTGATATTCTGTGCAATGGTAAAACAAGTATCAAAGAAATATTTCGGGTATAAATAAGCATGTGTTCAAACAGGTACAGGAGCAGTTGGCTACATTACTTCTGGCTATGCATGGGGAAGAATAATTCTGAAAATGTTATTCATTTTTGGTGTTGTTGTGTGTAACTTATTTCCCCCTCTCCAGCGACAGGGGGGGGGGGGGGGGGGGGGGGGGGACATCATGTACTACTTTATAAGCTGTTACTATTGCGGGGGGTTAATTTTCATAAATTTGGTAAATCACTTCGGACCTGCAAATCTAACCACGTGCAAAAATGTTTCCATGCACCATGGCAACAACTTATACAGTAGTAATTGTAATTACAACAACTTCTACAGTAGTAGATTTGAGCAATTTAGTTTACTTTATCCTAAAGAATGCATACTTCCAGGCAAGGCTGGATGAAATTTGCCTCTACTCCTTCAAGACGAAGATGTGAAAAACTTGACACTTGAAAAAGAAATAGTATCAGTTTGACTCTGGCGAAGGAGAGCTAATAAAAAGGAGACATTTTGAGGACAATCAATTTTGAAATTTTGAACAAAAATATGAAACTAACCCCACCACTAACTCTTGATTTTATTATTAAGTACATTTACACACACCTGGACTGCACTGGCCAGGGATCCGCATGTCAGAAATGGAGGAAATGCGATGTCTTTTTCCATGGCGACGGGCAGCTGGGATACTATGTAGCCATCCATTGTCTGGTACCGGTCCAGGTAGTTCCCTAACGTGTCTCGTCCGAGGCCTCCAATGCCGCTTGGAATCTTTGGGCTATCTTCACTTCTATCAGGGTATGTTGAACAGAGGTAAAAAATAAACATGATGAAATGGTCATTACCGATATTTAAAATTCACAAGGTATATTTTTGTCAATGGATTTTTTTTTTTAAAGTCATGAAAATGGGAGGACTTGAAATGACTCTACCAAACTAACACTAAACTAGAAAAGCACTCAGAGAGTGCACACCTGTTTTTTTTTTTTAAGAATTGTATGCTCTTTAACATTTCACAAAGAGGTTTTCTAGTATCTTGCAAAAAAGTTAAAAGTCTGAAACCACACCTCAACCAATACTACACAGCCTCTTTAAAACTAAATGCTAGATTATAATTCAGCATTTTTTTTTCCAAATAGTGTATGAATTATTTACTTACTTAGGCACCATTTAGGGTATTATACTCAGTACCATAACGAAATACGTGAAGTGATCAACATATCCCTGGTGACTCCTTATAGGGCAATATGTGTGACGGCATTTACAGGTGTAAATTTGATGTGCAGTGATGCACTGTTTAGGGTCCATTTCTGAGGTGTTGGATGCAGGTGGGTAGCACATCTGCCTGAGAGTGATACCTTCCCTTCACCGGAAGTGGCACAAGAAATATAAACTGGCCCCCTCCTCACTCCCAATCCCCACTTTTAAAAATACGCTGCCGGCCCTGTAAGGCCTATAGTGCTGTGAACACCCAGGAAAAGGGTGCTGATCTTACACACACCTTGCTTGCAGTCGCACTGTCACTTCTCCATACTCTTGCCTGAGGTAGTCTTCCGTCCACAGCTGGTATGCCGGAGAGTGTTTGGCTGTTCCTCGCAGAACGACGGGCCTGTACTGCCGAATGAATCTCTCGTAAAACTCTGTGGGGCTGGGGAATTCTGCGTCCCGGCCGATCTCCTCCACATGCACTGTCGGTTCCCTGTAGGTCCCCAGAACATTGCGGGGTCGGCCCGTGTAGAAGGGGTTCCTCGGATCCAACTCAGGAATGCTAAAGTCTACCTCCTCCTCCACCTCCTCATCCTCAGAACTGGTGGCTTCAACAGCTTGAGCTGGTGCATCTTGGCCAGTGGACTTTATCACCAGCACTGCAGCCAACACAAAGAGGCTGCCACATAGCGCAATAAACTTCACCATTCTGCTTTGTCAACTCTAATCACCAGTTTCTGAAAGTGTACATAGGTATAGAAATTTCAAAATAATAAACATCTCATATGACATAGCGAATTGCATTAAAAGCTCATCTGGACTTCATTCAAACAATGTACATTGTAATGTATACTATAAAGCTCATCTGGACTTCATTCAAACAATGTACATTGTTGTAATGTATTTCATTTGGCCATATTGATCATGAAGATGATAATAAATACATGTACACTATTGATGCTTTGCTCCCAGAAACTGCACTAGCGACCCTAACTGCAACCAGCCCAAACATGAAGTGCTCCCCCGGGTAACAGCGACCTTAGCACTAACATGTTCATGTCAGCTGGTTACATTGACCGAAAGATCGTCCTGTATCTGGTCGTCGGGGATATGTTCCGCGGAGACTGCGTCTGGCTTCACAGATCCCCTCAGAGGAGAGCTGAGCGATAACATCAAAAAAATAAAAGACTCCTCCGGACAGACAGATCTTTACTTGTTACAGTGCCCTGGGTATATGGGGTCAGTCAGAATACCTGAAAGATTTGTTGCATAAAATTACAATTTAATAGACAGCTAACTTCAGTTTCAGATTGTGCAGGCAGCATATTTGCTGCAATCGCTTGCCAAGACTAGGTCTAGTTAAGAGTGAGCTGTTCTGAGTGATAACATGAAAGTCATCATCGTCATCGATATCAAATCAATGCTTCCAGGTTCTAGGTGACTGATAGGGTTCAACTGTTCAAGAATCAAATTTAAGTCAACCTAGATTCTTCTAAGTGAGAACGAGTGACTGGAAATAATATTATTTTGGGATTTTGGCGCAATCTCGCGAATTTGAAGAGGTAGCGCAGTACAGGAAGATTATAATGGATGGTAAATTTTGGTTACATTATTCATACGATAAAGTTCATGATTATTATAAATACAAATACTCTAGTCTCTACCGCCTTACCGCCTATACCGGTAATGTTACTCGTTCAAATGCGTTTAATAGTGCTACCTACCTTACCATGCCTACAGTGCAGTGGCTACACTATTTTCTATACCGGCTAGGCTACTTTAATTGCCTTTTAAAATATGAATCTCAGCTCAGCAGGTACCCTCGATTGGATAAACCCTGGATTCACTTCAATATAGCAATACGCACATCGTTTATTTCCCGTTTCCCCTTGTGCCTGTAGTGCAAAGAGTAGTACAGTGATAACTTTATTATTTGTTCATCACCACCTGTTGTGACGGAGTAGTTTGCCAGAGACTACACGCGTGCAGCTTGCAGCACAGCATGCAGCGTGTATAACCCAACCCGGAGATCAAAGAAGGCGTGTCCTCATCATCAACATCCCCATCCGATCCCTGAACAGTTAGTCTTACCCCGGTCGCTTCGATTAAATTTATTTATCGACGCCTCTCAGATGAATGAGTGGGCGCTGAAGTCTACGAAGTCACATATGATGTAAGTTATCGCATTTTGGTTCGAGACCGTATTTATGCAATCATATCTTTGTAAGTGATGTTTATCCGGGGCCATACGAAGTTTTGAAGAGGACTGTCTGAGGGCAACTGATTCGGTCTTCAGTTATGAGGACGCAACATCAACAACAAGTCAATGCAATAGCTCCTAGGATTGATCCATGCGTAGTCCCGTACAACCACAATTTTGTTGTGTTTGTGCATCATAATCAGTTACGTAGACATGCATGCGATGCGATTGATAAGTCTGTGTAACGTTAGAGTCTAGTCTCTAGAGGAAAAATCCAACGATTTAGCAGGTTAATTCTCACGCCGTTTTCAGAGTATGTTGTCTAGTAGGGATGAGGAGTCTATATCAAGTCTTTGAGGTAAAGAAGGGTGCATGTAAAATACACGTATTGAGTGACGTACGTACGTAGCTACGCGTAGGTAAGTTTTCACGCGCGAACTTAGTGTCCGGAAACACAACCCCCCATTGTACTAAGTACTGTAAAAATGTAAATTTTTGCGGTGTTGAAATTTTCGCGCATTTCGCGCAACCAGAAACTAGCGCGAAAATAAAAGCAAGCGAATATTTTTGCTTACCATACTTACACGTTCTTGTGTGTGATGTCTTGATTCCACGGAATTAAAAACACGCGAAACTCTTCTGACCCGGCCAAGTGCGAAAAATTAGTCACGCGAAAATATCCACTTTTACAGTAACAAGTACTAACGAAGTTAGACCGTATTGTTAGACACCAAGCCAAACCCGCTATTCTGATCGTGTTTGTCATAGTGGAAAGACATAGACTCCTAGCTAGGTCATCCATATCTCTAGGGGAATTAGTACTGACGCTAATTTAATCAAATTAAGCTCCAGTACTTTATTCAATAATTTACTTGCGAAGACAAGTGCATTTTGTCATGTTTGTAAACTTTCTTACCAGCTGCCTACACCTGTCTACGATGAAGGACGAGATCTAGTAGATTTAGCTAGGTTCTAGTCATCTAGTAGAAGAACAGATAGACCTCTCTGCGCCTCTACAATTCCTATGAATAAAATTTAGGCCTTTTATGTCATATCAAATGCAACACAGACATCACAACTAGGTTTAGGTAAAGCTGTAGAGACTAGATTGATCTATTATTCTAAGTTTAACTTTACGTATCTTAACTCTAACACATTTGAGGGATTTTCCAGGAAAGGGGATTAAATGAGCAGTTTCCATGCTTAAAGTTATTGATAAACTTTGTGAATTGTATCAATAGTTTTATTATTATAATTATATGTCATAAAATTTTATGAAATATATTTTACAATTTACAGATGTTTAATAGACCTTCTATAGAATCTTATTATGATATAATATTTCAGGGTATTCATTGATAGAAATATTAGACACAGAAATGGTAGGAGTATCATTAATGTGTGCATACACATGCAGTATGCTTATCACATAAATATCATGCAGCTTAGTTCTGAATGTTTGTATTGTGTTTGGTCAATAACTTTTCCTGTGTTTTGTTTTATTTTTATCCTTCACATTTGTGAAGTGCTTAGATGACACCACAATGACCAGCAGCAGTCACAGTAGCGACTCTCAGCGGTCAGGAGTGGCCACAACCCAGGTCAGCTTTGTTTGCCAGAGGTGTTGTCAGCCACTCAAGCTTGACCAGTCCTTCAGCTCACTGGACAGCCAGACACTCACTGACCTCACAGGTATGTGGTGGCCATAATTATAGCATCCATGATAATTGGTCATGAGCAAAATCAATTTTGTTTTATTTTTTGTTTCCAAATGGAAATAGAAGAAGCTGAAAAAACAAACACTACCCTCTTTATGGGGAGGGGGGCGCTGCCGAATGAGGAAGACGTTGATAGCTAGGACATCTTTGAGAAAATGATAGATGAAAATGAAATATTAAATCAATGAAGCTGTGTGTATTTCATATACAGTAGGTGTAACAAAGATAGTCTGGTTAAACACATGTTAGGTACAAAGAAATTTATTACCTTTATGAGTTATATACAGTGTTAGATTATTTCTCATGTTAGGCAAAGTCTGTTTAATAGGATTCCCTTCCCTAAGTTCCCTTTTAGCCCCCCCCCCCCCCCCCCCACATCCTTTATTTTCTTTTGCAATCTGAGTAAACTAAAATTGTTCAGCCTCTGTAGTGTCGGCAAGTTTTTTTCCTTGTGTGCTCATAATGCATAGTATTCATTTCACTTTCTTTCTTATTAGCTCCCCTGGTTGCTGGAACAGGTAGTTCAGGTAAAGCGACGCCTCTTTTACAGAGCACAGACAGTAGCGAGCCATTCGACGTCAACAAAGATGATGGAGTGTCCCGTAAAGTTATAGCACCAGCGAGGTACAACCAAGAATCTTGTATATAATTTATAAGTCGTGAGTGTAGTAGTTTCTTTCCTTCAAAATCATTCGTTGAATTCATGTAATAGCCATCAAGTTCCTAAAATTTTGTCAGAAGCATTCCAATTGACTTTTTTTTTACTGCCCCTACAATTACACATGAAGCCTTGTGTAAAAAAAGAAAAAGAAAAGAAAATTACTCAATATCATCTCACATCACTCTTTAAAGTTTTTCAAAAAAGGATACCAGAACTGTCTGGCTATTATGCACAAACATGAACATTTGTACCTTACAGGAATTGAAGTCATCTGTGATTATGAGGGGTGGATTCAGACAAGGTTAATGCATGGAGATGAATGAGTGGCTGTAAAAGTGTAATTGTATGGTTGCAGTAAATCAGTCATATCTCAGTGATTAACAATGTCCTTATCAACTTGGTAACTTGTAATCAATTTTGATTCCATAATTATAGTGAAGATTCAGGATAATCTCATTCTAACTTGATGACATCAAATGTACGCCCCTTTGTTGTTGTTATATTTTTTTCTTCTTGTAGCACATACAATATATTTTTGTTATTGTTTTTTCCTCTTTGTGTGTCATATTACAAAGGCTCTCTTCCCATGACAGCGGTCAAGACTTTACTCTCCTGGGAGAGACAGCCAGTAGTAGAATGGAGAGTCTGAGCCACAGACTAAAGGTAGGGGGTTCACTTTCAGCTCTAGCCTTTGTCCTAAAGTGAATATTGGATCTTTTAAACAACCAGATTTGATGTGATAATCTCCTGGTAAATTTTGCCAGTGGCTGTATGGAAAATCTTGAGGTTGGGTTATGGCTGTATGGAAAATCTTGAGGTTGGGTTCAATGACAATGCTGGTGGTGCTGGAAAGGGCATGACATATCATTCTTGCAAATGGAATATCATGTGTCGGTTGTGTCCATCAAGTTGAGAAGAATTGTTATATCTCTGGGGATAAGGAAAGAGAGTTGAATGGAGAGTTATATGCTTTGTTTGCCCTTTGCTCATGTGATGATTGTAGCACAGTGATTCAATGATAAAATTTAGTTTCTTTTTTGAGAGTAATTCAGCATTTTGAGATAAGATGACAGGAAGAAGTCTGGCCCTCTCCGAAAGTGAAAAATGGTTTTGAATTTATGCACTTTTCACGTTAATCAAATTTGAGATATGACTAGATATTAAAAGAAACATTAATGCAAATCTGCTGAAAATAGAGGGCTATCAAGGGAATAATTATTATGTCCATTAATGGTTCAACATTGTCATTTCAGCACAGTACAAGATGTCCAGTTCTTGTTGTGGTGGCAAATTATGTCAGGCGGAAATTTCATAAATGTTGGGTGTGTGAATGAACATCATAAATTTATTGATTTGTGACCTTGTGAACCGTACCATGTATGCACATTGAGAAAGGCGCCAGTGTCTCATGTGAACATACTTACAGTGTTGTGTCCTTTGATTTCGATTCTGTTTCATTTTTGCAGGTTTCTAGTCACCTGTTTGACATCATGTCGGGCCAGTCTGACATTGATCACCCCCTCTGTGAAGTAAGTGGCCTGAGATAAATTGTTTGAGTGTAGATTTTCTGTATATATACATTTGATATCAAGTCAGAATTGAGTGTGCACGTTTCATGGTATGATGTGAACAAGAGCAGATGCAAAGGCAACATTAGGGATCTTTTCCTGCTCAGTTGGTAGAAGTGTGAACAGTAACTTTGAATGTGTGGAGTGATTGTAGATTGTGAAGCACTCTTGAGTGCAATTACCAAGTGGAAAGGTTTGATACAAAACAGTATCCCTTTTTTATCATCGTTCTGATTGTCATTGTGAAGAGACATTTTCTAAAGAAATGCAAAATTAGTAAGTATCCATGAGTGATGGTGATAAGGGAAACCCTGTTATAAGGATATAGCTGGGACTGCCAATTTTTTACCTCTTTGTAACAGGTACCTGGTTGTATACATATCATCAAAATACAGTAACAGAAAATGGGGATCGCCGAGTTCTCCTTGCTAGAAGTGGTAACTCGTAAGCGAGCTCGTCATAATGGGTGTCCTGCAGTGAGATTAATCCGTTGAGGACAGTTTGATTTTGCTCCAACACACATTTCCCATAGACGCTTGCCTGAGTATACTCGGGACTGGGACTCATCCTTAACGGGTATAAAGGGCGTCCTTGTTGAACTGGTTTGCAATGCTGTGAGATAAAAAGACTTACAATGTATCTTTTATACTGGTTTGCCATGTAGGAGTGCACAGACTCACTTCTGGACCAATTAGACCAGCAGCTGAAGATCACGGAGGACGAGTGCAAGCACTACCGGGAGTCTCTGGAGAGACTGACGGAGGCCGAGGAAAGCGGGGAGGGCAGCGAGGACGTGGAGAGGGAACTTCTCAAGGTTTGCATTCACACCATCTCTTTGTGTGCTCTTTGCTGTCGCTGTGTCCTTTAGTTTGTGTACATACATGTATGCCGTCACTTGTAAATTATCGCTGACGTGACAACACCTCTCTACCTCAGTTGGTATATATTCAAACACTTCATAACTTAGTTTTGAGTATCAAAAAATAGTGATTTTAATGTTAAAACATTATTTTCATTAATATAAGCCAAAACAATGTTTGTGCATTATTTGATATCAACCATGATTTCTTTTTGGAGAGATAATGCAAAAATGATAATTTTTTTTCGCTGTCCTGATTATTCATGATTTTTTTTTTTTTTTTGGTTAAGATATGTGATCTTGTCACCTCAAGGATATTATGTCATTCAAAATTGTGTGTGTTTGCATTATTGCAATTGACTGGAAAGCTGCTTTGCATGTGAGATTTGCATAATCAAAGCCCTGAAGTTTCATGCAGTTATGTTAGGTCGTAGAGCTTGATCTCAACTGCTCTCAAATCACCGTTTTTTTTTTTTTTTTATAGATTAGACAGTGGAGATTGATGTGGTTCAAGTATAATTACAGTTGGCTATCTGCAAATATACAATTCCTTACCATTGTATGCTGAGTGATTATTCAATGCACAAGTCGATGTCCTATGATTATGTAATGTCATTTTATTAATGCCATTGTGCCAGTATATAAGATCATTGACAAACAACTGTGGCATTAATTTTTGTTTAAATGTACATGTATATTACACTGTACTTCCACACCCTCATGGCTAGACTTTGGTTTAAACTTCTCAAACACATCTCCTTCAGAAAGTTTTGGTGTAGATTTCTGGGTGTGTATCATGAAGATCTTGGTAGATGGAAGCAACTGTACATTATGCCATATATTTAGCAAGTTTAATTTTTCCCAGCAATTTTGCGGGTGGTTAGATTCCCGATTGTGGAGTACAGCAAAAGATGGAAAAATGAAAGTGTGCATATTGCACTCATATCGAGGTCTGAGTAAATATCTTTCATGTGTTGTTCAATTCGCAAACGGCACCCGGTTCGCAAAATTCACAAAAATAAAAACCCTGCAAAATATATTATGATGTTTACGGCACTACAAAGATGCAGTAATTTGTCCCTCTGCACCCACAGCTCAAGGAGGAAGAGGCGGCCATGGTTCAGCAGCTGGAGCTGATCGAGAGAGAGAGGAAGGAGACGCAGGAGGAGAAGAGGATGCAGCTTAAGGAGCTGGAGGAGCTCAAAGAGGAGGAGGAGAAGTGAGAAACACATCATCCCCATCATTAACCCTCTCATTACTAGACTAATCACGGCTCTGCGGGCTGGGGTGGTAGTAGTGCAGAGACTCCAACATCAAGCATCTCTTAACCCTAACCAGGCCAGGCTTTTTGGGGTGTTCTGTGGCCGAGGGGGGTTGATACAACCCCCCCCCCCCCCCCTTCCGAGATCTCGGCCATCGATCGCGCAATTGCCATGAAAATTGGCACGTGACATGCATTACCTGTGGCGTAATCTACCACATTATACAAAAAGAAACGGGAATTTTCATTATATTGATTAATTATGCTAATATATGCATAAAATCATACATTTTGCTCTAAATCAGAGAGTGAAGCTCCTAGAATCCTAATTTTTGGTGATAACATTCTTTGTAGCATTCCTAACAATGTACTCGAAAAAAAAAATCTGGTATCAAACTTAATTTCTTATGTATTTTATTGTTTTGGGAATTTCTTATGTATTTCCGTGTTTTTTGACCTTTTGTTTTATCAATTTTTTTTTCGTAAAATTTATGACAGCCTTTTTCAATAACATGAAAAAACTCCATTTGCATAGACTTTACACACAAAATCACGTTTTTTAGCCATTTTCGATCTGACAGGCATGTATAAAAGGTTGTGCAGCGTCGTAACGGTATGCGCGATTTTCGCAAAATTGGTGTCAAAAGATGCGCGAGACTTGAAAGTAAAAAGTCAGCGAACGGCGCGGTCAAAAAATTTCGCACGGCGGAATAGTCGCGAAAAATGTCGAGGGGGGGTTAATTCAACCCCCCCCCCCCCCCCCCCCCGCCTTTTTAGGGTTAAAGGCACTATTTACCATTTGCAGATGAAGCAAAAACCCAGCTTTAATGCTTCAAAATAGTTCCAAAATGTAAGTTAGGGATAGAAACAACCAATGTAAAATTGTTAATCAGTAGCATCAATGTTAAGTACTGTAAAATATACAAAATGCAAACAAAAGTGTTATTATTTTTTTTCTAGAATAAACCATCTACAGTTGTTTATTGAAAAAATAGTAATATCTCCCTATATTTTAGGGGGTTTTTTTGCAAAATTTTTATGTGGTAGGATGTTTTGTGATACAACTGACTTTAATACAAATATGTATCAAACATGATAACTCGAACATTTTCAAGTCACTGCTCCAAATGGTAAACTGTGGCTTTAAATGGGAGCTTCTACTGCCTGCACTCTTAGCAAACTGGAGACCGAATGCACACACAATATTAATATGTGCTTGTAACACACATTAGAAGCATGAAGCACAGCATCCTTTGTGGGCTGGGGTCCAGTGCCTGATAGGGCCCAGGAAGATACATGAGGCAAATCTCTTGTTTGAAGAAGCTACACCCCTGTAGACAATGCCAGTGTATATCTTGGCAATCAAGGACTTAAAAACCAAAGATATAAAACACCTGTTTCTTGACCCTGGCCTAATCTAAGCATCAGTCACCGCCACAGGGGAGGGGGGGAGGGGGGGGGGGGGGGGGCACCTGCGAGAGGAGGATATTGTTTTGGTTTTGGCATGGGCTATGTAGCTCCATGGTTCGTGTGTGTGTCGACAAACTTCTACAATGCTCTCCTTCTTATTCCTGTATTTTCGTTATTCATGGGTCAAATTTTTTTGTTCGAAATTCAAAACGGATGACTAAAGAATTTCTCAATAGAATATAAAATCTAAAACTTTAGAAAGAATAGAGAAAATTGAGTGCACTTTGAATGGTCTGCCACAGGCAGATATCCTTATCATGCTCTTACGTAATATGACAGCTGTTGCAGTCATTAAACCCTGGCTTGGGCTCCAGGTTTGCCACGCCTGAGTAGAAAGCTATTTTGCAGTGGGCTAACACATCTACTACCACTTCTCAAACGACAAATCGTTAGGGGGGTATAGCACCCCATCAGCTTCGTAGAAAGTGGGGTCTCGCCTCAAACGAGGGATTGACGGCATGAGATCTCTCAATCTTAGCCCCTTTTTCAACATTTATGACAAATTATAATTCAGTGGGAGAATGCTGAATTCTAAGCGGGAGAATTACATCTTCAGTGGGAGACACGAAGCTAGAGCAGGAGATATTCAAACTCAAGCGTGAGAGCGTGAGATTTTTCAAAAGTGACCTCAAAGCGAGAGACCTCTTGCCGAAAATGGGAGAATTGGAGTCTAGTCAGTTTTAAATGTCCTTGCGGTCTTGCCTGTTCGTTGACTTTCTTTTTCTCCTAGTCATTATTATAGGTAACTAATAGATCATGAAGCAAGCCCTGGCCTAATTTTTCATCAGACTTTTCCATTGCGTGATGCCAGCAAGCATCTGTGATGTATTTGTCATTTTCCATTTTATCAATCACATATCTTTATTTTGCGTCACTGATTCAGGTCTTTAAAATTCTGAACTATCTGTAACCATTCTTTTATTCTCATCGTTATTTCAAATCTTCAAGGTCTGCCTGTGCTAAAAATAGATGCTCTTATGTGGATGCAATTCTGTTTTGTTTTTCATCTGTCTTGCAGATCTTTAATGATGGCTATTATGCAATGCTTTAAAAATATTAGATATTCCATCTATACATCTGGTCTTTATAGAGATACAGCCATCTCAATATTCACATACAATGTACCTCTAGTTGAAATCCATTCACCAGGTCTTTGGTGACACCAGACACACTTTCTGTTATTCATGTATCACTTTACACACAATTTGTCCATCAGCTACTGGCAGGAATACAACGAGTACAAGCGCCAGCTTCTGGAGCTGCAAGAAGACCAGAGGAGCGTGGACAACCAGCTGAGATACACGCAGACTCAACTGGAGAGGCTGAAGAAAACCAACGTCTTCAATGCAACCTTCCACATATGGTAGGTGATGGGCTAGTTTACACCATGTCTCAAGCAGATTTTTTTTTGTCCCTTCCACGTAAGACGCACAAAGGATTCTGTGCACCCTATCTAAAGAGAAATAATCATAAGCCTCTTACATCTGGAGCTCTCTTGGCTGAGCGATCAAGAAAACGCAAATATGATCGAGGGCTTCCATGCGTGCATGAGGTTCGAGTTCCAGTCTAACAGCAGTGCCAAGTCTTTCGGAGGAGACTTTCAGCCATTGATCCCATGCGCAGGAGCGTTGTGGCATATGCATGTAAAACAACTCACTTCACATGTCTCGTAAAGAGTCGGGAGAAATATTGGTGAAATGATCAAACACATGAAAATGAGCTTACATACTCAGATGGCAAGACTAAATTGACTTTTCCTTCCCTGGCAGACTTGCAGATTGCCAAAGAATCAATAATGATAATAATGATAATAATTCTGCAAGAAGACTGGTGTACTTGTATATTGCAATCTTTGCCAAAAAACAAAAAAACAAACGAACAAACAAACTTGCAAATGGAATAACAACCTTAAATCCAACTGTGCTTGTGACCGAATTTTTATCACTCTTAATCGTCACATTTCCTGTATCAACAATCTCTCATTTCCCATGTAGGCACAATGGCCACTTTGGAACCATCAACGGATTCCGCCTCGGGCGCCTCCCCAGTGTACCTGTGGAATGGAGTGAGATAAATGCCGCCTGGGGTCAGACTGTACTCCTGCTCCATTCTCTTGCCCAAAAGATGAACTTTACATTCCAGAGGTGAGTGTTTTTATGCCTCTGCCCGAAGGGTGGCGGAGGCATTATGTTTTCAGGTTGTCAGTCCGTCTGTCCGCATTTGTTTACGCGATAACTTGAGTAATATTGAGTGGAATCTTACCAAACTTGGACCAGGTGTAAAGTATGATGGGGCAATTACTTGAATAGATTTTGGGTGAAATCAGCTGAGGTCAAAGGTCAAGGTCAAATCATGCAATTGTACCCATTTATGCAATAACTCAAGACTAGATGAAGCAAATTTCACCAAACTCTATGCAAGGATGACATGTGATGGTGCAATTACTTGATTAGTTTTTTAGTGAAATCGGCCAGAGTTCAAAGGTCAAAAGTCAGGTCAAATCCTAAAATGTATCTGTTTATGCAATAATTCAAGACTGGATGAAGCAAATTTCACCAAACTTGGTCCAAGGATGACATTTGATGGGGCAATTAAGTAAGTAGTTTTTGAATGAAATTAGCATGAGGTCAAGGTCAAAAGGTCAAGGTCAAATGCTCAACATTTCACTATTTTCCCCATAGCTATGCAATTCCTGAAGGTATTTTCTTGAAACTTAGTTCATACATGTACTACCAAATCAAGATTCTCAAGAGAGAGTTTCAGGTCTTGAGGTCAAAGGTCAAAAGGTCAGTGCCAGGTGAAAATTTTAAAATTTCACTTTTTTTCTCCATATCTTGCAAATGGTTCAAGGTATCTTCATGGAACTTGGTACATATACATGTGCTGACTGGCAGGGATTATCAAGGGAATTTAGGGGTCATAGGTCAAAGGTCAAGGTCAACTCCTCAAAATGTCACTATTTCCGCAGGAGAACCATGCATTATTGCGGAGGCATACCAGTCGCCATAGCGACATTTCTAGTTTCGTCCATAAATTTGCTGTTGTTGTTGGTATGTGACACGAATATGTTGCTTGTGTATGCCAGGTCACGGTATTCTCAGCTCATAGGATTTTTCTACCATTGGGAATAAAAAAAGAAGGGGGATGATTTGGATAGATAATGTGATCAAAATAAAGATACTTCTGTTTTCTCCTCTGGACAGGTTCCGTCTGGTCCCGTATGGCAATCATTCCCATCTTGAGTCTTTGACAGACAAATCCAAGCAGCTTCCCCTCCACGGATCCGGCGGATTCCGATTCTTCTGGGACACAAAGTGAGTCAACCACGAAATCTTTCGTAGAATGGGTAGCGAGAATCCTGCGATCTGATTAGTCGAGAGCTATGTGTTGATTTTTACTGGCCGCACGCTGAGTCACAGTGGTAAACATGTTATCGCGCACTTGTAGCAAGAGTATGCGTACTTGTAACAGAGGTTCGCGCACTAAGCAAGTGTTCGCGCACTCAGGTTGGCCATGCGTCCAGTAAAAACTAATGCACGGCTGGCCGTGCGTCCAGTAAAAACTGCTGCATGCTCGTTTACGGCAAGCCAAAAGGAAATGCATCCAGTCATTTTGTTATCGGGTAACACGATAGAAAAATGGGTTTTTGACAAGAAAATTACCCATTCTTTAAATCAGATGACGCACATGTCTTTTCGTGCGTCAGTCGGAATATAGTGTGCATGCGGTAACTATGGAATTTAGCCTAAACCCACTCGGCTTCGCCTCGTGGGTTAAGCATTCCATAGTTACCTTATGCACACAATTTCGACTGACGCACTCAGACCTGTGCGTCATTTGTATACTGTTAGATAAACTGCCCAAAAGTCGCCCTTCGGAAAATGGAATGCTTTGCAGCATATATAGTCAGGAAGTATCAGAAAGATCCCGACTTTATATACGTTGTGTAGCAATATTTGGTTGATTGTTGGTTGTTGTTGGAGTCGGAGAGTAATTCTGTTGGTTCTCAGATTCAGATATACATGGTTGACTGTACACACTACTAAAGTATGTATAATTAGTGTGTATTGTGATGTCCCTGTTTATCTCATTTTGTGCTTGTACTTATTCATTGTGAGTTTAGAGTGATGGAACCTCACTGATAACAGTCTTGTGTTAAGATTTCTCTCTTTTCTGCAATCAGAATTATCTGTCCTATAAATCTTAGTAATCTCTTAGGAAAAAGAAAAGCTTCGTGAGGGGAAGAAATGATTAACCTCTAGTTTCAGTGTATACATTCAAACAAACACAAATAAGACAACAACAAAAAAAGAAGCAAGATTTATTACTTAACCCTAGAAGCAGTATGATCTCGCTTGAAATCCCCGAAAATTTTTATGCACTGCTAAGTTTACCTGCATTTTTTGACGTTTGACCCTCTGATGAATGCTGACAGGTTTGATCATGCAATGGTAGCGTTCCTGGATTGCCTTCAGCAGCTAGAAGAGGAGGTGGAGAGGGGGGACTCCAGCTTTTGCCTGCCATACAAGATGGCCAACGGCAAGCTTGAAGACACCAGCACAGGCCAGACCTATTCCATCAAGTACGTACGGCACTTTGTACATGTACAATATGCTGGTGGTGAAAGATTGTAGGTTACAGTGTGATATCATTCAGTGTAGTGGTGACAGTGGGGTATTGTTGAGTGTGGTAAGGACAGTGTGGCATCATTGAGTGTGATGGCAACAATGTGGTGTCGTTGAGTGTAGTGGTTGGAGTGTAATGGTATCAGTGTGGTATCATCGAGTGTGATGGTGACAGTGTGGTATCATTGAAAGTGATACTAACGGTGTCGTATCATTGAGTGTGATAGCAATGGTGTGGTGTCATTGAGTGTGATGGTGACAGTGTGGCATCATTGAGTGTGATGGTAACATTGTATCATTGAGTGTGATGGTAACAGTATGGTATCGTTGAGTGTGATGGCAACAGTGTGGTATAATTGAATGTGATGGTGGCAATGTGGTATCATTGAAAGTGATGGTAGCGGTGTGGTATTATTGAGTGTGGTGTCATTGAGTGTGATGGCAACAGTGGGGTATCATTGGGTGATGGTGGCAGTGTGGTATCATTGAAAGTGATGGTAGCGGTGTGGTATTATTGAGTGTGATAGCAATGGTGTGGTGTCATTGAGTGTGATGGCAACAGTGTGGTATCGTTGAGTGTGATGGCAACAGTGTGGTATAATTGAACGTGATGGTGGCAGTGTGGTATCATTGAAAGTGACGGTAGCGATGTGGTATTATTGAGTGTGGTAGCAATGGTGTGGTGTCATTGAGTGTGATGGCAACAGTGTGGTATCATTGAGTATGATGGTAACATTGTGGTATCATTGAGTGTGATGGTAACAGTGTGGTACTGTGAAGTGTGATGGTAACAGTATGGTATCGTTGAGTGTGATGGTAGCGGTGTGGTATAATTGAACGTGATGGTGGCAGTGTGGTATTGAAAGTGACGGTAGCGGTGTGGTATTATTGAGTGTGGTAGCAATGGTGTGGTGTCATTGAGTGTGATGGCAACAGTGTGGTATCATTGAGTGTGATGGTGGCAGTGTGGTATCATTGAAAGTGATGGTAGCTGTGTGGTATAATTGAGTGTGGTAGCAATGGTGTGGTATCATTGAATGTGATGGCAACAGTGTGGTATCATTGAGTGTGATGGTAACAGTGTGGTGTCATTGAGTGTGATGGTAACAGTGTGGTATTGTTGAGTGTGATGGTAACAGTATGGTATCATTGAGTGATGGCAACAGTGTGGTATCATTGAATGTGATGGTGGCAGTGTGGTGTCATTGAGTGTGATGGTGCAATGGCAGTGTGGTATTATTGAAAGTGATGGTAGTGGTGTGGTATTATTGAGTGTGATGGTAACAATGTGGTGTCATTGAGTGTGATTGTAATTGGCAGCAGTGAGTGCAATGGTAACAGAAACCCAGTCATCACTAGATAGACAAAAATTGTTTTCAGAAAATATGTTGCGAATTTTTAGATGCAACATGTAGTCACTTCTGCTTTACATTATGTGTACTTCAGAACACAATCGTAACATGCTTCATAAAGACAGAAGATTTTTGAATTTCAAAGCATTCTTTGAAAGGCAGATGAATAGGCTGTAATGAAGTCGTCAGAGGTTTGGTTTATGAAACCAGTATAAGATGTTGTATTTTGGGGCCAAATTACCCTGCCATCTTCAAACATTAGACACCTGTTGGACCATTCCAACACCACATTTTCCCCCAGTTTGAAGGTGGACATCATTTACTGCAATGCCATGTTAATTGATGTGTGTATCACATGTCAAACATGAAATCATATGAGGTCATGAAATATTCATTTTGTTGTTATATGTTAACTCCAAGAAAAATAGATTTCATTCAGAAAATTGTCAAACCTATGTTAGAAATTTACTTATTTAGTTGTTGTCAGTTGAGTATAGAATATTGACCGAGATCCTAGAGTGAATTCCTAAGTGTCTTTCCTGTCTTTGTTCACTTTCTGTATCTCTGTCTTTACTGTCTTTATCTTCTCGTTTATATATCTCTGTCTGTATTCATCTGTCTGTCACTGTAACACGCGTTAATCTTTTGATCATGTAATATAAAAATCACTCATGTTTTCTGTACCCCAGAATCCAGTTCAACTCCGAGGAGCAGTGGACGAAGGCGCTCAAATTCATGCTGACCAACCTGAAGTGGGCGCTGGCCTGGGTCTCCTCCCAGTTCAACAAATGAGGGCGCTCTTCAGCTTCAGAGCAGGTGTTCCAAGCTTCCAAAGAGTGAAGCTGCCCACAAAACCAAACTGCAAGTGGAATGCTGTTGACCAGCAACTGTCCATGATTCTGTTACACAACGAGATCTTCCTATTTGCCAAGTAGAATTTTGCTCGTGTCGAGTGAAATCAGGCCTCACACGCTCGACGGGATAACGTTCACTTGCAAATCTCTGACTGTTCTCATCCACTCTGTGATGGATGTCACAAAGTTGCAGGTGTTGTGGTGCAGTGGTAGACTCTGTTGTTCCTTCGCAGCAACAAAGTGCTGATGATGTGATAGTAGAAATCAAGTTGTAGCATCCTCGGCATGGTGAATTCTCTTGCATATTGAGAGACATGTTCAATCACGTTCACAACAGCACAAGTAGACGACAATACCAGGTTTTGTCACCTGATATTGCACCCACAGTTGTAGCAGCCAGTCAGCTATGAGTATCTGTAATATGGTGTACTGTCATTATTAACTCTTTATGTGCCATGGTGTGAACCCCCTGTGTGCCACATCATTCTGAGACTGCAACATAGGTTTGCTTTGAGAAAACATTCATTTTTATTTCAAGGGGAAAATATTTTCATGTAAACAAATAGTATACGTGGGAAATGATATGTGTTTCTTGTTTGTTTGGTTGCTGTTGTTTTTTTGGTGCTGTTAATGGATAAGATTGTTATACTCTTTTACAATTCTGCAAACTGAAAGTCCAAAGATTTATGTTGCATATTGAATTATTATTTGAGAAAGTACATTTTGTAGCACATAACGAAGTGGGCATGCTCTGCACACATCAGCCACAAAATCTGCACTGTGTGTGCCATGTTCTTGGTGGTGATACTGCAAAAATTATCATCACTGAAAATTCTGCTCTCTCAAAGCAGGCCCGTAGCCAGGGGGGGTGCGTCGGGTGCGTACGCACCCCCCCCCCCAAATTCTGAAAGGTCCACTTTTTCATAATAACGGTTTTTAGCAATTCTCAAGATAACGATCCAAATAAATATAAAGACACATTATATGCTACGTAAATGTGGAAGAGTACGTTTAACAATGTTAAAAATAATTGTACGAAACCCTTTTGTTGTATGAACCATCGGATCGTCCCCATGCACACAAACACAAATGTTATGTATCAATTTGTGCGAGCTATTACATATTGAAAACTTTCGGTCATCTGCGAAGCCGCGCTTCCGCGCGAACGCTATAACAACACGTAAAACGGGTCAAAAATGGACGCATTTTTCCACAAAATCTGCCATAAGAAGCAAACTTGGGGCGCCCGGATTCTGAAAGTGGACACTTTAGGGATTATTTATGTGTATATATCTTTATTGTAACATTTGTAGCAGTGACGCAAATTAGATCAGAAAAGTACCTCATGAGTAGAATTGTCTATGGCGAACAGTCCAAATTTGAAGAATTTGAGCATATTTTGCCGTCTTGCAATTCTTCCAGACGGGATATCTCGAGAACGGAAGATCGCACAAACTTGGGGCGCACGGTTTCAGAAAGTAGAGGTTCTGCCCATTTTTGTGACATAAGAATCTTGTCCATTGGTTGAGCAGTCCTGACGCAAATTTGCAGTAAAGCTAGACTACCCATTCACAATTGCTGTCATAGGGAACGTGTACAATCCATACAGAACTATCACGTGACGAGACTACCAACGAAAATTTGAGCCGTTGACCTTCACTGTCTGCCGTTGTCAGCAGTGTGAATTCCTGTGATTTCAAGCTTTTGTTTCTCGCCAAATATCATTTTCAACGCAATATCCAGATACAGTTGTATGTGAGACATTATCTAGATACGTAGCAGCCTTATTGACAACATAACTGTTAAGTTTGGGAGCAAAAACGACCAAATACATTCCACATTCCATCTCATTTTTCGATGATGGCTGTAGTCGGACTGGTGCATTTCCTTCGGAGGTGGTAATAATGTAAGTAGTTGCAACGGTCACCTTGCCACCTGCTGTCTGCAATCGGGCGCTTATATACACGTGTTGTACACAGGTAATCAACCGAAATAATGTTGTAAAGGAATGATATGCTACTATAATTTAATAAATAAGAAATAACCATTCCAGTATGTATCTTGTGTGCACAGTAAGACAGATCAAATCAAATAGGAAAACATCTGAGCACTAAGCCTGAGGTCTGAATTTGCACTCAACTTCTTCCAATGGCTAACGGATGTTTAATTTTGAATTTCACTGACCTCCAAATTTCACAAAGAAAACCTTCTTATGATGGTTAATATGACATTTGACTGATATTGGAGATGTTTGCGAATCGGATCTACTACCTTTAATATTATTAAATCTAAAATGATTATTTGAAAGTTCGGAAATGCTGGAAATATCCTACCACAAGGAGGCAAAATATAAATGGTTCACATTTACAATTCATTTTGTTTTAAAAATTTTCTTATTTATTTTCGTTTTTGACAAACTCGCATATCAACGGCTGATATACCGTATAGTAAAGTGAATGTTTTATCTTCCAAACAGCATCCAATGGGATGGAAAACTCCAACTGAAAGGTGGACACCGTGACCATACTCGCTAAAGAAAACGCGTAATAGGGGTCGTTTTTTCTCACGGATTAGATGGAAAGTGTGATGTACGAGCGTATATAATCAAAGGGTATCAAAAAGGCCGAAATTTGGGAAAATGGTATATTGTTCAATCATGATGAAGTACTTCTTTAGGGTGCAGGAAACATTTAAGGAATACTTGTTTTTAAGGCCCGAAAAAAATCATATGATCATTACTCGTTTAGGGGCCATTTTGAAAGTCCATGTATGAGCATGGTGTCCACCTTTTAATTGTCGCTACCCCTCCCGGGACAGTATCAAAGGACCGTTTTGTTAATTAACGCAATCCCCCCTTCCTTAAAATCCTGGCTTCAGGCCTGCTAACGCGGGTATACAATAGAAAAAATAAAAGTTAAAACAACACCAGGAAAATCACTATTCTCAATTTTGCGGCGCGCTACGCGCGCAGAGTCTCGAACACAATTAAACTTTGCAACTTCCTGGCAAAATGAGTTTTTACTATTTCCTAGATGAAATACCGTAACGCGATTGCATGCAACAGACAAAAATAAAAATTTCCTGGAGACTTTAAAACGTCATTAAAACAGTCAAAATTCACAATTTGCGGCGCGCTTCGCGCGCAAATTCTTATACAACTTTTGTAGTTCGGTCGTCCAAAGAATATATATATATATATATATATATATATATATAATTGTGTGTGTGTGTGTGTGTGTGTGTGTGTGTATGTCATCATTGGTATTGGTACCGAAGGTCCGTTTTTTTAGTGACCGCACCCCCCCTTGAAAAATCCTGGCTACGGGCCTGCAAAGTACAGCTGTACTTTAAAGAATTCAAATTATATATATATATCAGATGACTGATTTTGTTGTCAAGAACAAACAGAACTTTCTATCCGTAGGACATGAAATTATGTACCCTTAATCAATGGCATTTCAAGCTTTGAGGAAGGTGCATTTTGTACATTAATTCTTACTTTCAGTGGCCATCATCTATGTAGTGTAATGTGAATACTGAATACTGATACATACTTTCTCAATAGATGTAAATCCAATAAAAGCTAGTTCGGGGTTATCTCATGAGCACATGGGTACAATTAACCTTTCTTCTTTCTCAGTTGATAAGGCACTGCGCTAGTTTTCAAGCGACAGAAGGCATAAGTTTGACTCACGTAAACAATTTATGGAATTCATCAGTCATGTTCAAACCAAGGATGAACTTGCGTAGACCAGGTGACCAGAATGATCCATCAATTAGCACTTTGGAAAGCATCACATTTTATCATTTTGCACTGAATCTATTAACAATCTTTTTCGATTGATTTTGTCAAATGTCGTTTTTGCCGTCATGTGGATGTGCTGGCAAGCACCACTTATAAGGATCACTTGAATAATCATTACATCACAGATGCTTATCTCAGTAAATTTCAAAACCAACATGCTCTGCTGGTACAGATGACCTTTTTCTGCTCATGCTCAAAGAGGAACTCCAAACTGGCTTATTCAAAGGATCTGGTCTGCCTGATGAAACAAACTTTGTTATATATGTGAACATGCAATGTTAATGTCCTGTAAAAGCTAAATTTTTTTGCGTATACAGTGCACTCCCGTTATGACGAAATGCTCAGGACCGGCAGTTTTCTTTCATTATAACGAGATTTCGTTATAACCGAACAAATACAATATATAACAAAAACAAGGAACCACGTATATATATCATTTTATGTTTGCTTAATACTCATCAAACACTGGAAAGCTATATGAAATGTGATGGGATAACTGTATTACAATAATAAACGCAGGTTCCCCTCAGAGACTGTGCGTGACACAAGGAGCGAACATACAGTGGTCATGGTGGTGTGAAGCGTTCACCCATGCAGAAACGCTATAAATGCATGTTCCGCTACATTATTTTCGAAAGCAATTCGCATTTCGTTATAACGGAGCACATTTCTTTTGTTTTTCTTTGTCTGTGGCGCTCGGAAAAGACTTCGTTATAACGGAAATTTCGCTATAACCGTGTTCGTTCTAAGCGAATTTTGTACCATAGACTTTAATGGTGATAATTTTGGGACCAGAAGATTTACTTCGTTATAACGAAATTTCGTTATAACCGTGTTCGTTGTAACGGGAGTGCACTGTAATTTTTCACGCCGGACCAGGTAAAGACAATTGTCTTATGTTTTTGATTTCGCAGATGGTCACAATTGAGCAAGAACTTCAAACAGTTCACTGCTCCCACAGCAGTTAAGGTTTGTTTTGGCAGCAAATGCTATAGTGAAAGGGAACGGGTCCACATTACTTTACAGGGGTTAGTTGACGTGGAGAAAACTACATGTAATAACCACATAACAGTACAGTAATAACCCTACAACATGCCCGCCTTGAGATCAAAGAACCAATACATTCACATATCTTTTTAACAAGCAAAAATTTGGCACACTTTCATTTTTGTGCTACTTTCATGTTGCGAGGAATGTGCAAAAATTTCCACTTTTACAGTATGTCATGAATATAAGTAAGTCCACAATACATGTACCATTTTTCATGTCAAGCTAAGTGCTTGGAAAGACTACCCACTCCTCAGATACTCTGCGTTCAAATTAAGCAATTGTAGCACCTGTACAAAGTGATATGTAATTGCATGTTTTTTAAGTGCAATAAAAAGATCAGATAGACTGCACTACAAATGTTATGGGCCCAGTTCATCAATCTGTGTTCTTGTGTTGTGGTAAACTGGAGAAAGTCGTGTGGATATTTGTTTTGTTTTTGATGCATATTTTATCATAAGCATGGAAGGTTCCCATACTATGTGCACGGGCAGAGTACAAATGTACTTATGTAAAATGTGTATGTGTGTATATATACATATATATACATACATACATTGTATACATGTATACATAATAGATAAACATCTATATACATGTTTATGTATATACAGTTATATGCTTGTATATAAAACAAACTATAAAATGCCCCTTCATTTTTTTAGGGAAAAGGAGAATTTCAAAATGAATACAGTAAGAACTAAGAATATGGATATAAAACACATGAATTGCCTCAAATTGTATGCTTTTTTTTTTTCTTGTAGAGTTTATTTCATCCTATACAGTCTCTCTCCATAGCATGAAAATTATATACAAAAGTGATATACATTACAATATTCTGATAGAGATGGCTTTCTCTGTCATGGCAAACAACTGCAGGTATAGCTCCATGGTCATGCATGAATTTTTTGTGCACACAAAATACACAAAGAAAAAGCAATATCAAATGCTAAATATCCCATGACATTAGCCACGACAACTTTTAGCCACTTTTAACGGAAAAAGATGTTTGTTTTTCATGAAAAAAGTGTAAAGTTACTCTGTTTTGACCTGTGAGCACAATGTTACATCCACATAACGCAGAGCCGGGGGGGGGGGGGGGGGGGGGGGGGGGGGGGGGGGGGGGATATTTTAAAGATGTACATGTACGCTCCTTTTACCAAATTCTTCTGACTGAGCACTCAAAATCATAATTGAGAACATACGCCCATTTCCTGCCTCTGTGAAAAAAATAATAACAATAATGAAAACAAATAACTGTAAATTGTAGTTTCAGAAATAAAAACAAATTACTTAAGTACTCATTCCTGATCAACTTCTGAGTTTCGTTTTGGCATTCTACCGCAAGAAAAACAAAAGGAACAGGAGTAGGAGTGCTTTTCCCTCAAAAACATTACATGAAACCATTTCAATCATCCATGTCATTGAAGTTCAGAGAGCAAAAATAGAAGATCAAAATGTGTCATACTCCATTCTATTAAACAATATTTTACTTGAAATAACGTGTATAATGAATGTCCAATTAACTGATTGCCGAGATTAACTCCTCTATTTTCGATGTACAGCACCATCATCAAATTTCAGTCTCACATATGACAAAGTGAGTTATGCATTTACTTAGTATGCCATTGCTGGTCCTTTTGAAATTTATGTACAACATTGTAGTCACCTAGGCCACATGTTTTTATGCACAAATTACAAGATAGTACATCATTGGTGAGACAGAACAATCTCTAAGAGTATCTGGCTGTAAAGCACACATCTTACAACTGGATACAACAAAGAAATTTCTGTCGAAACATTCAATTCTCACTCAAAAACCTAGTCGAGTAACCCTGATAAACAGTGGCATACACAGCACTCCAGTAATGTTTGTGGCACACGACACATTAATCAAGCAGAGAGGCTATCAAGGTTGGACCACAAGTCTCCATTGATCCTAGCACTGAAAATTTGAAGAAGAATGTAATCACTGTCACGGTATCTTCCTTTATTAAACAAGTCAGTACATGTACACACATTTACAGATTGAAAAACATAAAAGTTGTTTACCTCCACGAACTTCTTCATAATTTCCAGCTTTATTAAGAATTAACGTCCTGCATCTCAGAAAAATGATCCCCCTCCCCTAAAAAGAAAAAGAAAGAACTAAACCTCTTCTCCAATGACAGCAATTACTAAAAATCACCATTCAATATGCCTTCACATTTCAATATTGCAATCTCCAGAGGTAGTTTGCTATTCACGGTTGACAAGTACACTGTATATCTACCAAATTGATGCTCCATAGCACGGCATGCTGTTTTTTCAAGCAACTTACTATGAGCTAACATGCATGAGTCTGCTATACTGATTACATCTACAAAACTTCCTACACTCACCACATTATCAAAGGTACGTGCCTTCATTCTGGCCTAAAAATTACATTTTGAGAAGTACAAAATTAAAACAGACGTTGCTGTACTGCTCTGGCTCTGAGGGTACCCTCTCTGCATGTGTATGTGCACAGACATTTGTGAAATTGTGGCATTATGATTACAATGCAATCTCAAGTGTGTGATTGAGATACATGAACAGGTATTTATGTACTTCAAAATTTGTCATTACATGTTAAATACCTAAACACTGCATACACGGCATCGCTTTGAGTATCCAATCGACATATCAAGTCACTTTCATTCCTCGATAATGCGTACATTCTGATTGATAGGTCAGATGCAGTGTATTCTACAGTCTCAAGGGATGGTTTCGAATGGAGACAGGTGATACCATGGTGTTTCACAGACAGAAGACACCAAAGATGAAAATATCATCCACAAAACTAGAAGCAGACACAATGTACATTTCATAAGTCACTGCTCATTTAGTGTTTCCTTCAAATTTCATAGATTCCCAGCTTCGTGCCCAGTTACGCTGGAGTAGGCATATTTTCTGCTTTCAGTTACACAAATGTAATCTGTCATACTCATTACATAATCCTAAATCCCCCCCCCCCAATAAAAAAAAAAGAGAGAGAGAGAGAAAAGAAGAGGGTGGACTCTTAATTTTTACTGATGTCTCCATCATACACACAAGTTTGAATGAAGTATCACATATACCATAATCTCAATTCCATGCATTTCAACTGCTCTAATCTTGCAGCTGAAACAGTCAAAATTTGAATATCATACTCATCAATTCCAGGGTCACTCATAACTTTGTACAGGCTTGGAAATCTTATCACACTGCAATGACCACTTTGCCACGCTGATGCTTTTCTCTCTGCCCGCATACTTTGATAAATAGAGAAGTAGTTATGCACACATAAATGAAAGTGTGGTCTGAGACCTATGGTTAAAGCAAACACATCATATGCCTTGAATACCTTCACAAAGCTTAAATAAGGTTTTCTCGAAACAGGTGATAAGCTATTACCAAGAAGTAAGGACCTACATGTACTTATTTTTGATATATCACAATCTCATCGCCATGTGCGTGGACTGTCACAAAATTGGATTTCAGTGCCTCTTTCCTCCTCCTTCTCCTCTCTGCTCCTCTGATCTCCTGGATGGACTATCCAAGTTTCTTGGAAGCCAGCAACAAACTGTCTAATGGAAATTTCTGCGGTGTGCAAACTTTTGCGCATTTTGCACAACCAGACGGAAAAAAGAATAATCTTGTCAATTCCAGGATCGGCTGTGATTCTCTATAGGCTTTTTTAAAAAATTCATGAAACCCTTTGTCAAAAGCACCTGTCACTTTCAGGCATATGTCAAGAATAAAGTCACATAATTGTAAATCATTTCATAATCCATATTGTAACTTGGAAAAAAAAAAAAAAATGTTTCATGCCAGACAAGAAACCAATTGCCTTTGGCACACTTGCAACAGTACACATTGATTTACTTGCACATGGTCACACTTGACTAAACTGCAATGTAACTGACACTGAAGAGTTGTAAGAAGGCCTACTGGTCCTCTGGATGGATGGACGTGATGAGAGCCTCATCCATCAGCTCATCATCAATGCGACAGGGACTCCTAGAGACACTGTCAGAGCCAAGGCTCTTCACTGATGCAGGCGACTTGCCAATGCCCAGGGGGGACTGTGCAATCTGGCCGAGGGGGGAGTGAGCCACAGCACTCCTGGGTGAAGTAGATCCAGCCTCGGTTTGGGTGTTACTGTTCCTGCTCTCTGGCCGCGGAGATCTCTGGGCCTTCTGATGGTGGGTCCTCGGAGATTGCGGCATGTCTATCACCATGCCAAACTCCTCCTCGCTGTCCACTGGGCTGTACGGTGAGGCTACCTGCCGCGCCTTCTTGGTCACCGGCTGCTGCAGGTTTATCGGTGTGGATGACCGCTTAGTTGCCTTGGGACTCGGAGCACTGCTGGGGCTGGTCACACCACCTGTGGATATCTGCTGTGGGCTTGGAGCTTTGGGGGAAATGGGGCCAAGGGGTTTGGGGGAAGGTGCAGACTTTATCGCAGGCTTTGGACTTGGTACAGACATGACAGTGGGATTCCTTGGGCTGGGAACCATGGCAGGACTGGGCACTTTGAAGTCAATCCCTGGCTGTTTGGATACGGTGCTACTCTTGCTCATTTCCTCAGTGGTGTCCTTTTCTGGCAATTTGCTCTCACTGCTTGCACTACTAGTCCTGGGGTCTACCTTCCTGATATCATCAGTCTTGAGCTTGTCTTTATCTGTGCTCTTCGTTTCCTGAGAAATGTTTTTGTTCTGCTGGGGTTGTGTTGTAAATGTCTTGCGATTTACTTCTGCTGTCTGCTTCCCCTCACGACCACTGTTCTCACTAACATCTTTGGCATCCTTGGAGACGCTTCGCATAACCCCTGGTTTAGACGTCTTGACAGGGTCTCCCTCTTTCTCCTTGCTAACTCCGGCAACCTCTCTTTTCATCCGTGGGTCTACGGGTTTGGATTCTTGTTTTTTAACGGAGAGAGTTTGAGTCTTATTTTTCTGAGCCTCCGATGATCCCTTACCATCTCCTTGAATGCTGCTCTGCTGAGATTGCGGACCAGGCTCTTTTGCCATAGTTGGTTTGGGTTTCTGCAGTGGCCCCTGGTCCTGTTTGACCAGTTTTGTAACTGTCAGGGGTTTGGACTCGGTTTTGGACATGTCAGGAGAAGATTTCTGTAAGACTAAGGAGGTCTTTCTGGCAAGTTCACTTGGCTTGCTTGTCGAGGGTGTTTGGGATTTGACTGACGGGGATTGCATTCTTGGTTGGGAAGAGGATGTTTGTAACTTGACACCTGTGGTTGAAGGAGGGGTCTGCCCGACTGTCAAGACCGATGTCTGCATCATTTCTGGTGTCACTGCCAACTGGACTTTAGTGACTTTCTGCTGCCCTCTCTCTGCAGACTGGTAAGTTGACTGTACATGACTGAGGATGATGGGTTTATTCCGAGAAATGGGCGATGTGCCAGGTCTGGCAGCCGATTTCACTGGACTTGTTGTTGCACTCGATGTGGGGATGCTACTTGTACTCAGTGGTGAAGGCTTGCTCTGCTTCACCGAGATACTCTTTCCTGTTGGACTACTGGCCCTCTTCTGACCACCAAGAGGGGGTGTGCTGACTTTTGGAGGTCTCGACTGAGAGGGATGCTTGGGGGATGACTTACTTTTTACAACACCAGGAGTCTGAGCTGATGGGGAAGAAATCAAGCCACTGGGTCTAGAAAGTGGTGAAGGGGATGGTTGTCGAGTTGGTAATGGGGGCCCTGACACTACTGGTCCTTTTGATACCTGAGGTTTTGCACTCTCTGACTTTGCCACAGAAAATGTCATGTCAGTTAATTTCTTCTCCTTTGTAGGTGTATCCATATCCATCTTGCCATTCCCTCCACTCTTGCTAGGCTTTGCACTCTCCATCTTTTCATTTCCACTGATTTCAGGAGTGGATGTTTTTGTGTCTTTCCCAGAGTCTGGCTTCTCTTTCTCCTCTCCACCAGCACCTTCCCCTAATCCTGATGGGGCAGATCCAAGGGCACTGAATAGACCAACCCTCTCTACCCGCTCAGCCTTTTCACTTTTTTCCACCTTGTCAACCTTTTCAACACTTTCCTTCTCTGCATTTTCTTTAATCTTGTTAATGATACCCATGAGGGACTCTTTTCGGCCAACACGCATGCGCGGTTTGGGCGTGGTGACTTTCCCAGAGCTGGGACCAGCACTTGTTGGTGTGCTAGCAGACAACGGGGTGGTAGGAGATGTTAAAGATGGAGTTGCCGTTTTGATACTTGCTGGTATTTCTAATGGTGGCGGTTTATTAGATGTAGTTGTCGAAGATTTGGACACTGGCACAGTAGTTTTTGTAGGTGTCTGAGGAGTTGATTGTGACAGAGCAGCTGCAGAAGAAGTTGGTGGTATGCTTGTGGTAGCAAGAGTAGAGCTTGAAGTTGTGCTCACACTCACGACTGTCACAGGTTTACAAGCAGTGGTTGTCGTTGTATTGGGTGATGTGGTCTGAGCGGTACTGATGGGGGAGGCCGTTGGCACGGTTTGTGCAGCTGATGGCGTTACAGTCAGGGGAGTAGTATCTGATGTAGTTGGTACTGGAGTGCTACTGTAACTCGAAGTGTTGGGTATAACTGATGCAGCAGATGTAGAAGAAGTAGTTGATGTGGTAGACGTGGTATTGACAGCAGTAGTGATTGTGGTACTACTGTACGAAGATGTACTGCTTGCTATAGATGGGGTTGAGTTAGAAGCAGAAGAAACTGATGCGGTACCCTGGCTGCTAGAGACTTTGCTTGCACTTGAAGATGTAGGAGCTGCTGGGGGCTTTACATTTACTACAGATGGCTGTGGCTTTGGGGTACTACTAGTAGAAGTCTTTGGTACTGGACTTGGTGACCTGTCTAGTTTTACTTGGGACTGACCCGACTTTGCACTTCCCAAACTGGAAGGGAGTAAACCACGGTTACTGACCTGAGCTGCAGCTGCACTTGCTTTTGACCCATATGTCGAAGTCGACATGGACTTCGACAGAATATTTGGTCCTTGTCTCCTTACACCTTGTCCCACAGCTAGTGGAGATTTGCTCACTGTGGACAGTGATTTACCGAATGGCGGCTTTGCACCGTCTGGTTTCCTGCCTGTGGGACTCACTGTCGTAATGCGCTGCCCTGACTGAAGAATCTTCTTTGGTGAGACAAGCTTGGGGGAATCCCCCTTCCCCCACACGGGCCTCTTTGGTGACGACAACAAAGGGCTCTTTGCATTTGGAGATGGTGAACTGGCAGGTTTGGGGGCCGAGGGCATCTTGGAGCCTGGCTGCTGCTTACTCTCAGATGCCTGCTTACTTAACTTTGGAATACGGGGTAGAGATGAAATGTTTGTCTTGGGGAAGAAACCAGCAATTGGAGATCTTGGCACTGAACTAGCACGTTGCTGAGAATCGAGGGACCTTGCTTTCTTCACAAGTTCTACCTTGGCCTTAGTTACATTAGGCATGGGTGAACTCTTGCCCATTGAATATGGCTTCACAGATGGGGGCTCTGACTTTGTTGCTGCAACATCGTGAGTACCCTTAGACTGAACATCCTGTGACAGCCCCTTGGTGGTCTGGTCATCAACAACTTGCACCTTTGAAACATCCTTCAAAACTCTAGGACCTTCCTCTTTGATGGGCTTTGCTTCTCTTTCTATTTCAGTTTTCAAGGCAGATGGGTCTGGTTTGATGGATTTCATAACTGGCTCGGCTCTTTCTGGCTGCTCCACTTTTACTTCTGATTTGACTTCTGCTTTGCTGTCAGGTTTCTCCTCTTTCACTTCCCTCAGTCCTGGAGTTGGCGAAGGAGTTGCAGAGTCGCCACTTGTCACTGGCCTGATCTTTATCTTCGGAGGGGCTGGACCAGAGTCTTTGGCTTTTGACTTTTGCTCCTTCTCAGGCTTGTGGCGGATTGTCTTGAAGGTCATCTTCAAGGGTTGCTCTATGTTGACAGCCATTGTTACGCTGGAATAGTTGCCATGATCTTGGCAAGGCTCTGGAGACGATTCACTGCTGTATGTTTCAGGTAATTTCTTCTTCTGTCGACCTCGCTTTTTGGGTTTAGGCGCATCAGAATCAGAGAAACCACTCCCATCTCTAGCACCTCTGCGCGACCTCTTTTTTGAACCCCTGCGGACACCCTCACTCTGCAAAGATGGTCCAGACTCTGTAAAACTCTTGGTAAAATTCTTTGGCTTTCCTTTTGATACAGGTACTCGAGGACGGGCGGCAGGAAGCGATTGAGACAGATTGGTCACACCTTGCATCCTACTGAGTGGAGCTGGTTTCCCGCCCAGAGACGAGCTACCTGTGGCCATATCGAGGCTGAGACTCTTGGTAAGGTTGGACACACTGAGATCCAGGGCGCCACCGGTCATCTTGGCCATATCGGTTCTAGTTTCAAGACCAGCCTGTATGGCTGTTGACAGAGGGCCCGAGGTGAGTGCAGACAATGACACAGGGGGAGGCAGATCGGTGGTCGTACGGTGCTGTTCATCAAACTCATTGCCCGTAGGAATTCCCATGCGATGTATAGCTGTGTGCACGCTTGGCAAGCTGCCAAACTCATCGTCATTATCAAACACTTCCGTATTCTTCAGCAGATCTTCATTGATGTCGATGCTGTCAAGACTATACTGAGAGCGGCAGCTAGCCCGCCTTCCAGTTTCTGGAGAAATGCTGGACCTTGGGGGATCAGGGAGGAGATCCTCTGCAAACAGATTCTTTGACTGGTGAGAAAAAATATCAGAATCCACACTTCTATGCAGCGGCTCCGCTTTAATCACAGCAGGTATGTCTTCAACAGAAGAGTGTTCTGGCGTACTCAGAGTACTGTGAGACATGGCCTTTGGCGGAGCAAATGTTGGCGTGGTTGGTACACTGGGAATGCTTGGCGTCTTGGGACTTTGGCGTGCACCAACACTTGACTGCGAACTGGTGCTATCCAAACGAGGAGGGCGCCCTCTTTTGGGCTTAGCAGCAGGTTGAATTGGATGGTCAATCTCTGACAACAAGGCCGACAGCTCCCCGGTTTGAGGCACAGATCTAGGTGGGTCCATCACCTGGGTTAACTTTTGCATTTCTGATAGTCTGTGTTGAATCTGCATCCGATGAGCCATATCATCATCGTGATCATCTTCGCTTGCTTGTCTTTTGGGTGACTTATCGACACTGACAGATCGCACACGCTTCATTTTCTTGGGCCCCCTACCCGACTGGCCCAATGGCTGGGCAATGGCGGCCACTGGTGTCAGAGTATTGTGTTCTTGCAGCAGATTCATCAGCATGGGGTTCTTGTGCGGCCTTGGGCCAGATGGCAGAGGTGGAGAGGAGATCGGCGATGGTGATGGCGGAGGGATCGCGACTGGAGCAGTGCTGTTCGCGACTCCGGCCGCGTGCTGCAGGAGACTGGCCAGCATGGGGTTCTGGGCCACTTTGGTTGGCTTGTCCCCCAAGAACTCAAAGGCCTCACCATGGGGCAGGATGGCCGACAAGGTAGTCGTCAGGTCACTGAGGATGCTGTGAGAGTGGAGCTGGTGGGACGATGAGGACTGGTGCGGACGGTGGCTGCCAAAGTATGAACCTCCGTGGCCGCCTCCAACGCCACCGTGACGATGCAGGCTACTGACATGGTCAAACACAGAGCCACCGGAAGGACCCGAAGAAGGTGCAGGTGACTGACTAACCTATAAATGACAAGAAAATGAGTAAAGTTGAATAGCTGATTAATCAGGGCTAAAAATGTCGATACTAGATATATTTCATTCAAAACAAAGTGCACATCAAAACACCTACTGGATGAGATTTTCTCATTATCTGATTTTAACCATAATTTGTTCTTAAAAAGATGAAAGTTACATTTCCAATATATGTGACCATGCATCACAAAACGAACAAAAAGTCGCACCCCTTGATTTTATGTGGGGATTCAAAAAAGGTGAAACAGGTCAACCAGGTCAATATTGGGTTTTTCATATTTTCTGAAAGAGCTATCCTTTCTCTACATCATTCGTAAGTTTGGGATCATGAAGTGAATGGAAAAATGCATTTTCAGCAGTTTTTCTACAACCCTTTTTTGTAGAGTAGTGAGATCAGGTATGTCTTAAACTCAGAGGCCCCTTTTCATTTTAAACCCTTTGAACACTCTACACTTTCAAGTCTAGTAACTTTTAAAGGGATAAGGCTACTGCTTTGAAAGTTAGGATTACTCATGAAAAGAATGTTCAGAACAGATTCAATTTCAGTCTAATCTGACAATCTCTTCATTGTTGTTGCTCCGGGGGATTGCACCCTGTTTTTTGTCACATTCATCACACAGCTACTACAGTTTGGTGAAGATTAAGCGCTTGAATAGATACTGTGCTTCAGAGCCTTTTTTCTCGGTTCACACTTTTCCAAAGGTGTGTGCTTTCTTTCCAATATTTAAATCCATTCAGAGTCAATTTCAATTGAGCTACCCATCATTTTAAAGCTTAGAGTCTGCTCTTTCAGAATTTGCCCTTAACGAAAAATTCATGTCTGGCGACATTTTGTTTGTTTTGTGATGCAAGGTCACATATAGATCAAACCTTGCTGTACACAAGTGTTAGAACACAAGTGATCTACACAATTAATCTAGAAATAAAACCAAAACAAATCAATATACTCTTCAATGGAATTTTGCAAGGTTAAAAAAAAACCCAACAAAAATAAAAGACTCTCCCCCTCCAAAAAAAAGAAGAAATGCTGAAAGTCAGTCTTAGAGCCAGCTTCATCATATCAATTTTGTGCTGGAAATTAAAACCTTTGCATCGTTCTATCATCTCGCCCAAATCATTCATTAAATACAATAGGTTTAATGTTGAAAGCCAAATATTTGTAAGAAAGAAAACATATACAGGAGACTCCCATAATAGCAAAACTCATGGGATTGGCAGTTTTCTTTTGTTATACTGGAGTTTCATTATAGCCCCCCAAAAGTACATAAAGATATATAGACAATAATTTGCCTACCTGACTTCGTTCCAACAAGAGTTTTGTTACAACCATATTCACTAAACTAAGAGTACATGCTATTTTTGCCGATTCAATTCAACCTCAAAAATCCATGACTAAAAGACAAAAAGGAGACAGGAAATACTATCAACAGATATCAAATATATGTTCCAAAAAGATTGTTTTTCAAAGTTGGGCAATTCTCATATTCCCAAATTTCTCTTGGTGCTCCAATTTTTGGGAGTGTCCCCCTACCGGTTTTGTGAGTTGGTTGGTCTCCAGCCACTGCTCCGCCTTCTTCATCACCGCCCTCATTGTGATGGGTATCGAGAGGCACTTCTGGAGCACCTTGGTGGCGTACTCGTCCGAGCAGAACGGCTCCTCGTTGGGCGGACAGTGCAGCTTGCATTTGACGGAGGAGTGATCTGCTAAGTCAAACTCCACTGCAGAGAGGCAGAGAGAGAGAGAGAGAGAGAACACAAAAATCTTTTCTTTATTCTCTGTGCACTTAAAGCGAAAACATAGCCCTCATAATGGCTCAAAATTCATCTTCCACCATTTGGAATTTGCTTGCAATACATCAAAAGGGTCTACCAAGAAGCTTGTCCTGGCTGATGCGATTTGCCGGGATAATGAGTTGTTTTGGAGTGTTTTGAGATCAAAGGTATAAATACTGGAGAGCCAACATAAATTCCGACAAAGTGTTGTTGAAAGATTGCAAATGAAATTGAATAGTGCCACCAATGTTTTGAGTCTCTTCAGTTATATGTAATAGGGAGAATTCAGCTTTCCACTCACCAACGGCCACGCCATCTTTCGCCGGGTGTTCAAAGGTGACAGTCAGCTTCTGGTGAGTGCACGGTGCTACCTCAAAAAGCAGCGCCTTTGATGAATCACCACCTGTTGAGACAGAATATAAACGTAATATGGCTTATTACAGGTAGCAGCTCTAACTAATAAAATTGAGGGGAGGCACCTGATCAATCGCAACATTACACAAGGAGAGTCACACAGACAAACTTTATCATTTTGTTTTCCATACTTCTTGAGAACTCTGAAAGAAAGCACTTCTTGTGTCTAGTTCTCATGTCCAGGAAATTGACAGACACGTTTATCGGTTTTCAGATGCATGGCAAATGCACTCAACTCTTCCACAGACAACCCCGCATCCTCACCTGCACGATCTTTGCTCCGTACACAGCTGGCGATGAGTGTGTTGTACACAGCCTGCTGCCGCAGGGTTGTGATGATCTTCGTGACATTGTTCGGTGACGTGAAGTTGATCTTGGAAAGGAGAGCGCCTGGCATTTCACGGATGTCGCTTGGGCTCAAGGAGTCAATGATATATGAGTGCTTCTGGTCGGGGAGATCCTGAACAGGACGACAAGTATCAATCAAATGATCATCCTCTGGCCTTTGTCATAATATTCTCTTTTTGATATAACACTCAACTTTGTTACAAATTGCATGTGGATTCATTATTGTTAAGGTGGGTTTTTTTTTCTTTCTCTCTTTGTAATGATGTGTTTGACTATGGGCCCTCCATTCATTCATTTATTTCTGATTTCATCTCAATTTTTTTTTTTTCATTTGCCAGAATTTTTTAGTCTTAAGCAGATTTTTTAGATCAGTTTGATTGCCATAATTCTTATGTTCCTCTGTTCTGTGTTATGTGAAATAAGAAATTTTTTACAGTTTGAATAATTTTACTGATACGAAACCAGTGTTTTACATAATACATTGCAATAGTATATTTTTGATGAATGTATATTGATTTTTTTTTTCAATAGAAACTAAAGGGTATATTGATTTTTAATGATGAAAAATAATAATGTGTGATTATGATAAGGATAATTTCAGGGAATAAAAAGAGGTTGAAGGAGTGAAAGTGAAGACGAGGATGGTAAAGTTTATAAGGAGGGGTAAAGGAGAAGATGGAGGAAAAGAAGATGAGTAGATGAAAAGAAAGTTGTTTTTTTAGTAAGGTTATTTATCAAACAAAAGAGATTATTTATGCAAATAAGAACAGAGATGTGAATAATTGTATTTTTTGTTTATTGATGGTAAAGGTCAATTTTATCGTGCAATAGTTAATATCTCTAATGAATGTTTGTATATTTGAATGTATTCATGATGATCTTTGTAAAATGTCCGCAATTCAGCCTCCTGGCTGCAAGAGATGTTATTTAATAAATACCTTTCAATCAATCATATAGGGTTTGCTCAATGTCCATCTTGACCTAAAACAGTCTGGCAAGTTGGACACAACTTTACTGTCACCTTCAGAACTCTTCCTTTCTTTCTTTTTTTTTCTTTTGGTTACATTTGTCTTTTATAACATAACAGGTTGATGATGTCTCAGATCAGGGCATCTACTTCAAGTCCTGCGGGTAAATCTCTGACTGTTCACCTCTATCTAGTCCAAGAGACACAAGATATCATATAGTTCTTTTACAGAAAGATTTCACTCACTTGCAACACACTTCTGTCAAAAACCTTCAAAGAAATAGGTAAAAGATGTATATTGTACAGTATAACATATTTTCATGTGAAGGCATCCTGATACAAGCACAAGATGCTCTCAAGGCTGCCTGGCTCTTATTGTTAATGCCACTTTTATGTATTTTGTGTTTTGTGTTTTATTTTGCTGAATTAATGACCTACCTTGGCCTCAATCAATCAATCAATCAAAAAGATACCAATACCCTGTGTTTATCATGCACAAAGACAATGAGAATCAGCATATGGTTTCACCCAGGTAGATTGAGGTATAAAAGGCTGTCAACAATCACACATTACAAATCAGCAAGGTTCCATAGAGCAAGCAGGGACATCCGTTTTGTGTTCTATTAATCTTAAAAGACTCGCACAATACAAATGCATGTTGACTTCTGTTGATTTATATCCTCAACATCACTCATGCGACGAAACGAGTATCTATGTCAAGCATTTTATAATAATTAGTCTCTTTTCTATTGATTAGTTCAAAAGGCCTACACAAAACCTCCCAAGCCAAGAATCCATCGATGACATCCTCTGTCAATCACTGCTAAAGTACTAAAATACAATGTAATTAACAACACTGGAATGCACCTTGTCCTAGACAGAGCGTAACTTAAACATTTCCCATGTTACTATTAAATTTGATTTTCTAATGACAAGAGACATTACATGGAAACATGCAAGTTTGGCTAAGTTAACTTAAGGAAAGGTGCATTCCAATGCACCTTTTAATCATAGTAGTACATCATAATCGACCACAGGTGTCATCGACAGAATCTGGGTGTGGAAGTAGTAGTTGTTGTTGTTGTTGTTGTTGTTGTGCCTGTATCTATTAAGTAAGTTGAATAAAAAATAGTAAAGAATTATTATAAAATATATGGCACATCTTTAGATATTCTGTAAGCCACATGCTGTAATTGATGATCACGGTACTGTAAATCAACACAGGTCAACGTACATTTGCATAGCACAAGTCTTTTGATGAGCAAAAAAGAAAAACAAAATCCCCAAATCGGTGACATTTTAATATTGTCCTGCAATGCTATGATGAGATGCCCCACATTTTCAGGAATGTCCCGGACAATCGTGGAGACTTCTCTGCTCCGGGTATAAAAAAAATGACAATCTTGGTATTAAAAGACAATCTGGCTCACCACATGGAACATATTCATCCTGCTGTGTCTCCCGTCCTTGGCCTGGTTCTGAAGTAGGGTCACGGGATCAAGGGTGAAGCGGCAGATGAGGGTGTTGAGGGCTGTGGCTGCCGAGAGGTCGGCATACTGCGTGGACACGCCTAATTGAGTAAGTTGTCAAAACAGTTGTGTATTTTTAAACAGCTCTTTCATATCATATTTTGTCATCAGGTTAAAAACGTCTTAAATTGCATTATCATCTTAAATATCAACATGTCATGAACAATTACAGTTTATTTTCTTCACTTCCTATGGAGTACTGCAGCAAGGCTGCCTGTAGACATGTCTGAATGTCTTTCTTTTACCCTGTTTACATGAATAAAAGCAGCAAGGCTGCCTGTAGACATGTCTGAATGTCTTTCTTTTCCACTGTTTACATGAATAAAAGCAGCAAGGCAGTCTGTAGACATGTCTGAATGTCTTTCTTTTCCACTGTTTACATGAAGAAAAGCAGCAAGGCTGCCTGTAGACATGTCTGAATATCTTTCTTTTACCCTGTTTACATGAAGAAAAGCAGCAAGGCTGCCTGTAGACATGTTTGAATATCTTTCTTTTCCACTGTTTACATGAAGAAAAGCAGCAAAGGCAGTCTGTAGACATGTCTGAATGTCTTTCTTTTACCCTGTTTACATGAATAAAAGCAGCAAGGCTGCCTGTAGACATGTCTGAATGTCTTTCTTTTCCACTGTTTACATGAATAAAAGCAGCAAGGCAGTCTGTAGACATGTCTGAATGTCTTTCTTTTCCACTGTTTACATGAAGAAAAGCAGCAAGGCTGCCTGTAGACATGTCTGAATATCTTTCTTTTACCCTGTTTACATGAAGAAAAGCAGCAAGGCTGCCTGTAGACATGTTTGAATATCTTTCTTTTCCACTGTTTACATGAAGAAAAGCAGCAAAGGCAGTCTGTAGACATGTCTGAATGTCTTTCTTTTACCCTGTTTACATGAATAAAAGCAGCAAGGCTGCCTGTAGACATGTCTGAATGTCTTTCTTTTCTCCTGTTTACATGAATAAAAGCAGCAAGGCTGCCTGTAGACATGTCTGAATGTCTTTCTTTTCCACTGTTTACATGAAGAAAAGCAGCAAGGCAGCCTGTAGACATGTCTGAATGTCTTTCTTTTCCACTGTTTACATGAATAAAAGCAGCAAGGCTGCCTGTAGACATGTTTGAATATCTTTCTTTTCCACTGTTTACATGAAGAAAAGCAGCAAAGGCAGTCTGTAGACATGTCTGAATGTCTTTCTTTTACCCTGTTTACATGAATAAAAGCAGCAAGGCTGCCTGTAGACATGTTTGAATATCTTTCTTTTCCACTGTTTACATGAAGAAAAGCAGCAAAGGCAGTCTGTAGACATGTCTGAATGTCTTTCTTTTACCCTGTTTACATGAATAAAAGCAGCAAGGCTGCCTGTAGACATGTCTGAATGTCTTTCTTTTACCCTGTTTACATGAATAAAAGCAGCAAGGCTGCCTGTAGACATGTTTGAATATCTTTCTTTTCCACTGTTTACATGAAGAAAAGCAGCAAAGGCAGTCTGTAGACATGTCTGAATGTCTTTCTTTTACCCTGTTTACATGAATAAAAGCAGCAAGGCTGCCTGTAGACATGTCTGAATGTCTTTCTTTTCTCCTGTTTACATGAATAAAAGCAGCAAGGCTGCCTGTAGACATGTCTGAATGTCTTTCTTTTCCACTGTTTACATGAAGAAAAGCAGCAAGGCAGCCTGTAGACATGTCTGAATGTCTTTCTTTTCCACTGTTTACATGAATAAAAGCAGCAAGGCTGCCTGTAGACATGTTTGAATATCTTTCTTTTCCACTGTTTACATGAAGAAAAGCAGCAAAGGCAGTCTGTAGACATGTCTGAATGTCTTTCTTTTACCCTGTTTACATGAATAAAAGCAGCAAGGCTGCCTGTAGACATGTTTGAATATCTTTCTTTTCCACTGTTTACATGAAGAAAAGCAGCAAAGGCAGTCTGTAGACATGTCTGAATGTCTTTCTTTTACCCTGTTTACATGAATAAAAGCAGCAAGGCTGCCTGTAGACATGTCTGAATGTCTTTCTTTTCCACTGTTTACATGAAGAAAAGCAGCAAAGGCAGTCTGTAGACATGTCTGAATGTCTTTCTTTTACCCTGTTTACATGAATAAAAGCAGCAAGGCTGCCTGTAGACATGTCTGAATGTCTTTCTTTTCCACTGTTTACATGAAGAAAAGCAGCAAAGGCAGTCTGTAGACATGTCTGAATGTCTTTCTTTTACCCTGTTTACATGAATAAAAGCAGCAAGGCTGCCTGTAGACATGTCTGAATGTCTTTCTTTTCTCCTGTTTACATGAATAAAAGCAGCAAGGCTGCCTGTAGACATGTCTGAATGTCTTTCTTTTCCACTGTTTACATGAAGAAAAGCAGCAAGGCAGCCTGTAGACATGTCTGAATGTCTTTCTTTTACCCTGTTTACATGAATAAAAGCAGCAAGGCTGCCTGTAGACATGTTTGAATATCTTTCTTTTACCCTGTTTACATGAATAAAAGCAGCAAGGCAGCCTGTAGACATGTCTGAATGTCTTTCTTTTACCCTGTTTACATGAATAAAAGCAGCAAGGCTGCCTGTAGACATGTTTGAATATCTTTCTTTTCCATTGTTTACATGAAGAAAAGCAATGGAGCGTCTCCTTGGGGTGAATCTTCTAGAGTAATTCATAAAATTTCCAAGCTATGCTTTTCTTGTGGATTTCTCCTTTCCATCTATATACAATTAAAAATATAATTTTCAGGTTTGAATTTTCTTTAGTTTGTCTCCCTCTAAAAAATGAAATTTGTAAGATCTCAACTGCTGATCTGTAATTTAACAAACATGTCGGAAAAAGGGAACTATGGAACTCAAACCTGTCATCTACTGCTTTCCGGGCAGTGACACTGCCACCAGACAGGTTTGAGTCCCTTGGTTCCCTTTTCCGACATGTTTGTTAAATTACAGAGGGAGACAAACTGAAGAAAATTAAAACCTCAACCTTCACCCCTCTACTTGATATTCTCTTGCAAATATAATTTTAGTTGTTTACTTGTTAATTTATCGAAATACAAGGATAAAAATACCATATTCAAATTCATGAAATTCTTCCGTCGAGGTGTTTTTTCATTGCAACTGATTGACAAATTGCCCTACATCGACGTATATGAGCACTGAATTGATCAGTGTTTTTATCATGGCTACTACTAAACCATTGATCAATTCAGTGCTTATTTACGTCCATGTAGGGCAATTTGTCAATCAGCTGCAATGAAAAATACCATAACAACTCTATTATGTATCACTAAAACTTTGTGTAATTTGAAATTTTTTTTTTACTCATGTAAAGCATTATGTTTATTACCTTGTTTTCCTTTATATGGAAATGAATTTAATATTTGAACTGAATTGATTGAATTGAATTCCCCTTGAAATACCCACCCTGGATGTTCTGAAGCTGCCTAATGAGAACCACAGACATTGGCATGGGCTGACTCAGCTTCAGGACAAATGTTGCCGGGATCATGATGCTGTTCTGATTGGTGAGGGGAAGTATGCTGAACAAAAGACAAAAAAGACAAAACATAACCAGAAGTATTCAATGAGCAGAACCCTCCATCCATGCCATGGGAGCAGTGACTCAGGGATGACACTGAAACTTGCATGCACCCTTCAAAAAGTCCTGGATCTGGATCTTTTTTTAGAACACCACCAAATACTAATCATCTTTTTCTTTTATCACAACAAACACACAAGTACCCTGAAAATTTCATTGAATTCTCTTCATAACTTTTAGAGTAATCATAGTAAAAGACAAACAAACACATGCAAACACAAACAGGTTTTATCAAAAGCTAGCTCATATAATAAAGGCTTAAATTTGGATCAAATCACAAACCAACAATTTTGGATCAAATCACAAACCAACAATGCTCTACAAGAAGATAATTTGCTTATCCTTGTTATTTGGCCCAATGAGTGGTTGAATTTCACATGCTTACCTTGTTATCTTGTTATCCATGGTCATTACCGTTGGGGCTGTCTGGATTTTCCGCTGAGTGCCGCTCTCTATCCCAACCGTCACAGAGAGGCCTAGGTCTTTTGGAAGAGGCTCTGAAAGACATAGTCCACATCAGTCACAATGAAGTCCATCCAATGGATGCAAATACATTCTCTGAACAAAAGCATTTACTCCATGAGTAAGCATTGATCAGCAACAGCCCAAAATATTGTGAGCAACACCTGAAGTGGTTCTGTAGGGGGCTTTGCATAGGAAGTCCCCCCCCCCCACAAACAAAAACAAATAAATAAATAAATAAATAAATAAATAAATAGATAAACAAAAAAAATAAATAAATAAATAAATAACATGGTTTCAGGACATGCAAGAAAGATAGGTGAAACATTCAGAGAAAGCATGAAGGCAATCAATTTGAATTCATACATCCAGACAGTTCTGACAAGGGTTAATAGAATGTGCTGCCCTCTCTTGTGGAAACTGTACAATGATTTGTGACATCAGAGGAGTACAACAATCAAAAGGTACAAAAAGAATATCACACAATCAATTTTCCTTGAATGAGCACATGACCAATTACTCCTCATGAATACTTGGAGAATTAAATTTGCCCTGACATACCTCAGTCACTAGATGATGAAATGTGCACTTTAAAGGTAATGATCAGTAGTAGCAGCAGCAAAATAAAAATGTCATCTGTGTTCAAAAGTAATTATTCTACATCAGCAGATGTAGTAACTTAAACTCCTCCTGCCAAAGTAGTTAAATAAGCAAAGTGGCATCTTTCCCACTACTGATCTTCTGCTTTACAAGAAAGAGAAAGAGTACAAAGATCTGTAGGTCACGTCACCTTTGTTTGATAGTTCTGTGGTCTGCTTTTTTTCCACATCCAAGAGATCATAGGGTGAGACAAAGTACGTTAGACGCATAGGATGGCCTGATGAAACAAAAAATGATGAGAGATGATGAACACAAACGAGTAATGTATTTTCAAAATTGCTTCAAGAAAGAGTAGAAGTAGCTATATAGCAGATGCATGATTATTTCCATAAATTCAACGAGAGAGAGGATAAGACTCGCAACGCACATCCTTCAAAAACTGTAGTCGTGCGGTGTACCTCTTAGATTCCACACAATATTCAATTGTGTAGTCAACGCATCAACATGAAAAAGACTCATCATCTGGGCAGGAAAAATGGAAAAAAGTAGCATTCTTCCAAGCGAGACTTGTTTAAATGACTTAAGTTGTGAGCTGCATTATTTTCAGGTCACATTCGACGAAACGTTTTATTCCATTTCACTTCCTCTGTAATAAAACATCTTCCTTGGCCATATGCAACATAAAAGCATAATAACTCCCTAAAATAATACGGCCAAGGTTATACTGAATCAGACACAAAGATAACTATTCAAAGTGTATTGTATGCAGTAAAACTGTACATGGATTAACTGAATTACGAACTAACAGCATACAAAGATTGCAGGGACTCACAATAAGCTATGCCTGAAGATGTAACAACTCTCTTTTCCATATAAAGCATGAAAATTCATTAATATCAAATCAATGTAATTCCAAAGCTAAAAACAAATTAAACATTCCCTTGCTCTCAAATCAATTATTGACAGAAGCAGAGATAAGTAATCCTACTGGACTTCACTTTGTGTTGAAATGCATGTAAAGTTTGTAACAGGTGCTGGCACTCGAGGCATACTAGAGTCTACACATACTTTACAGTTTAGTTTACAAACTTACCATTCAATCTTTAACATATGTGTATTGTACTCTAATAGGGAAGTTTATTTGGACAACCACAAAGCTTGCAAACTGGACAGCAAGTACTGAAATGCATTCAGTTTTTGCAGGTCGATGAACGAAACAGCTTGCTGCCATATCCTCTGAGAATGCTAGTATACAACATGTATCCACAAATTTGAAAACCCTGTCTTTATAAGTAAATCTGCTCACTTACACAATGCATGTGAAGGGGGGGGGGGGGGGTAATAAAAACTAGAAATATCACTTAAGGTGATTAATACCCCCGCCCCGTGACGACAGTCTTACCCAAGGAATGATCTTTCCTTGATCTTCTGCCATTTAAATGCCGTTACCATGGCAACGCAAGCTTCCGACACGTCCGAAAAATAGGGCCTATGTCTTGCACATCTTCCCACCAAGACTATTGTGTGTGCCACATTTCATAAGCTTTTGTCAAAAACTGAGGAAGTAGTTCAATCCACAAGATCTTTCCTTGATTTTCCGCCATTAATATGCCGTTACCATGGCAACGCAGCTTCCGACACATCCAAAAAATATGTCTTGCACATCTTCCCACCAAGACCAATGTGTGTGCCACATTTCATGAGCTTCAGTCGAATACAGAGGAAGTAGTTCAATCCGCAAGATCTTTCCTTGATCTTCTGCCATTTATATGCCGTTACCATGGCAACGCAGCTTCCGACACGTCCGAAAAATATGTCTTCCACATCTTCCCACCAAGATCAAGGTGTGTGCCACATTTCATAAGCTTTGGTCAAAAAACTGAGGAAGTAGTTAAATCCGCAAGATCTTTCCTTGATCTTCTGCCATTAATATGCCGTTACCATGGCAACGTACTTTCGGGTACTGTCGAAAAATGCGTCTTGCACATCTACAACCAAAGGCACACACCTGTACCAAGTTTCATGGAAATTGGGCAAAAACTGAGGAAGAAGTTTGCAACACAAAATTTTCCATCATTTTGGCTCATAATATGTGAGCTGTTCCCATGGCAACATACTTTTTGTCACTGTCAAGAAATGTGTCATGCTGACCTATATCCTAAGACAAACATTCAATATGAATTCCATGAGAATTGGAAGAACACTGATGAAGCAGTTTTGCCATGAAGCATTTTGCCCTATATTTTACCAAGAACATGCCGTTACCATGGCAACGCACTTTTTGCCACTGCGGAAATATGTGTCTTGCACATTAACATATTCAGATGAACATCTGTACCTAATTTCATAAAAATTGATCAAAAACTGTGGGAGGAGTTCGCGACGCAAGATTTGTACCCATTTTTGCCCATAATATGCCGTCACCATGGCAACGTACTTTTGGGTACTGTCAAAAAATACGTCTTGCACATCTACAACCCAAGGCACACATCTGTGCCAAGTTTTATGGGAATCGGTTGAAAACTGAGGAAGTAGTTCGCGACGCAAGATTTGCAACGGACCGACTGCCCGACCGCCCGACCGTCTGCTGATTCCTATATACCCCCTTCAAACTTCGTTTGGCGGGGGTATAAAAATTGAACATGGACTTACCTCCGACCCTTGGGGTTAGGTAGCCTACCGGTCCCTTTGAAATGTGCATCAGAGGGCTGATCTCCGTTCTAATGGATGGTATGACATCAAACAAGACAAAATGCAACAAAGTATTATGAAGAATGCAGCACCATAAACTTCCCACATCAAAGGTTTGCAGTGTTTCCTGGCAGACTTGTTTGATTTTGATCAAAAACAGAACTTATCTTTCTCAAAATACACAGTCACATACATCAGGGCTCAATGCATACTTTTTTTCTCTGGTAGAACAAAATAAAAGCGAGCTCAACAAGCCACTATAAATCTTAGTTGCCCCATTTGGTGACCAGAAGATATAATTTTTTTTTTATTTGGTGGCCAGACATCAATTTCTAGTAACCACTAATGTCGAGCTCTGCATACTTTTTAAGTCATTACTGTAAAAGCTGTTATTTTCACATACAGATATTTTTGCGAATGCGGAGGTAACAGTCATTTTGTGAGATGTTGTTTTCGCAAATTGACACTATCGTAAATGCACTATCACTCTAGCGCATGGCAACACTTTCTCATTGTTAATTTCGCGATACGACTGTGATTCACAAAATTTGCGAAAATAATAGCTTAACATTATTTATGTCGGTGTAGGGCAATTTGTCAATCAGTTGCATATAATGCTGTAAAAGTGGTTTCTTTCGCGTACAGAAACTTTCGCGGTTTCCATCGGTGCCGACTTTTTCACGTGTGTTTAAATTCGCAGTCGGTAATGATAGCGTTGTAACAAGTGACAAGTTCAAAACATTTTCGCGTGATGTTAAATTCCCGGTTCAACCTCAAAGCGCGAAAATAAAACCACCGCGAAAGAAACCACTTTTACAGTAGCTTATACAGTATTCTGTACAGCATCCCTTTTTTCTCGTTTCACAATTTTCTACCACAGATACATGGACAGTTTATGAGCACTCTGACTGAAAGATGCCATACTTTTCCATGGAGTTGGTACATGGAAAACTCGGCTCCCATGGGCAGAGGGTTAAAGGGAACCCTAACTCAAAGAGCAATATGGATTGAGTGAAAGCAGCAACATTAATACTACACATCAGTGAAAGTCTGAAGAAAATCAGACAATCGATGCAAAAGTTATGAATTTAGAAGAAAAAAAAATTATTAGGAAAAATCATTTTTCATGAAAATGACAAATTCCATTGACTTGATAATGACATATGTTCTGGGTAGCATAGCAACTGTATTCCCTCTGCTTTCTGAAAGAACCTAGTCAAGTGCTCTTTTATAATGCTACAAAAGTGAATTTTTGTGGAATTTCCTTTATATTTTCTTTATATTGTTGTCCACTCATACGTCATAACCTATAGTAGTCTCCTCATCCAGCGGTTCCAACACCAACACTTTAAAAATCCATAACTTTTGTATCAATTGTCTGATTTTCCTCAAACTTTCACTGATGTGTTCTACTAATGTTGCTGCTTTCACTCAATCCACATTGCTCTTTGGGCTTGGGTTCCCTTTAAAGAAAACATACTCCTGGTCAATTCCATTGTGACTTATGGGACAAAGTGACAATTTTCGGCAATTTCGAACCAGTATTTTGAGAAAATAGTTGCATCAAATGCATTTTTCTCAGTTCATGGTTAGATCTATCATATCACAGTTTATGAAAACACCATACTTAGTTTGAAAAGTATCATTGCATGACATACAGCAATGAAAAATTTTGAAAATTTTTCACAAATGTGAAAATGTGAAAATTTTTCACATGGGAAAGTAAGTTCTGAAATATTCTTAAACACAGAGACTCTGGAAAGATATTTTCTTTCCTGAATGTAGCAAAGGGTTGGTGCTTACCCTGAGCCAAGTGGTATGAATATCTACTCATTGGTACAGTAGTAGGATAGGGAAAACCAGTGTGACTGATGGGACACAAAAACGTGACTTATGGGACGCTATCAACTACCACATTTTGAGATTGAGAGAATAATATTTACTGATGCCGGAACAAGTTCTAGAACATCATAAAACCAATCTATGACCAAAGAACATTCAGAAAATAAGCCATCTGAGAATTACACAAGCTGTATTATGGTCATAATAGTGTATCAGAAATGATACATAAATTCTGCAAAAATTGGCAATTTTCATGAAAAATGAAGGCTTTTCGGACATAACTCCTCTCCACGTTCACCGATGTTCACAAATGAGGTATCAAAATATCCGTTGTGAAAGGCTGCTTTGAGTAAACAATACCAGATCATCTAATTAAGCTTCATTAATCATCTATACTCAATAGTTTGATTTTCAGAAAATGCAACCTTTTGGTGGAATTGACCTCCTGTATTCTACGTACCCTGGCGGTGGCATCTTCTTGTTTCCTCTGGCCTGAAACACTGTCTTCAGGTCAGTCTCCAGGGCCACCAGACAGTTGAATGCTGTGCACTTCATCTTCCTACATGAAGAATAAAATAGGTTTATGTGAAATCACAATATCCTCTACACTCCCCCCTAATACTCCTGGATGATCCTCATGCAAAGCTGATTGAACTGCAAATAGGCAGATTTCATCCATGTGATTTCTTTGGGGTTTTTTTCTTCCATTTTTAGTTTGCTCATATTTTGTAAACCCCAATTTTTAAATAAATAGAGAAATAAATAAAATACTTGTATTTGATCCAGTTGGTGATGTCCTGGCCTCAATTGGAAAATTTGAGGTATTATATCAGTCAATGACAAATAAGTCGTGATGATGAATACTTCTACGGAATTGATGCAAAAGGACTGTGAATGTAAACACATAGCTGCTACAAACTTGTATTGCAAGTCTGCAAATTGGTGTACAACAAGTGCTTTCATATAATATTTGTTATGGATTCATGTCATCGTTCTTACGTATCTCCGCCAAGTTGATGCATCTGACACAGTCCAATGAGATGTTCAGTGAATTCCTTGAAGTCATTCTTCTTCAGAACCTCACACATCTCCGGGCAGCTCTGTAACCAAAAATAAGAGGGGGAGAAAGAAAATAATGGTAAAATTACAATTATAGCATCACTGAAAAATCTGGAATTGTAATGCTTCCTATACCTCTAGGTCATGAAGACATGAAGGCATAATTTGTCATATGTCTTTGCATGCACAGCTAAAATGGCTTGACCTAAAAAAAAAATGCTGAATGCAAAATCAAAGACTAATTCAAGTAACATCAGCTTCTATTATCAGCTCTGATGGAGCTGTCACATGTACAAACAAAATAAAAACAAGAACAAAACCAAACAAACAATGTAAACTTTGATTACGCAATTACACTGCATTTCTTCATACACCATCTGGTAAAAAATGTGGAGATGACCACTGACCTGGTTGTTGCCGGTCATACCATGACCGAGAGCCAGCATGACATCCCTGACGCTGCCATTGGGCTGCAGAATGACCTCCACGTAGAAGCAGTCCGAGCTCAGGTACACGTCGGTCTTCTCAACACTCCACGTCGACTTCAACCTTGGGGGTTTACAAAGAGAAACAGCATTCATCGTCTCTGTCTATATGTCATCTTTTTTCGCCATCTGTACTTATATTAATTCTGGCCCCTTTTCTCAAGAATCACTGTCTTTGGTAGCTGGATGCCTTAACATGGATAAGAAGAGAGTAAAATAGGGTTCAACATCTATAACTAACATTTCCTGGAAGTGTGAATGCACTATGCAAACCATAATATTACAGTGTTCAGGCTGGTAACGATGCTTCATCTGAGCTCTTTTAAATGTACAACGAAGCCAAACCCATTATCTCCTACGATGCAAAGTATGCAATGCATTGAAACTCAGCAGGCAAAGAAGAGAGACAAAAAAAAAAACTAGAAATGTCGCTATGGCGACTGATGCCTCCGCCATAATGCATGATTCTCCCAATAGGCGTATAGTACAATGTCTTCACAATGTGTGATCCATGACAGTTTCACATAACTGGCAAAATATTGATATGACAGGTTTGTCAGAAATGACTTGAATGTTCACTTTCCTTGAACTGGGTTTGCTATAATTGTCGAAGAGTGCAGGTACACATATTTGGGGAATTGAGAATTTTTACTTGAATTCTGACGGACCCTTTTATAAGTTTATGCATTGAGTAATTTCCAAGGTATGAAGAAAGAGTGTAATTACAGTACAAAATAGATTTTTTTTTTTTTTTTTTTTTGGGGGGGGGGGGCATTGAAACCTGGCCTTTGACCCTTAACCTTTGACCTTTAACCTTTGACATTCTGGCTGGAAATTTCCTGGAGAATCTCCATTAGGTAATGCATGTATATATTACGTTTGAAAACTAATAATGCAAGCATTTCAGATACTAGTGAATGAGGGAAATAGTAAAATATTGAGGAGTTGACCTTGACCTTTGACCCCATGACTATTGACCTATGACCCCTTAATTCCCTAGATTTATAATCTCTGCCAGTCAGTACATGCGTATGTACCAAGTTCCATGAAGATACATTGAACCATTTGTGAGAAAAGTGATATTACAACATTTTCACCTAACCTTTGACCTTTAGACCTTTGACCTTATGACATGAAACTCTCTCTGGAGAATCTTTATGCAGTAGTACATGTCTACACCATGTTTCAAGAAAATACTTTATGGGCATTGCATTGATATTGGGGAAATAGCAACATTTTTAGCATTTGACCTTGACCTTTTGATCTTTGACCTCTTGCAAATGTCACTAAAATCAACTCAACTAATTGTCCTATCATACATCATCCTTGGACCAAGTTTGGTGATAGCTGCTTCATCCAGTTTTGAGTTATCACGTAAACAGATAAATTTCAGGATTTGACCTTGATCTTTGACCTTTGACCTAAGTCCGATTTCACTAAAAAACTAATCAAGTAATTGTCCCATCATACATCATCCTTCGACAAAGTTTGGTGAAATTTGCTCTATCCAGTCTTGAGTTATCGCGTAAACGGATACAATTTCATGATTTGACCTTGACCTTTGACCTTTGGCAGATTTCACCCAAAATCTCATCAACTAATTGCCCCATCATACTTTATACTTGGACCAAGTTTGGTAGAACTGAAGTCAATATTACTCAAGTTATCGCGTAAACGAAAGCGGACGGACGTACGGACGTACGGACGGACGGACGGACAACCCGAAAACATAATGCCTCCGGCACCACTTCGTGGCGGAGGCATAAAAAAATGAAATACACACACACACACACACACAACTAATAAAGTCATATTCATGTCAGTATATTAAAGACATGCTTGGCTAGGAAAAAAAAAAGGAAAACATTCATACATGTATAATCAAACTAAAAATAAGAGAAGACTCAAAAATATTTTCTTGTTCAAAACCAGTTTTATATTGCACTGTGAATGCATGGGGGTAAAAAAGAGTAAATCGAACATGCTCAGTACACTCATACCGCACTGCAGTTTGCAGCTCAGAGCATAGTGTTCTGTGAATTTACACAGCACTTCACAACATCGATTCAGGTAGCAAAGCAACCAAAACAAAGGCCATCTGCCCCATTCAATGTACATTTCTGCTGACTGCAAGCCAACTAGGTTGAAAACGTATCTATTGACGATCACAATGAATGGGATTTGCTGGGACTCTGAATGAATGGATGGATGGATGAATGATTTTTTACAAAACACAAAGGAAGAACAAAATTAATGTGACTCTGCATCACAAAACAAACAAAAAGTCGCCAGACAGATTTTTAGTTGAGGACAGATTCTGAAAGAGCAGACCCTAAGCTTTATAATGATGTATAGCTCATTAGGAATGGACTCTTCTATCTAAATTTTCTATCTAAATATAGGAAAGAAACCACATACTTTGGGAAAGTGCAAACTGAGAAAAGAGGCTCTAGAGTACAGGGTCTATTCAAGGGCTTAATCTTCATCAATGGTGCTAGCTAGGCCATGAATGGAAAAAAAAAAGGGTGTAATCCACTGGACCAACAACAATAAAGAGATTATAAGATTAAGCTGAAATTAGGCATGTTCTATTAACACATTCTACCCATGATTAATGCCAACTTTCAGAGCAGTAAGAGTGATCCTTTCAAAAGTTATTATACTTGAAAGTGAAGAGTGGGTAAAGGATTTCAAGAAATGAAAAGGGGAGGCTAAGACATACCTGATCATTCTATTCTCCCTAAAAAATGGGATGTAGAAAAACTGATGAAAACACACTTTCCCATTCATGTTATGATCCTAAACTAAAGAATAATGTAGAAGGATAGCTCTTTCAGAAAATATGAAAAACTCAAGATTAACTTGGTTGACCCATTTCACCTTTTTTGAGTCCTCACGTGAGATCAAGGGGTGCGACTTTTTATTTGTTTTGTGATGCACGGTCACAAATGCTCTTCGATGATTGATTCCAATACCACTAAGCCGACTTACCCAACTTGTCTCGCTATGGAATCAAGCCTCTCATTCATGGCTGGAAGCGAGGAGACTGCAAAAAACACATCACAAAAATGGCATGAGAGGGAGGCTGAACAAAAACATGTTTGGGGAGATTTGCCACACTTGCAACTTGCTCTTTCATACATGTTTACACTGTGTGGTGCACGGGGGATGAAAGGCTGCTTAAAGGGTGGTAGTCAATACATAAATTTATAGGACATTCCAATGATCCCATTCAGCTGACTGATCTTCTTTTTTTTTTTGGGGGGGGGGGGGGGGTTAAAGAAACTCCCTGAAAACAGTCCTTTGATTGGATTACATGTAGTTTTGAGTGGAAGCAACATGAAATGAATATCAAAACATTGATGTATCATGAATCATGCAAGGTTTCAATGCTGCATTTTCAATATTGCAGAATAAGTAATACAGCTGAGAACCAACTAATCAAGCACATCTAGTTGTATTTTACTTGTGCTTTTTATGCTTGCAGGTTTGATTGTTGTTTTTTGTAGACAAGTTTGAACATACCTGAAAAGGAAGGTATTACGCTGTATCATACAACACCTATAGAAAAGGAATGCTGCTATCCGGTCAATTGGTCAATTGCTCATCATGTGACATCCAGTTAAAAGTACCATCGCATGGCTCTGATGTCACAATAAACAAACATTTGCCACACCCATTCCACAATTACATGTGCACTTGCAAACACTACATTTGTCATTCCTTTTTGTAAACAACTTCAACAGATCAGTTTCACATACATCACGTACGTATGTACATACACTGTGACTGTGCGGCTACTCATTTGCTATCATCACAAAAATGGTTGCCACTTCTGTGCTAAATTCTAGAATCTGTGTGGACTACCTCTGTTGACGTCCAAGGTGTTGTATAAAACAAATAGTGCCTGGTCTTTCCTCATGCAGTGGAACAAGATTTCACACACGGTGAAAGATGAAGCGCAATATAGAGCACCTTGATCTTTCACCTCGTGCGAAATCTTGTACCATTGCACCTGTGACCACTCACTCTTTGTATATTGTGCTCATAGTTAATATAAATGTACAACTTTAATCAAGACTAACCTTTGATAGCCATTTTCAGCTTGTCCAGACATTTCTGTAGTCTTGAGGGATCAACAGGATCTGGCTCTGTGTACTTGGACTGAAAGACATCATGGACATATTTTCTTCATGAAGGGAGCTTACTTTGAGCAACACCACAATGTTTATTTGGTCTACAGTCAACAGACAGACAAAAACTCATGCAGCACTTCACAATCTGGATGAGGTGAAAATATCTTCAATTGTATGGATACCTTTTATCCTTTGGAGCTATACATCCTACATGTGTCTGCCTGCCTCTCACACTGAGCCATTGAAAGATACAAAACAAGTACGATAACAGAATCTCAGTCATGAAAAGAAAAGAAAAAAACAATTTGTACTTTATGAGCTTTTATCAGTAAAGCAGAGTGTTCCAGTACTTTCAAGATAACAATTCAAATGCCAATCCTCCCAGTTGAAATGGTTGATCCAAACTTTAAAGGGATCGTATAGTTTTGGTTGAGACCTAATTTCAGGTTTCTAACATTTTTTGGTGAGATAATGAGAAACCTCTAATGAAATATGAAAGAGCATGTAATTCTTTGAGGAATTCAATGTTTATTTGATGAAAATTGGTTTTGAAATGGCTGAGATATCCCAAAAAAGAGCGATTCTAATAAAGTGTGGGACCCACACTTTATTATGATCGCTTTGTTTTACTTTGTTTTTGGATGTTTCAGTCATTCCAAACCCGATTTTCATCAGATAAACTTTGAATTCCTCTTTAAAAATGGTATGCTTAGTACTATATCATAAGTGCTTTCTTGGTATCTCGCAAAAACTTAAAAGCCCAATTCTCACCTCCATCAATACTGTACCATCCCTTTAACAATGGTTACTCATAAAAGCAATTCTATGGAAGAAGACATACACACTGTTGTACATGATATATGTGTGCGAGCATGAACTTACCATAGCCAGCCTCAATTTGTGGCTTTTGTGTGACCATGCTTTGATCTGCTTGCTGGTCATCTTCAGCTTCTCCATAAGGTTGGACAGCACAGTGTCATGGTCACTGCCATTTTCTGTTTGTGTAAAATAAAATGAAAATGAATACATACAGGATTAGAACTCAATACAAGAACAGGAAGATTAAAAGCATGAAGTATGAACTGGTAAGGTGTCTTTAATAGTTATATAGACTCAATTCTTACTTTTGATTCTTGATGCTTTTGTTTTAAAGGGACTGTACAGTACTGGTTGAGGTGGGGATTCATGTTTTTTACATTCCTAAGTGAGATAATGAGAAATCTCTTATGAGATATGAAAGAGCATGTAATTTTCAGAAGGATTCAACGTTTATTTGATGAAAATTGGTTTTCAGATGGCTGAAATATCCAAAAAAGTGATAATAATAAAAGACTACATGCCACAACTTTATTAGGATCTCTTTGTTTCACCTTATTTTTAGATATATCTCGGCCACTTCAAAACCGATTTTCATCAAATAAACTTTTGATACCCCTTAGAATTGCATGCTCTTTGACATCTCATAGAGTGGTTTCTGAATATCTCGCAAAAAGATAAAAGTTGAATCCTCACCTCGACCAGAACTGTACACACCCTTTAAGTAGTCTAGACCTTGTCTAGATTCAATACATTGCAGATGCCAACTTTCCATCATAGTGACTGGCTACCTTCAGCAGATGATGCGTGTACATTGTAAGATAGGTGTATCAGGGTAGCGAGTAGCAAATCAGTAACTATGTAGACCTATTCAATTTATGTAGGCATCCGAAAATATTTATGTTAACTTATGGCAATCATTTTTCATCATTGATCCTCAAATTTGGTTCGCAATGCAAGGGCATCGATCATTGAAACACTGAAACATGGATGTCAGAATACATTTCTGTAACTAAAACATCAGTGTCAAAGTCAGGTCAGAATACTAGATTGGCAAATGGATTGCCAAAAAGTGGCAGAAGCTGAAGAACTCTGCTCCACAGTTTTCTGCTCACGATGAGCTGCGACTATTAATCTTTGGGAGATCTATATTTAGCAGTTACTCCTAGCGCTCTTTTCACTTCAGTGGAATACTTTCTAACATTAGTTTCTACATGTACGTAGGCACGTGAATTACATCATGAAAATGCTATTGACATGATGATGAAAGCTTTTTCATGCAAAAAGGCCATGCATGACAAGGAAAATAAATGGTGATATCAATAACACCCATGGCTTACTATAGTTACATTTAATTTACTGTTTAGTATGTTTATGAGTTTGTTTTTCGTGTCGTTGTTTTTATCATTTTCAGAGCTTATGGCTCTTAATCCTAAATTGTAATTTAGGTTTCTTCTGTAGTGTAGACCATACTAAATGTACGTTACAACCATACCCGCAGCGCCCGTGGAGGTTCAGAGATTTTGTGCACAAAAGCGCTGCTGCATGGCTGTATAGTAAGGCCTAAGGGTACCATGTAATGGCAGGGTACCTTGACATCAGCACCCTGAGTATCATAGCTGTTGGCATTTAAAACTAAAAGGTACACATGGGATAAGGCACCATAAGCTGTGAAAATGATAAAAACGAAGACATGAAAAACAAACTCATAAACATACTAATCAGTAAACTATACACTGTTCAGTTACACATCCGCTTAGTAAATTAGAAACAAGACGCATGACTGTGAAATTCAAGTGTATTACCTATTGAGGGAAGGGGTGCCAATCTTGAGGTAAAATTTAGAGGTTCTCTAGTCTACTAGTAGGACACTTTAAATGTTTTATGAAGGACAAATGCATGTTGATTTGTGTTGGTTCATGATATCGTAGCCCGACCAGACGCTGTGCGAGCGTCATGACAAGACAAATGCATGTTGATTTGTGTTGGTTCATGATATCGTAGCCCGACCAGCACAGTGTCAGACAGACCTGGCCTCGCCATCAAATCGGGGAACCACAACAAAACTACAAAACTTAGAACAATTTATATGTTACTCACGTAAAGAGCATGCTTATATTACAGAAGGTACATAAGTCCATAGAGAGCCCTCATGATAAGTCCAATGAACAAAAAAATGGCACTTTCTAGCGCAATCCCCGACCGTCGGGGTTCATCATTGCAGAATTCAAAATGCTGCGTTGACCACTCAGCAAATTATGCGCGCGCGTGCGTGGCTGGAAGTGCAGCGATCTATATTGCGTGCGTGCGCTCTTCGGTAGCAGCGCGTGCGTGCGCTCTTCGGTAGCAGCACGGTCGACAGCGTGACCTTTAAAAGTGCATTCCCGATCGCATGAACTGCCGATTATCAGATGTACCATTCGCACGTGCTGCATAAATCTTCATTTTCGGTAAGTCGTGAAATGTGTATGTCAATATCGATAACATAGCCATGTACATGTAGTGTCATTAATGAAGATTCCATTTAATGAGTTTGAGGTGACAACAAATGGTGTTAAGTATCAAAACTCAAAAGCGATCGCAAAGTGATCGCTGAGCTCTCGTTGTGATGTAGGCCCTGACTACGGCACAGCCCTGTGTCGCTATTTACACAAACAGCGACTGGGCTGTGTATAATACTAATAGTTATTCCAAACCAAGATTCTCCTGGTTGTGAACTCATCTCTCAATCATTGCTAAAGTAAATTTACTAGGACCTAATATTATTATTAATATTATGTTTAACAAAAGAATGCACCTTTCCCTCGACTCAGCATAAACTTGCATGTTTCTGTGACATTAAATGTGAAAGCCGAAGGAACATGCAAGTTATGGAATTATGCTCAGTCTTGTTGGGGAGAGTGCATTCCAATGTCTTTTGATAATCCATATCTAAAATCTGAAGAAAAATAAAAGAACAATTATTTACAAATATATTATGAATTGCTTCTCAATATTCATTTCACCACAAAAGTGATGTTGAGGGTATCATGAATCAATATAGAACCTAAATCAATAATGCATTTGTTATGATAAAACCTTTTTCCGCGCAAAGAAAATGCATAGCATGCACAGCTGGCCACTGAACTAAATTTTAAATGAAATGGCATTAAAAGTTTATTTCACTAACATGTTAGAGATTCAGAATCAACAGGACGGTTACGACATGTCATTAGAAACTGCAGTAAATTTATTTACGGCATACATAATATATGAGGTTAAACTCAGGCGAATTCGTTTTATATTTTTGGAATAAACCAGCTGCAGATCTAAGGGTGTCGGTAGGTGGTACCCTCAACACTGCTCAATCATGAGGCCCCCCCCTCCCCCCCCCCCAAAAAAAAAAACAAAAAAAAATTGGTTTGTTTGCCCTTTGCGACCGACCGAAAATCACGGAAATATTGGGTTGGGTTTTTTGGTTTTTTTGTTTTTGTTTTTGCTCTTTCAAGTTTATTTTTTTCCAAAAATTTCATCTTCTGCGAATTTGTGAATGGTTTTAAACCCAAAATTATCCATTTTAAGCTAAAGAAAGAATGAAAAAAATGATCAAAAAATTTTTATCATCTCATCGACCCATCGTAATCATATAGCATACATTGCATGCTACGTGTATCTACCTTTTTGGCTCACGTGCATAGGTAGTGCGCTGGCTAGCTAGCTTCCGTACCGGCCGCGGTGCGGCGCAGCGCAGCGCGACTGCCAAGATGGCTATTTTTGCAGCATCCGTTACCAGCTGTCATGGCACCAAAACTGTTTGGAGTTCAGTTGCCAGCATCTCACTGCAAGGTACTTTTTTGGAGCTGTTTGCAAAATTAAACAAAGGCTGCATTTATCATCTTTCCCCTGTTTGAAATGGCTTTCAAAAGCCGTTTCCAAAGCCCTAAGAAACAGCTTCCAAAATAGTAGTTTAGCAACTCATCGTGAACACGAAAACTGGCCTTGTCACTTCGCAGCTGCATTGCGCAATTTGACTTAAGGGGTCCATACTGTAACCGCAGTACAGTCGTTTCAAAAGAGCTTTGAGTTTATCTTGCTTCAAAGGGCTTCTAGAAACAGGTTTCTGGAAACCTGTTTAGGAAAACTGTTTCTGAAAGCACAAATTTGCGGCTTTCGAATGGCTTTCCGAACCCCATAGTCAAAACAGCTTTGCGTTTATCAACTCGTAAAAAGTCCTTGACAGCCGTTTGGAAAACCTGTTTCTGCCAAGAAAAAGAGTTGATAAATGCAACCAAAGATGAACGTTATTAGTGTTTGTCAGTGAGTGTTTCTGCCTCGCCTACCGGGCCCTGGCAAGACGTAAATTTGAATGAATCCCTTGGAGTTTTGAGTGCATTAAACTTGCGCCACATTCTGTACAAAGTTGAGGGTCTTGTTCGTTATTCTGAAGGTTCGTTAATCCGACACACACAAATTCCCTATAGGACCTACCTAGAGATTCACTAATCTGAAAATGACGAAGGGTTCGTTAATCCGAACATTTGATTTGTGGGCAGTGGCATTATTCCGAAGGTTCGTTATCCCGAAGATTTGTTAATCCGAAAATGAAATTCGGAAAAACGAACCTTCGGAATAACAAATCTTCGGACTGAAGAGCCTTCGGAATAACGAACTTTTGGAATAATGAGCTGTAACCCAAAGTTGAACGTCGAACTAGAACTCGAAGTAAATTTTAGGCCTATGATGTCTAACGGTGTTAGGACCTATTGCCAGAACAGCAGAGGATGAGTGCAACAGTGTACGACTCTACGACATATTTACGAGATGCCCTGGCCAAAGTTACAAAATTACATGGGGAAAAGGGTAGACAGTCTATTTAAAAAAACAACGAGCTACCGACCCTCTTAGGTTTTGACAATTAAGGGCAAACAAACATTTTTTTTTTTTTTATTTATTTATTTTTTGGCGTGATCATACTGAGCTGTCTAACTTGTTACTGCGTTTTTACATGAATGAGCACGGAACTGCACTACCTGCACTGCCACTGGCACTGCACGGGTGTGGGAGAGACTGACTCAGACTGGTAAAATAGCAGTACAAAAATAACACCAATTTCCACGCAAGTACTTCTCACAATAGGCAAAATCATTGATCATGTAATATTCTAATAGAGCTAGATAATTCTGGAACATTTTCGAGCAATTTCACTCACCGTTTGCGTGTTTTTGAGCCCCGTTCAATTCGGGAGCCAAGACGGACGACAAAGTTAGCGTCGCCATCTTGACGGTGACTGATCATGTTTCGACGATGGTGGCGTAGCGCATATTGCTAGTATCGAGTGTACACGTACCACTGGTGTGTTTTCTGTGGTGTGTGTATGTACCACAGAACTTGAGTTCTTTGGTGTGTACATTGAGGTCAAGTACTAATAGGTTATGCAGAATTATTTCGGGAGGATTTTATTCTCGCGAATTTCGCGAGTCAGGTGCTATTTACGAAATTAAAGAAATGCGAAAATAATGACTGATCCCCATGTCTCCGATCAGTACAGTATCACAAATTTAACTACTCGCGAAATCGTTGGGAAGTCCCTATTCGAGAATATTTTAGACTTGCTCATATCCAAAGAGTGGTTTGTACCCTCCTTGCTCATACAGCGTGTGAACAGTAACGGTACACATGCAGAACCTGACTGGATGGGGGTGCACTCAGTCAAAACACGCTGAAAACAAAGAAAAAAATACAAAATGATATTCAATTGATTTGTTCTAAATTATGAATTGGGCATGTCGAGTAAAAAAAGAATCAAACTGTGCTGTTGTTTCTAATCTACAAAGACAGAGGAACATATTTTTAGCCTTGTTTTGACAAATTCAGTACATTTAAAGGTCCAAATCTACAAGAAAGTGGCGTTTACCACATTAGATATAAAGACCAAAAATCAAGAGGGCGCTATACAACCATTAAAACAATCACTGAATATTTCCTTAAAACAATTAACCTTTGTTATGACTGTACATATGTATTGTTCCGAAGCAGATTAGCAAGTATTATTGTAATTTTTATGGAAAGGTAGGTTGCTATAAGATAGTATTATTTAGGCAAAACATTCACTTCAAAAAATGTAACACAAAATGCATAAAACTTTTCAAATAATGTTTCATGTCTCACCGTACATCAGAGGAAAAGCACTTTAAAGTTATATTCACAGCTTGCTTTTGTATGCTTGTTGCAGTGATAACCAGAATGGGTTTACACAAATAAAACACATTTTGTTTGAAATAATTTTCTAAGGAAACTCACGACATTTGGAAGTCATTAGACAAGAACCTTAGCAACGGATGTATGGTAGAAAGGGAGCCCCTCACTGCAGTGTCATTGGCTCGATAAGCATTTAAAAGTTCTTTTAATTTCGCTTCTAGTGAATGTCGTAATACAAGTATATCTATTAAAAAGCAAGAGTGATTATTTCCAGGTATTCATTGACTTTGACGTTGACTTTTCAGCTTAGATATCATCATCACGATCAGCAAGACTAGTAGTTGTTTTGAATATCCATTTTTTTCTTCTGCCAAACACGTCACGTCGACTACAGAAAATAATCCCCATTCATGTTACTCATAGATTTCTTTATCTCTAACATTCATCTGTAATTTCATTTTGAACTTCATACTGTGTTTATAATCTGAAATGACATCTTAATTAAGTTTGATCCGGATCATCAAATCCCCTATTTGATTTGATTTGATTTGATTTATTGGTTCCTGTATTATCATCGTACATGCACATACATGCACATGAGTATTGTTGGTGCCATACATATACACAAACATGTTGTTAACAAAATATATCTTTCTTCTTTGCCTTTACACAATGTACAGCAAAACATATCAGCATTACAACAATGAATAATACTTGAGGCTATAAGCGTGGCTTGATTTGCGTGCAGCCCCCGTACGTAATACCCATCGGAAAGAAAATAGTAGGGAGGGATGACTTGCGCAGAGATAGGATAGTATATAAAGAGGTTTGTCTGCTTTCACTAAAGGTTTACACAAAGTTCAAGTTATGTCCTTTTTTTATGGACAGGTTTAATTTTGATACTCTTTTGATGAACTTTTTACCCATAAGCAAAATTGAATACTCGGAAAGAACTGGGGACAGGTGCAGAAGAGGTTGACTAACCTTTGCCGAAAATGTATGCGTATTCTGCCATCAATTAGAGTGAGCAAATTGGTTGATAAATTAGTTAATTTGAACGATGATTTTGCATGTCGATATTTTGATGCCTGAGCACTAAAATGTGAGAAAAAAATTGAATGCTCAGCCTAATGAAATGACAAAACAATGAAATTAACCGAAAAACCTATATCGTAAAGGATATTTGCTATCACTTCACTTATCCAATCTTGAAGAAGTATTAACTCTAGGTTAACAGAAACTTCGATATTAATTTACAGCAAATGTGGTCCTCGAATTAGCTGTAAAACAATAAAACTATTTTCTGAAAACATCATTGAATTGTAATATTTGGTATATGATATGAACCATGCACACAGTGAAATGTAAGAACCTCGTCTTGATCTCGGAGACGACTTCTATTTGTACTCCACTTGTCCCAGCTGGCGATGGAGTTGAGTGTCGTCAGATCTCTCTTTCTTGCTTTTCTGGTCCTTCTTTTTTTCCCTTTGACCTTCATATTATTGTACTGTCCTGGTGTTCCTAATTTCTACTACAGTACTGCGTATTTTGATTATTTGTCAATTCGTTCCGTTTCAGGTTTTTTTTTTTCTTTTTACCTGATCAACAACGATTTTCTGGTGAACACTGCTCAAAAGAATAAAGAGCAGTTACATTTATCAAAGTTCGGATGTCCTCGGAATAAACAGTCGAAAATAACAGTCTATGCCGTTTTTGTGTTACCCTCAACATCTACATCAGCTATATAAAAAAATCTCTAATTCTAAATAGATAAATATGGGTTCGACATTGGTGCAATGTTTTTTGAGGGATCCACCCTTCACAAGCCTTGTTTTTCAGTAGATCACTCATTTACGTCACTATATTTATCTACAATATTAATTATCATAATGTATTGTAGTGTACATTGTATTTGCATTATCTTCCGTTTTTTTATATCAGAATGAATTTGTTATTTTCTTCTTTTTTGTTTTTTTTTAAGGAAGGGATATACATTATATCCTAACCTTTGGATATTTCCTTTGCTGTCTTGAATAAAGACTAAGTGCACGGCGTTTACTGCAGAACACCTGTGGACTATATAGGCTCTTGTGGGTGTTGTTGTTTTGTGTTTAGTGACGTTTTCAATTCTCTTTAGAATATTTACGCCAAACACTATTCTATAAATTTCCTTTCCTTTTCTTATTTGTTATTTCCTTTTGTGTTTCCACACAAAAAGGTAAAATATTGTAATGAGAGTCCTTGGTCAGCTGTCGGTACGTATTTATTTGCCTGCTTAAAATGTATTTATCTTCTGGCCAATCGACCGGCTCATGGCCTCGAGAGATTTCTTACGCCTATAGGCCCCTCCGATATGCAGGCAGAGTAGAGTCTGATGCTTACCAACACAGGAACCTCAATTGGTCCAATTCAAAACTAAACAAAACAAACAAACAATGTTAATAGGATACAAATATATATAATAATCAAAATTAGATTCTTGAGTAAAGTAAGCAATCTCTGGACTGTGGTGCGCAAGCATTGCCTCTTCAGAATACCTCAAGGCAGGGCAGAGTTAGTACAGAATACATGAAATAAAGGCTTATCTAAAATCTCTGCGATCTTTTAACATATAACACTAGAGCTCTTTGGTATACTGAGTTGGATGAAGTTAATAACCTTTGAATTCTGTTCTTATGAGGTTTTTGTTTCAGCTAGCATCATAAATCTTTGTATTATATATCTGGGGCAGAACCTATGATAAGAAAATGTTCAACCGTTTCTGAGACTTTACAATATTCACATATACCCAACACTTGTTGGTTTATTTTGAACAAATTGTCATTCAAACCTAAGTTTCCCATCCTGAGACAATGTACAATAATTGTCTCAGCCATGTCAGACCTTCTGTCATTCAAAGTGCATGAATAGGTCTTAGAAACCTTTCGTTGAATATAATAAGGGGGAAGTTTGTCTCCTCCCATCAGATTTGCCATCTTGTAATGCAATGCATTTTACGTTGTTTATTGAATTCAAATTTATTCAATTTGTTATTCACTTGTATAGAAACATTTTGTGAATCCTTTTTTGCTACTTTATCTGCCACTTCATTCCCTGTTATTCCACAGTGTCCAGGAATCCATTCCAAACTACCAAACTTGATATTTCTGTCACAAAACTTTCTTCTCTTTGAGATTGTATATGGCTTGAAGGGCATAGAGTGAGTCACTGAAAATAACTACTCCTGTTTGAAGTGCTGGTAATTGATCAATCCAATACAGAGCTAATATGATAGCCGCCAATTCAGCTCTATAAAGAGATGTTTGGTTCTGCATTCTTTTACTCTGAACATACTCATACGCTGGGACATAAAATGAAGAGGCTACCTTGTCATCGAGTGATTTAGAGCCATCTGTATATACATGTAAATAGTTTTGCCATTTGATATACAACACTTTTAAAGTGGCCTGTTTTTGAAAGGCTGTGTTGTCGGTCTTTGATATACATTCTTTTAATTGTGTCGATACACACATAGGCTTCCATATCCAGAATGGCATGTCAGGAGGTTTTACACACAGTTCCAATTGTGAATCTAGAAGGTCGAAAGAGTTTTGAGTCAGGTGCGAGTTTCTTCACTCTGTCTTCCTCTACAAATAAAATTTGTTAAGATTTTTTTTCCCCCGACATATTTGTTAATTTACAGATCAGCAGTTGTGATCTTAAAAAAAAATATTTTGTAGAGGGAGACAAAGTGAAGAAACTCGCACCTGAACCTTTACCCCTCGGAATAACATCTTCTTTCATTAATATGCCTTGTCCGCCTTGGACTACTTAACATAACTATGGCTGCGTTTATCAACTTTCCCCTGTTTAAACGGCTTTCCAAAGCCCTTTCCAAAGCCCTTTCCAAAGCCCTTTCCAAAGCCCTGTACTATACTGTATTAATGTGCCGCTTGTTTTCTAAGAAGGGACGGCGAAAAGTAATTACCATCATAAAGACATATCTTCCTTGAGAGTGACGAGTCATGATGCAATGCCACATGAATCAATTGTCTTCCTATCTGTGAGGCAACTCCAGTTTAGCACATATACTTCAAGTATTTCTGAGTGGCGGCATGAGACTTTAGCTGCGTTTATCAACTTTCCCCTGTTTAAACGGCTTTCAAAAGCCGTTTCCAAAGCCCTTTCCAAATTCCTTTCCAAAGCCCTTTAGAAACGGCTTCCAAATAGTTGCGTTTATCAACTCTTCGCGAACACGATAACTGGCCTGTCACTGCACAGCTACATTGCGCAATTCGACCCGAGGAGAAGAGGTCATAATAAGGCGTGCATTGTTCGTAACTGCAGTACAATACTACAAAGCCGTTTCAAAACAGCTTTGCGTTTATCAACTTCAAAAGGCTTTTACAAACAGGTTTCTGAAAACCTGTTTAGGAAACCTGTTTGGAAAGCCACAAATTTGCGGCTTTCGAACAGGCTTTCCGAAAGGGTTTTCAAAACAGCTTTGCGTTTATCAACTCGTAAAAATTCCTTGAAAGCTGTTTGGAAAACCTGTTTCTGCCGAGAAAAGTAGAGTTGATAAACGCACCCTTTCGAAAAGGCTTTCCGAAAGGGCTTTCATACAGCTTTGCGTTTATCCACTCGAAAAAAAATTCCTTGAAAGCTGTTTGGAAAACCTGTTTCTTCCGAGAAAAGGAGTTGATAAACGCACCCATAGTCGGAATTTTGGACCTTGGGTATTTGTTCCATGTTCAACGTGTCACTGCCGGCAACCAGGGACAGCCTGGTGGTAGTGTCACTGCCCGGAAAGCAGTAGATGACAGGTTCGAGTCCCACTGGTTTCTTTTTTCTGACATATTTGTTAATTTACAGATCAGCAGTTGCGATCTTAACAAATTTAATTTGTAGAGGGAGACAAAGTGAAGAAACTCGCACCTGAACCTTCACCCCTCGGAATAATATCTTCTTTCGAGTTTCGAGTCCTTTGTCCGAATGGTTCTTTTGAGGCTGTGTTTTTACATAATTCAAATTGTTCATAGGATGATTTGAGGTATTCTCAACACGTGCTTTCAGTCTAACCGAGAGCATCTCTCGACGTAACTCTAGGGGCATTTCTCCGGATTCCACTTGGGGGGGGGGGGGGTCTTCAGAGATGTCCCTTTCTTTGCGTTTGCACAAATAGTTAAAGCCTGATATTCTAGAGTTTAAAACATTCATACAGTGTAGCACTCGTAGGAGCAGAATCATAAGCCTCATAAGCATGATCTATTATTGAGCGTATTAACGATCTGTATACGCCCAACAATTCTTGTATTTGTTTCGACAAAAAATTGTATGAGCTAGGGCTTACAATATATTTAACCTTTTTTTTACATCGCAGAACTATACATCTTGCAAGAGTGGTTTCCAAGTCATCCTTCTATCAAATATCACTCCTAAATATCTATACCTGCCATGAGGATCAAGTTTACTCATTTTTAAATAAAATTTTTAAATAAAATTTTTAAATAAATGTAGGCCAACAAGTTCATCTCGTTTTCCACGAGCAAAAAAAAAAAATCTGGATTTGTCTTCAACGGAGATATTTTTAGTCTCCATGAAGTGAACCATTTATTCAAGAAATATTAATGTATGAATTTGGAGACTCATTTCTCTAATGTCATTCCCTAATGTCCAGATAACGCAATCATCCGCATATAACAGATTATGAACATTGTTCGCCCTGTTTACAGGTACATCACAAGTCATCAAATTGAACAATATTGGACTCAAACTACTGCCCTTCGGAAGACCATTTTCGATATGAAAAATATCAGATGTTCTATTTTCCATGTCCTATTTTGACCTGGCAAGTGCGATGTGATAAAAAGTTCTTTATGAACTGTAGAATATTTCCTCTTTAACCCAAACGGCTGAGTTTTACTATCAGTCCTTTTGTCCAGAGTGTATCATACGCCTTCTCCATGTCAATGAACACTGCCAAATGTACAATATCATCAAGTGTGCAACGGCCTTTTCTAAAACCATGCTGAAAATTTGCAAGCAAGTCATGTTTTTAGTATAAAATATTGTAATCTATGTTCCACCAGAGTTTCCATCATTTTCATGAAACGCGATTAGTCTCGTTTCAGAGGTAGAGGGATATTAAAAAAACAAACAAGTTGGTTAAAAATAATTACATCATGAATAAGCTACTCATGTGGAAATGCTGTTATAGCTTAATAAGCATATCTATGCCCAACAAGCAAAATGACACCGCCTGAAAGGTTTTGCCATCTCGGGTGGTAGCAATATCTGGCTTGGCCCATGGACTATTCATTGTTGTTTATTCACAGGCACTTACCAGAGTCTGAAAAGGCACCTCAGCCAAATTAAAGGAGACCTCCTGATGATTTTCAGATTTTTACATTCAAACAACTATGAATTAGTTATACTGAGTACAGAGTTTCAGAACTAATAATGATTGGGATGAAGAATAAGAATGTTTTCAAAATTTAGAACAAATTGCAATGAACAAGGATGATGACATGGCAGCCTGACCATAAGAATACATAAGTTGGGGCTCAAGGAAGTCGAACAACAACAAAAGGCATGCATAGAGTATACACAGGGAAATTTGTAAGCAAGCGTTATTGTAATGGAATTACACTGCTACATTTCTGAAATATGTGATTCCTATATGTCATCATCATTGTTCAGTTTAATTTGTTAAAGGTTTTTTTTTTTAAAATCAAAGTATTATTCCTTTGGTCAAGGACCACGATAAATTCTAGAAATCTATACATGGAGATGTCGATTTATACATGTACTACATGATGTGAAATTATGAAAATCGTCTGGAATGCCCCTTTAAAGACCGACAGAAGGGAAACGATTCTTTTGTCAGTGACGACGCACGATTACGCAGTCGTCATTGTCCAGACATCTGACTGATCAGGGATGCACACAACCAGATGGCAGCGGTGATGACAGATCAGAGAAAAGCCTTTGTTATTAGACCATCGTGCGTGTAGGTCCATCGAAGGCTGCGTTTATCATCTTTCCCCTGTTTGAAACGGCTTTCAAAAGCCATTTCCAAAGTCCTCTCGAAAGTCGTTTCCAAAGCCCTTTAGAAACGGCTTCCAAAATAATTGCGTTTATCAACTCATCGTGAACACGAAAACTGGCCTTGTCGCTGCGCAGCTGCATTGCGCATTTTGACCCGCAACCGCAGTACAATGCCAGTACAAAGCCGTTACAAAACAGCTTTGCGTTTATCTCGCTTCAAAGGGTTTCTAGAAACAGGTTTCTGGAAACCTGTTTCGGAAGGCACAAATTTGCGGTTTCAAAAAGGCTTTCCGAACCCCATAATCAAAACAGCTTTGCGTTTATCATCTCGTAAAAATTCCCTGAAAGCCGTTTGGAAAACCTGTTTCTGCCGAGAAAAAGAGTTGATAAACGCACCCATGGTCTTATACAATGATACAAAGCGCGACACATGTCAATAGAGTGGAATCCTTGAATATAATTATGTGTGACTGTGCCTCACAAAACCAACAACATATAGTGGCACACCCTGACTTCACAATAGGACTCAAATTATGTGGAACGGGTCAACGTAGTTACAGCCTCAATGCCAGGGATAGGTCTATTCATTCTTAAGCCCCTTTTACACTTTCACGGATTGCTTCACGGATGACCATGGATCGTCATCCGTGGTGTTCCGGCATGCAAAATATCGATTTGCCTCTCAATGCCGGTGTGAATACGATCTCAACTGGGTGTCTACACGGACAAGTACGGAAGCTATAAGGACAAGTACGATGCCTATACGGACATTCAAGGAATGAACTCGGACCACAGCAGAAACGATACGGAGCTAACACTGATATCAAGGAAGAGCACGGATGTAACTGGGTCCCTTCGCGGTCTTCACACGGATATCCCAAAAAAGTTGACACATGACATGGTTTGCTTTTGCTTTTGATACTTTATCATTTTAGGGCGATATGCTTCCAGAGCTAAGTACAGTGTAGGCCTACATGTAACAAGCACACCAGAAAATCTACAGCAGCCTACATACGCCTCTGCTTGTCAACAACATAAAGGCATATCTTTTTTGTTGCAAAATCTCTTTTAAATATAATATAGTATAATACATAACATAAACAAAGCAACACGAAATAAAACAAATCAAAAGACAAAAAAAAAAGCAGGAACATGTGTGTGGGTCACTGAATCTTCTCATGCGACCACTACAATGTATAGGCCTACTAACAGTAAGAGGAGTTGGTGGCTGTACTGATGGGGGAAGATGTGAGCAAACACGAATTTCTCATCCCGACTGGAGCCTATTCCAATATTCACATCCCGATGTCTTCACGGAGGCAACATGGAGTAGCCGGTGCCTTCAAGGAAGGAATACGGATGCAACACGGAGTACACGGTTCCAACAAGGAAGAGCTCGTATTGATTTTCATCCGTGATGTCCGGGATGAAAAATTAAGCAAGCTTAATTTTTGCCGCGGACATGCCGAATGATCAAGGATAATGCCGGATGACTTCACGGAGTCAACACGGTCATGCCGGAAACAGTACGGATGATCCCGGACCGTCGATCCGTGGTCATCCGTGATGTGATCCGTGAAAGTGTAAAAGGGGCTTTACTACGGAGCTTTTTGCGAAAGGCCCCGAGTCTTCGCCAACCCCACCACACCACCCAACACAAACCCAACCCTGACAACCCACGCAAGGACACCACTTATAGGTCTGCAGTACATATCCATCACTGGTCAAATGATGCGCACGCGTGCGTGTCAACATCCGTGCACGAGCCTAGTTAAGGGAGGGAACTTCTCTCACCTCCCTGGTTTAGGGCAGGGCATTGCCAAACGGCACGACAAAACTGGGATGGGGAGGCACAAGGATCGAGGTTGTCCTCGGGGTTTTTTTTCACTAACGCGTAGGTTTCCAATGCACAAACAATGATACATATTATTACCTATATGGGGTAGTTCTGCGGGGCAATTGCAGTTTGTATTTTGATCGGTCGTCGAGGTCAGCGGGCGATATTAGTGCGTATCACCCTCCATCCGGGTCTCGCCATTCACTTTACATGTAAACATTCCGGTCAATCACAAAGAGGAGACATTCACAAATCCAGGACACACGCACAGCAGAAGAACGCCAATAAATCAACTCATACAAGGTCAACCACTTTCAGCAGCACTACGCGTCAAACAATGACGAGTCCATTTGTGCTCACTAACTGCACAGTGACCATCTGCAGTTATTACAACTCTCCAAATTGAAACAAAAACAAAAACAAAGTGTTATACGTTCAGATGTTTGAAGTTCGCCTGTTACAACTTGACATATGTATCTTGGAAGTTGAAGTTGAATGATGAACATTGATGAACAATTTTGCACTTATTCGATATGTTGGTGATAATCTACAGGTAAGTCAAATGTGGCTTGATCTATACAGGGAGCCTGATCTATATCATAGTGTATAGCCGTATTCACATATTTTCCTAATTTACCTAGGGGATAGGTAATAATTATGATATTGACTGGCCCTGAGGAAGATACCAGAAAAAAAATATTGCCCGCACTGGAAAAATATTGCCCTCGTCTTCGACTCGAGCAATATTCTTTCAGTTTGGGCAATATTTTCTGGTATCTCCCTCAAGGCCAGTCAATATTATATAAATAAACTCGACACGATGAGTGGTTCCACACAAATATCCGTTAAATTTTATCATTCAGATAGTATTATAGTAAATGATTTTAGCCTATTAATGAAGTGATACGTATGACATATATTAATGCAGTGAAGCCTATAACAGGAGGAACCAGAAATGCAAGAACTTAAATTGGTGAGTTTCACAATAAATGCAAACCCCATGTATACAAGCTTGTTACCGTGTTGGTTGGTCAAAACAAACATGAAGCTTTATCGAGGTTGGTTCTACCTAATACGACGTTCCCACTGTCTCGATTGGCGCCACGATTGAACTCGTTCAAGTCGTTTTATTTCATCTCCAACAAATTGAAGATACAATGAAATGCTTGGGTATACAAATAATATCACGAAATCAGTACAATGTCATGAACATAATAACATGCAATATAGGACACAGTAACAGATATACAAACACATGCTATATCTTTATGGTAAACTCCTAAACAAAGTTGTTGGAAATGGAGGGGAACGCTAAAAAGCAGAGCTTGCAGTATGCAGTCCTCCATAAAAAAAGAAAACAAAATCAAATTGCATAACTAATAAGAGACTGGGCAATTTGCCTAAGAGATAGAAAATTGCATAAGAGATTTGCTTGAGAGATGAATAAAAAGTTGTACGAAAGAGTTGTACACACACACACACACACACACACACATGCATTACACACTATCCTACACAGACGCACATTAACAATCACGAGGCAGCTCTCTTGTAAAGGAAGAAAAAATGAATAGATAGAAAGATTAGTGAGGAAGGTATGGCTTGAAGAGACTGAAGTGGACAGGAAAAGGGAGAAGGGAAAGGAGATGACAGGTCACAACCAGGGAACGTGAGGCACGGAGGCTTGGTCTCGCTAAGGTACAGTGGGATGTAAGATTAGACAGCAACAACAACAACTTTGAAAGCCAAAACCGACATTGACAAGAAAATATCCTGAAAGCAAGATATTATTCAGAGGGGTGAAGGTTCAGGTGTGAGTTTGTAGAGGGAGACAAATTGCAGAAACTTACCCCTGAAGAAAATAGATTGTATTATGTAAGAATTTCTCCAAGAAAAATGTCTTTAACTTTAAAGAAAAAGTATTAGAACTTAGGACTTCTTTTATACAATAGTATTATCAAGAGAATTTAAGAATTTTGGTCAACAGAAAGAGAAAGAGATTTTGCAAAAACTGTCCCAGTCAAAGGCAAATGATATTCATGGGATTGACGGGTCGTATACATGAACAGTTTCGTTTTTGATAAACATGCAATAAAAAGGGGGAGAATGGTTGGGGAGTTTGCATATGAATTATCCTATAATTGCAAGATTTTCGAAATTTTATTCTCATGAAATAAAATTAATCATCAGTATGACTTCCCCACGATTTGTTACCAATGATACAAAGAGCCTTTTTTCTGTAATACTGATCTCTCTATAATTGCGTAAAAATATGTTTCCCCAGGCGAGTATCATATAGTTTAAGTAAAGTAATAACAAAGTAGAGTATAACATGAAAAGAACATTTTTTTTTGAAATGCAAAATTCAACTTCGTTTATGACACCTACTGTATATTCTTTGAAATAACGCGACATATAGACTCAATGGCCCGAATTCACGAAGGTGGTACAAATCTAGACCATGGTACAAATCTAGACCATGGTCTAAAATAAGCGTTAAATAGGCGTACCTATACATGCGCGCATCAATGCCCGCATTTTTACTGGATGCCTGTTAGCGTACGCAATCTATCAATCATGTCTACGCAGTAAAAATTTACATAAACCATGGTTTAAATTTAGACCACCTTCGTGAATTCGGACCAATGTGTGAATTCAGTGTGAGTTTTTTATCACGAATCAAACCTAGAAATTTGACAGAAGAGATTTCTTCTGTATTCGTGTCTTCCAGGAAAATATTTCGCGGTAACTTTTCAAGAGAATTACTAAAAAAACACACATTGTCTTTTTTGAAGGTTGATAGACAGTTTGTTCGCTCTTATCCACTGAAGTAATGTCATTGATTCAAAGTATCAATTAATCTATCAGGATCAAAATCACATAAAAGCACATTAGCGTCATCCGTAAACAATGAAAAAAAAAGGATGCTTGATGAATTTTACAAACCTAATTATCATTGACATAAAGAACTAACAAAAGAGGGCCTTTAAGCTTCCTTGACGAACACCACGGTTAACGTTTTGCATAGTGGATGTGTGACCTTTGATAGTACAGATGTTTTCGATAGGAAAGGTAATTCCTAAACCACTCAAAGGCCTTTCCTTGGATACCATTATAATGTGATGGTTTATGAAGTAGAATTTTGTGGTCGATGGTATCAAAGGCCTTGGAGAGGCCCAAGAAGACTACAGCAGAGTAAAGAACTTTATCAATAGCTTTTGAGACTGTAACAAGAAAAGTTCAGTTCAGTTCAGTTCAGTTTATTTCAGCATGGAAGCTGCTTCAGCCAATGGCTGTTCTTCAGCTGGTCCGTGCCTGATAAAATCACATATACATCACCATACATTGTACAATAATAAGCATATCAAACAAACAAAACAAAAAAAAATACATTACATTGATTAGAATAACAAAAATACACACTAATACAAGAAAGTACCCCCCCCCCAAAAAAAAAAGAAAAAAGAAAAAAAGAAGAGAAACACCACAAAACGTTTACCCTCTCCCACCCACCCCCAGGTCCATTCATAACATAATACTGAATATTCACATAATATACATCTTTATCCTTCAAATGTGTTTCATAATTATCTCCCTTTCAGCCTTACACCTAAACAATAACCAATAATGTCTTATTCTTTATATATACAGGGAGTTGATTCCATCTTATACTTCCTCTAGTTTGATAAACTCCGTTTCTTAAAATTTGTACGCAGTCTTGATATTTCTAAATTCTTACATAATATTCCTCAATGTATGATAATATTCCTTGAATGTAAAATATTTCAGAAATTCACCAGGCATCATTTCATGGACAATCTTATACATAATATACAATACATGTTTATCTCTTCTTACTGAAAGGTTATCAATATTCAAACATTCATATACATCTCTACTAGAAAATCTCCACTCGACATTGAGAAAAGTAAGGATTGCATAAGAGGTGCTATGTTTGTTTGTTTGTTTGTTTGTTTGTTTGTTTGTTTGTTTGTTTTTTGTCGAAAGCCAAATTGATAATTAAAAATCGTGAGTACAGGTATCTAAAAACTTCAAAAGCATGGTATAAACAACATTTTCTAATAATTTCGAAACAGAAGTTAACAAGGATATTATGGGCTGTAGTTAGAAACATCTTCCCTTTCTCGGCCAATATCGGGCTTCTTTCAGAGTAAGGCACAAACACAAATTTTGTCTTGATATTTTTTTTTTTTGCAGGGGAAGAGGGGGAAATGATTTGATCTCATGCTTTTGGGGTTTTCTTTCTTTTTTTTTGAGGGGGATGGGGGGTTAACATGACAAAAATATTGAATAATCTGTCAATTTCCTAAGGTTAATTTAGAGGAGGGACTATCTGGGGTTGTGGCAAGTCTGGGTGCTGTTAGTATATTTGTAAAGTTAGTATATCAAATTTTAATGAATGTGAACAATAGTTATAATAAAATTGTTTCTAAACTAAACCGTCTGCAGGTATGGTAAACTCATGAAATAGTGATATCCCTCTATATTTTAGGCTTTATTGCAATATTTTTAGATTATAGGATGTTTTGTAATTCACCTGACCTATGCATCATTTAATGTGATAACTCGAACATTTTTAAATCACTGCTTCCAAAGGTAACAAAGAAATAATTAAGTCAGTTGTCAGCCGAGCTATAATATTCATATTGTTGGCCGATCGTATCTCCAAATGGTGGTCGCTCTCCCGATTATACCGATTCCAATAGAGCGCATTGGTTCGCGGCGGTGGTACAATGTATAATTTGAACATATCAGAACGTAACTGCACGTACTAGATGGGGGATCCCGATCGAAATGATCGTGTTAGATCGGTATTAATCGTGCACTCAATCGGGACAATCCTATCGGATCGTACATGAACAGGAGATCAGATCGTGACAGATCGTATTACTTGGAATAGACCAATCGTGATCATATCCCATCCAGCGTACCAACTCGTATCGACTCGCATCAACTCGTATCCAAACGTGAAATTTCAGTTGAGTTGAACAAAACGTTCACGATCAGTTACGAATGGCCAAACAGGGCGTTTGAAAAGGATAGTGGGAACGCAGCATTAACAACTGATGTTTGCAAATAGTGAATTCTTTGTATACATCATGAGAAACTGGTCCATTGAGTGACAAACACGAATGTATAATTACAGAAGGGTTACAAATTATACAAAAGCGACGGAGCCCATGTGAAGATGGGGGGGGGGGGTAATGGACGTGAAAAGCCGATGACACGTGGATTCAGGCTATTATTCAGCCAAACAAGATGGCGCCGCACGGCTGAGAACACAATGTAACAAGGTAACGTATTCTATTTATTAATGCGCTGCTATGAATCCTTTGGTTTTATACAACGAGTTGAATGATTCAAAACAAACTTTAGAGGTACAGTTGTAAAGCTTATTGTTCAAATATTAATAATTCATTTAGCGTGTTAATGTAGTGATATTATGTAAACCAGTACAGACTCCATCTTTGTAATTGTGAAAAGGACACGTCATAAGATCACACAAGCATAATGACTCGTTAAGCTCTTGCGCTTGATTATTGAAACACTTAGGTATAGGTTATGAATACATCTGAAAACATTTCTCATGCATGATGCATGATAATGAGATTCCCACGAGATATGGTAATGGATACACAAAATTCTCAATTGAGTTCATGACTTTGCAAATTACGGATAGGTTTATACTTGTTGATCTCTTGTCATTCCCGAAATATGCAATGAAGTCTTAATGTCCAATATGGCTCAGTTTATCAAATGGCAAAGCAATGTTTGTGTAGAATAGCGAAAATAAGGTCAGTAAAATCTTATTTTATGTTATATGTGCATATCAATGATATACAGAACATGAAGAGAATTATAAAACCACGCGCATAATCCCGACTTGAATCGCACTGTGTGATCAATTCGTTAAGGGTAACCATGCACCAAGCTGTCGCCACTTGCTGTCGCCACATGCCTTGCAACAATCCCTGAACCATTTTCAGTTACTTCTGTTTTTCTTAAAGGCCAAGTGTACCCTCCACCTTCAGAAATATGTAATTTAGGTGTTCTGAAGTGCAAATTAAAGGGCTTTTTCAGAACTTGGGAAAATTAGTCCAAATCCGAAATTTAACACTAGATTAGAACGTTAATGATACATATCAATGATACATGTATATCTTATTCTCATCAATATCACGTGAACAGTGTGGTGTACAGAAAAATCGGATACGAGCGAGATGATCAGTCACTTCCGTAATATAATCATCTTTGCTAATTCAAGCGTGTGGTCGCGACTAACATGTAAAATACTTGAAACTCGAAAATCAGGAAACCTTCCTACAGCTGTATGTAAGCTCCTGAAAATAATAGAAACTCGGCCATTCTACTACTCTTTGGTCGATTTTAATCAATTCATTGAAACTAATCATGCCATGGTGTGGCAAAATACTTTTACTAAAACCAAAATAAAGTGATTTAATCAGCCTTAACCTTCTTAGATTTGAAGCAATTTATTAGACGGCAACCGACGGTAACGCTCTTCACTACCCCGTATAAGGCAGTCCCTAAGATAAGTATCACAAGGGCAATTATATCAAGTGAGTGATATTGAAAGAAGTTCAGGTTTTCGACAGGAATCACCAGATGATCGGCTGGGCCGGCCTCATCGGGCGATCATGGAAGATATCCGAAAGATGGCTTGCTCTTTCCGAGTAACTTCCATTATTAATTATCTTGCGTAAGGCGTTGTACAAGTCGTCTTCAGTAAAGTCCTTGCTGATAGTCATTCCGAATCCAAGATGTACACTCCTCATGGCATTGTCCTTCTGGTCTCCGTACACAGGCATAACGAGTGTAGGGACCCCGTGATATATGGCCTCGTAGTAGGTATTATGGCCACCATGATAAAAGAGAGCTTTAGTTTTGGGGTGGCCCAGTAAGTCGTTGATCGGCAGCCAAGGGAGGGTTTTCACATTCGGTGGGATAGGAAAGGATAGTTTGCCCGTCACCTGCCAGACGAACCTTTGAGGCAATCGTCCAAAAACTCTAGAGAAGCTCTGGAAGGCACGTATGTGATCATTGGTCATATTTAGAAAACTTCCAAACGAACAAACAATAACGCCATGATGGCCAGATCCCTGAACAAAATCTTCCAAATCTGGCGGGAGTGGGCGAGGATCTCGGGTAGTGAGCCCTCCAACAGATATGACATTTGGAGGAAGGGCGCACGGGTACTCCCCAACAAAGTCGCTGTTCACTAACCACAATTTAGGCAGTGCAAAAATTTCAACAGGTGATTTTCCATATCTGTCAGTGATATTACTGTATCTGTCGAACGCGATTTTTTTACCTACTATGGATATCACGATGTAATTAATATTGTTGATTAGTCGTTGATAAAAGGTCATTCTGTTTGAAAACGGTGTTGTATATGCAGGGAGGAATGATGGATTAAACGCTGATCCTGCCGCTTTCGTAGCCATGCATGGATTCGGGAATGGACACACCGTAAAAAGAGGTATACGAAGCTCTTCAGCTATAATGGCACCACAGAGCCATGTCATGTCATACAGAACGGCGGAAAAGTTTGACGAACGCAGTCGAGACATCAGCTTCTCATCATTTAGCAGTGTGTCACAGTCCTGTTTCCGTGCCTCTGTGAGCTTCTCCACGAGTTTAAACTCCTTCCTCTGATCGGGAGGAGAGAATGCCAGTTGACTCAAGTTGTCGAACATCTCATGGACCTCCACTACTGGAATAGGATGTGTAAAAACTTCGAGGTGAAACATGTGACCGTATTGTCCATTTCTGATCCTATCTTCGAAAGCATTGCTCACCAGATAGGTGACGTTGTATCCTCTTTTTACGAGTTGCTCGCTAATAGAAGCTGATAAATGGAAATGACTTCCCTTTCCGATCATGGCGTTTACCAGGATGTTAAGCCCTGAGCTCTGAGAGATCATTAGAGACAGTACGTAGGCAAAGAGGCCCCATGCTTGACGTGAGAAAACTCGAGTGGCCATGTTGGCGTTGGACGCGTAATCAAATCAAGTGACGTGAAACACAGGAAATTATTCCGTATTCACGATCCTACTGTGACTGGGCAGGCTGAGAAAGTTGTGTTCCTTTTTGAAATCTACCTAAGAAGATTTCCAGCGAGGCTATTAACTCAGTTGAATTCTTTCTGCTTCAGTGACCGGCAATGACAATAGCTGATGGCTATGAGGTCTGAAAAGATGCTGCGAAAATAGAGAATAAGTAGAAAGTAATTCCAAGACAGCCCAATACCCTTACGTGTGGGCGAGAAATCCAAGAATTCAGTAAACATGGTACAGAGCTTGAGGGGGCGCACTCCCCCCTATTTTCTTTTTGTTAAAAAAAAAAAATAAAGGGGGCGATGCGTCCCCGCCTGGATGCGCAAACCGTGTAATTGTGACAGATTGTTAATCAGAGTGGGCTGATAAGAGTGGGTATCTCATTGGATTATTATTATTATGATTATTATTATTGGATTGGATAGCAGGGACGTACATGTTGGCGAGTGATCACGGAGACGTCTCCGCGACGTCTTAGGTTTTGATCGGATCTGTCCATGCATGGAGCTACCTTCGTTTGTAGCTCCATGGTCCAAGCAAATACCCTAGCAGTGAAAAATAACGCCGAAAGTAACACACTTGCTTGTACTGTCGGATTGTGGAATTTTCCTTTATATCACTGATATGTTCAAATAACAATGATGCATTTATTCGCCTACACTCAAGATATATAGTTAGGTTTAAATCCCCCCCCCCCCCCCCGTTCAAAGAAATGCAGAACGCATGCATTGGTATGTTGAATTGACAAATTGATAATCACTTACGTCACCAAATGAATACTTGTTGTGGATAAGTGTCATGTTATCTATGTTTTCTTGTCTCTGATTAATACAATATCTCAAGGACAAACTCCAAAAAGAGTCTGATATCACTTCGCATTCTTCCACAGCGTTGCAATCTAAATTCTGTGAGGTATAAAATCCAACTCCCCACCTTTCTTCCGAATTTCATTATTTGCTTTTAGAAGCTATGGAGTGTCTTGTTTTATATTTCTATAAGAAAAATTAATATGTGATCAAACCAAGGCTGTACATTTAGAGATTTGCATTTATATATTATAGGTAAAATCTTACTTATTGGCATCATGATGGGATGACGCTTCAAGGCAAAGCTTCAAGTTTGATCAATTTGTATTTTCATCTTCTTCTTTTTTCTGTAATAGGGCCTAGATCCAGACATTCCCTAACGGCAAAATATCAATACATTTAATTAAAATTTAAGGGTAAAATTGATTGTCAAGTGTGAAAGTGATTTAAATTGTGATTGCTTTAGTTCATAGACATCTAATAACAATAGGTGAACTCATGGTATTTAATGACTCAATTAGATATACCCTCTGCCATCTGCATCATGACATTACATTTCCCAAGTAAAAATCATGTCCCGTGGGGGTCATTTGAGGCCATCTTGGATTTTTAACAAAAATCATTAATATTACTTTTGAACTACACACCATACAGGGACAATAAAACATTTTTTTTTTTTCAGAATAAATGTGCCATGAGAAATCGATTCAGATGATTATTTCTGTGATTAAAACAAGTTTGATACAAGAAAAGGTCCAAAATATGAAAATTTCAGTGTCGCTTACTCTGGAAATTACCCAAATACAGTTGAGCCGAGTCACGTCACAACACGTCACGTCACAAAGTTTTTCTGTTATTTTCTGTTATTTTTGTGGGGTATCCTGAGTAGTCTTCTATCGCACACAACATGTCCCTGATTATGTGACATGGCTATTGTAATCGGTTACAGCTCGTTATTCCGAAGGTTCGTTATTCCGAAGGCTCCTAAGTCCGAAGATTCGTTATTCCGAAGGTTCATTGTTCCGACTTTCATTTTCGGATTAATGAATCTTCGGAATAACGAACCTTCGGAATAACGCCACAAATGTTCGGATTAACGAACCCTTTTTCATTTTCGGATTAACTAACCTCTAGGTATAGGGAATTTGTGTGTTTCGGATTAACGACCCTTCGGAATAACGAACCTTCGGAATAGCGAACCTTCGGAATAACGAACAGCACCCTTTGTAATCAAGGTATGTTTGAGTGACTTTACTGCCAGGTTTTCTGCAAACTTCAAGTCAAGCAGAACTCCTCTGAGATACATCTTCAACTCATGCTTCATACCGTCAGTCCCATATACTTATTTCCAAGTCAAAGCTGAACGAAACCAAGACATGCCGCAAAAATAAACACGAAAGAATAGTGTAGGCCTACGGATTCATGGAATCAAGGAAAACCCAAAGGAATGCACTGATGACATCATCTGCCGTCTCTATCAAAAGACGATATATATAGTATAGACCGCTCTCACACGGTGGCGTATCTAGGGAAAACGGCGCCCGGGACAAGCGCAAAAATTGCGCCCCTAATTTTTGAAAAAAGTGTTCAAACCCAACTCTATCCCGGTAGGGACTTTTTAAAAAAAATGTCCACATGATTTGTTTTTCAAGCACTTGAAAGCAGTCTTTTTAGGGTGATTTAAATGTAATAAATTTTGATAAATTTTGACGAGCGAACGTAGCGAGCGAGCCGAAAAATTGTATTTTAGCTTACAAAACATGAAAATGTTGTCATTTTTTGGTTATTAAATCATTCAATTCTAATCAAGATATACTGACGGCCTTATAGATAACGATTTATACCGACAAAACGAGGACTTAAAAAACTTAATACTCTGAATTAGGACGAGCGAGTGTGCAGAAATTTGTATATTTCTGTGTAGAAAACATTGCACTGATCTCATGGTTCGTTGTACTTGTAAATCATACAATGCTGGCACATTGTTATATGATGATTTGCCCTGTATATCAAATAACAGGTCATGCGACAATTGAATCCAAAAGCTTGCTAAAACTTACAAATCAGTGTGAGCATTTTCTGAACATGTTTGTATATAGAAAGTGCTACTAAAACTGAGCTCTATAGACCTTTTTTTGTGATCACCGCAAGGCAACTTCATATTTACCTTAGATTTGACAGAACTGCAGAAACAAGTGGAATAATTAATCATCCGAAGTCGTCAAACATGAAACTTGTACTTTAAATTTCTCATAATTCTATATGTCGCCCCCTTGTGTCCAAAAATGGGAATTCATCGATAAACATTGTGTATACTGATTTGTTGTTGTTCTTGTTGCTTTTAATGAGGAAATGTCTGTGATGACTTGTACATGATTTGGAGGTAGTATATTGAATTATATGAACTGAATTATATGTATAATGAAGTAAATTGAAAAATTTGTCTGTTCGTTTTTTGGCGCCTCCAAGGAGTGGCGCCCGGGGAACGTGACCCCCCCCCCCCCCCCGGGAGATTTTGCAAAAATAAGATACGCCACTGCTCTCACAGAGTCTCCTCATCCAACAGTACATCTCACCCCAGGGCCACGCCCAATACTCGTCAATCTGTGTTCATATCGCACTCGATCAAAACTCATCGAAAAACGGTCAAAACTAAAAGGCACCGGCATCTTCATCAATGAAGATGTGACAAGGAACAATCAGGAACGTATCCACAAAGTCCGCAAGTGCCCAAAGGTGTCTCGTGCGTGGACCATTGACGAAAGAAGAATATAATTATGCAGATATACCCACCACGAATGGACAAATAACAAAGAAGGTGATAACTTGTGAGAGTGATCTACCAAAGTTGCAATATTGCCTTTGTCAATTGCCATTTGAATAATCACAGCTGGTTGGAACTGCAGCTCTCGACGGAAGTTCAACTTGTAGCTTACCAACTTGCCTCGTACCCCCTTGACCAAACAGAGCCAGGTGGTCGAATATTATAAGGTATATCTCGACGCAGTCGAGAGCATGCTACAGCGTGATATACCAAAATACGGTGCCGTGGCATCATCTATTCTGCACTCAAAATATCACTTTTCTTTTCAGTTCAGTTCATGTCAGTTCGTTTTATTCATTTCATTTGTTCACCTGTAGAAATAAAAATGTCAGCTCATGAAACCCAGAAGTGCCCCCCCCCCACACACACACACACTTTTGAAAACGCTCCGCCAGCCCTGTATAGATCAACGACAACCTAAAAGGAGCAAGGACAAAAAAAAAAAAAAGATACAACGGGAGGAAAAGAGATATCAACGTTCTTTATGGAGAGTGGTCAGAAGACAGTGTGCATGTTTATGGACAGTACAAATGATTGAATTTCTTGACGCCTCTCATGTCAGTTAGCCACTATGAGTGTCAAAGTTTGCAATTAGAATCAATGAGATTTGCAACGCTCGCGTGAAAAAATTGTTTAACGATAACCATTAGGCCTATGCTATTGACAGATAAGCTATACATTGATAAAATGGAACTGAGAGAGACAAGAAAGCCAAAGGAAGAACTTTGTCTAAGGGCGGCGCCAATCTGCATGGCAATGAAACGTGCTTGTGCTTACATCATCATCTAATATTTCATCGATCTGATATCTTGATAAAGAGCAGAGCTAAAATGAATGCTTACTGTGGCCGACAGTATCCAGAAATCTATGATAAATAACCTCTATTTTCAGAGATGGAAAAGGCTTACAAGGAAATGACGTTAAATATAGTATCATATAAAACGCAGAACAGAATTGTTGTGCGCAAAAAGAAAGAAGGAAATTTGCATTATGAAAAAAAAACCCTAAGTTCTGATTATGACGATATAATCGATATTTCATTTCAGATAATGGACTCAGCTTTAAGCTGGCATCATTAGGATGTCATAATGTGACACTTTGTTTGGTGATGACGTCGTTGTCTAATTTACATATGAAACCTCAACTACTATACTATATGCTGTTTAGCGAAGAGATGTTAGACTTTCAAACTACCATACCCTAAACACATTTAGCTTTAAGTGTGATTTCTCAGAACTTTCTGTCTTTGACTTAACTTCTTTTTAAAGTCAATAAGAATATTGTGTAGACCTTTCCTATGTAGATTAAAGAAGAGAAAATACTCGGGGAATATATGTGTTGAGCTATATTTACATTTTGAGTGCTTCCCTCTTTTTCTGTACCATCTTGTAGCTTGCTTCAAAGAGCAACAAGGGTGGAGACTTGGCATTGGTTACCACGTGCATGAAATACGACTTTTTAAAAGTTGATTGGTTTCTCCAGAATGTTAACAGCACGCATAGTTTGGATCGCGTACCGGAAGATCATGGAAAACTACTGATTTTGTTTGTTATACCAGCGAAGAGAGGGGATTTTGCACATTTATGGTAAGGAAAGTAGCAAGTATATACCCTTCTTTGATTGGATATTTGACTGGTGATTTGACGACAGCATACAGGCAACATAGAAGAAGCAAGCGAATACCGAGAAGCAAGAGCAAGCAGGAGCCGCTGAACTATTTACATGCTGTTAATAGAGGGAAAATAAAGTTAAATGATCTGGTTCTTTTCCAACTATTGACAAATCAGCAGAGTTTTTTTCATGATTCAAATATATAAACCATCCTGTTTAATATAGGTTTTCCCGCCCAGTTTCTTCAGATTTGCATTCGATTTAAAGATGCGAGCATTCATTTTCGAGCGAATTTGAATGATCATCGAGATCAACATTCAAAAAGCTAAGTCTTTTATTCAATTTAATTTCATCAGCATTCGAATTCCTGATTTTGTCACATAAACATATAAACAGCGCGTTAAAATTAAAAATGCACGTGAAACGCACTCAAATTCGAACCAGCACAGCTGCGATGAACATTAAGGAATTCAAATTAACGAATAGGCAAACATTTACAGCATCTGGGCAGTGTTTTTCGTTGCTGCTCATGTTCTTTGTAAATTCTCTATCTGTTTGAATAACACAGATACAACCACTCTCAGACGTACATGCTAAGGTGCCTGGCGCGTTAACAGTTCGACGGCTGAAGAGACTGAACATCGAAATTATGAATAATCATGTGAAAGAAAGAATATCCCAATGCAGTGTATCTCATACACATTTCAAACCTCAAACGTGACTGAAAACAAAATCTGTAATACGACTGTCGACCATGACTGTAATCACACTTGACATATCGATGTTTTCATGTGATCTCTCATTATGTAAGCAAAGTCGGAGTTTAACAATTCTGTAAAATAATGTGATATCCATTTTGATGGGGATATAAAGTGAAACTAGCCGAATAAAAAAAATGAAGAGGAGATGTTGAAATTGAAATGATAACACTGAACGTTGATCAATTTACATTCATCAACGTAAGAATATTCGTAAGAATTGCATAGAATTACAGAATTTGGTTATGCTAATTGAATTTGAACGTTTAAAGGTCAAAGTTGTGTGCCCATAAATGAAATTGAAACTGGTATTTGGTGCGAATTTGAACGTCTATCCAACTGGCGCGAAATTGAATGCCAACTTTGAGCCGTTTAATTGAATGAATTTCTCTTTAAATTGAATGAAATAAAATCTAAAAGGAATGACATGAAATGGAATTGAATACTCAAAGAATTAACATGAACCGTGAGAGTAGAGCATTGACAAAAATCCCTTGAATTTGAACGCCTTGTCATTAATTCGCATGCAAATCTGATGAAATTGGGCGGGAAAACCTATAATACAGCTCAGATGAATTTTTGTAAACATCTACACAAAAAAAAAAAAAAAATCTTTAGATTGATTTTGAAAGAATCTAAACTTGGGGCCACTTTTGTACATACTATCACAGAGCCTATTTCAAAATTTTAGTCCAACTAATGTAAACGTAGACTGAGTAAAATAGTTCTATAGTTAAAGGCAAATAGAATTCATTAGAGATGAGCATTGGGTATCTGTGAAAGGAGGATGGAGGTGGCCCAGATATAATGCTTTAATGTAAATAATACTACTAATGGAGATTGAACATCCTAACAAATCAATCACTGTTTAAAGCCACTGAAAAAATGCAGAATAATATTCTGGTCCCAGCTCTTGAACAAGAGCCTAAAATGTTGACAATTGACAGACAGAGGTCATTACTGCTTGTGGTTACTTCAGGTGTGACAAAACGTAATCAATATAATTATTTATCGCAAAATCAGACGTTTCATATTGTTTTAAAACGTGTTCAAGAAAACAAGAGTTTCTCTTTTTGCAGTTTTCAGCCTGTATTGGTAATTTAAGCTCGAAGCCTTCTTTTTTTAAGACATCCGTTATAATTCAAGATAAAGGGAATTCAATTTAGACGTATACTTGGATTCAATTAATGCAGATATATAAGTCGTATCAGTAAAGTTTTAAGGAAAATCGGTCAATATAATCATTACTTGTTTAAATTTTGGTTAAATCCGTGTGCATAGGACTACAGCAATTCGTGATGGCACAAGGGCAACCTTGTAAAGAAAATTAGAGGAAAATTCCACAAATTTTGTTTTTATGCATAGTGGATGGTACACACTTCTTTGTCACTTCCGTATGTTAAGGGGAATACTATATTACCCCTGCCTTCAAATCCCACCCTGAAGTCAAATGCTCGTTCATTATGATAATAAAATGAAAAAATAATATGTTAAGTTTTCATTACAGCAATGTAAACTTCGATATTTTTGTGATAAAAATTAGGGAATGACACATGCAGAGAACAAAGGAAAAACAATCGAGTATGGTCCAGTTGTTATGCTGCAGTACAAGCCATGAATATCACGAATCATGTACATCTTGGTACAAGCAATCGCACACCTGGAACTCGCTTGGCTTCATGTGTTTAGTTATTGGCTGGTCATATCGGGACAAACCAGACACGTAAACGTGCAGAAGACAGGGGGAGCGCTTTCAACCATCAACGGTAGATAGCGTATATAGGGTGTATAGGGTGTGGCGCAGGTTTGTGTGTGATATTATAATACGCCGTTATGGAAAGACACCGCCATTTCAACTCAAGCGATTCTTTCGACCAGGGAGGTGGAAGGGGCCTCCATCAGCCTACATTTGTCGTCACATGTTTTGTCGTTGGTGAAGGATTCTGGTGTCAAGGACTTCCTTTAAAATGCAGCGACATGGGAGAAAAAACGAAGGCTCTATCAATGTAATAAGAGCCACGCGTTCTGCGCACGAAGTCATAGTCGTGTCAAACATGACGTAGATTAAATAATTGGTGTTGCCATTGCATATTGAGAGTCTTTGAATTTTGTTATGAAACATATGGCTGCACAGACCACAAATCTCAAATTTACACCACAAAAATGCAGCTTTTAAGTCCTATGCATGGAGGGAAACCACTTTCTACTCTCATCTTAATCAAAGGTAGCAAGCATTCCTATTTCTGACACTGACTTCCAGCTAAGCCAACGTAACACTCGAACCCGATTCAATCGAATCATTACAGTCGAGCCCATTAGCTCTTATACTCCTGAGGAATTAAAACATCAACAGTTCGACTTTTACGTGCTGTAATTTCTGCGCTGTATTGCGAAGCGTCGAAACAGTATGTGTGGACCTGGTTTTCCAGATTCATTATTGGCGACTCAAGGCCTAGAGTGCGCACGCGCTGCTCGTGACGCCATTTCCACGACCAAATTGACGACTGCTTTTTGGCCGCACACCGACTGATCGAGAAAGTGGATTCCTCAGAAAACCGCTTGCAGTCCACCAGTAAAATTAGTTTGTATGTCGGGCTCTCCTGTCATCATTCAAGTTGAGAAACAAATCTAAGGTCAGTTCCATAATGGTTCTTCTCAACTCTTGATTGCATCGTTTTAGATATCAATGATTCATTTTGGTGATGTGTTCTTACTTATCTATAAATATGTATTCATTCTCGTTTATTATGATTTGATGCACGTCAGCAGTATTGATGTCAAGAAGAAGAAGAAGACGAAGAAGAAGAAGAAGAAGAAGAAGAAGAAGAAAATATCAAACTCCAAAACCCTATAATTGCAGGGATTCTTGTAGGTAGACACTATTTGTTCTCCCATGAAGAAGAGGATGGTGTAATTACATATTTGTGTCTGTATGTGTATGTGTGTTTGTGTGTGAGTGTGTGTGTGTGTGTGTGTGTGTGTGTGTGTGTGTGTGTGTGTGCGTGTGCATGAAAGCGTCAGGGTGGCGTTGATCATGACAAGAAGCTGAAATTAGTGGATTTTTCTCCCTCTGATGATCAATACTTTGAAATACCAGTGATATTTTGCAGCGTTGTTGACAGTCCCAATGATCAGACTTACATCTCCTCTTTAGGGCTTTAGGAAGATTTATTGCACATCTCATAATTATTATCATATCTGTTCTCTTAAAGATGCTATTTGCTTGGAAATTTCGAAAATCGATTGCCATAACTGTCCTACGTGATCCCAAACTGAAAAAGAGGTGGGGGGGGGGCACGTTCTTTATGAAGAAATTCAAATTTGTGAGTTCACGGGGAAAAATTCCATTACATGTTTTTTTTAGGATGCATATCATTATGTTGGTATACCGTTTATCATTATAATGTCTTTGCGGATCATGGTTTTGTATAATGCATTTCCACTGCATGTAACTTCTGGTATAGTGTAAAAAGATATAGTGAAGAAACAGTTGCAGAAATATTTCTGCCTTGAACAGAAATAACATTATCAAAACTAACAGAATGACAAGAAAGATAAAAAATTCCCATAATCGTTTTGCATGCGTACACACACACACACACACACACATAAGCAAGCAAGTAAATATATAGAATTTACAGGTGGTAAAGACAGTATATATCACGTGATATCTCGTAGGCTAATACTCGTGGATTCAATGGTTATTTAAAGGGGAAATCCGAAAGTATAAGTATAAGTTCTTTGAACAGTCGAACAGTCTTATACCGTGAATGGACACCCGATATTTTACCGAAACGATTATTAGAAAGTGTCAACCCGTGCTTTACAACGGGGGCGGTCATGTTTCTGTATCTTGCGAGAAAGACTTTTACAAAGGACGAGAGTGTAACGAAATCCATTCGGGTATGCCAACACTGTGTTCATAGAGCATGGCTGAAACAGTGATTATGTTTAGAAAGGATTAGATTCGCGAGTCAAGATCATATCCAGTGCTGGAAAGACCTCTGCAGCACGTTTGCGATCATGTTACCAAGGACACGTGATGAGAACGTTTGTAATGTTCGAAGTCGTCATACATTTACACAACACATTTTCTGAGTAGCTCTTTACAGATCGCAGGGTGGAGAGAAAAAAAGTCAATGTTTGAATGAAATTTTGCCCTGCCTTTTTGCCTTTTTCAATGAGTAGTCATGGCAGTGAGAAGAGAAATCGATGTAATAACTATGCCTACACGTTTGTGAACTTTTTCTTAGAGGCAGATGGTCAGATGATACCAAAGAAAGGTTTCATAATGAAGTGAAAATGATTCCGATTCTCAAGTTTTCATATCAATCTCAACGATTAACATTGCTCTACATATAAAAAGAATGTGTAGAAAGGAAGTGATTAAAGTATTATAAGCGTATAACTGTCTTACTGTTACAAGATTGCTTTGTGATGAAAAACATCTTATTAAGGAAATTTATGAAGATAAACCAACTGTATTTGGCGTCACTTACGCCTGTTTCAGAGTGCATGTGCGATGTTTTTAACGCTATGTGATTTCAGGCTTTATTTGGTCAGGAACCTCCCATACACCTGCCACAAACGAGAAATAATTTTGCTTTCGACAATTTATGTGCAATGAGGAGTTAATGGTGATATGACCTCAAGAAGTGTACAAGAGTGACAATCTAGAAAAAAAAAGAGAAAATGACTATATAGAGTTGCACTTAATAAGAAAAAGACGTCCATTATCAGCGAGAAGATAATTCTTCAGATATACAATACACCTGTTCTTCCTGTTAGTTGTACAGTAGATAGTTTGAAATGTCTTTTACATGGTCAAAGTTAAATGTGAAATACTCATTACTGTTTTTAGAAATTCAAAAGTTTTTTCCTTTTTTATTTGCAAATCGAGATGGTGTACATTTCAGAATACTGAAAGAGAAAACCGAAGAAAAAGGAAAGTGGTACTGGTCAGGGCCGGCGCAGTGTTTTCATGAGCTGACAAGCAAAAAACAAAACAAAACAAAAAAAAAACGCGTCGGCTCATCTCTTCTCCCCGTCCACTTCCGGGTCTCTTCAGCTGAAAAGCAAAAAAAAAAAAAAAAAAAAAAAAAAAAAAAAAAAAGAAGGTCATCTCTCCCCTTCCACTTCCGGGTTTCTTCAGCTGACAAGCAAAACGTTCCGCCGCCATACTTCAAGATTTCTCTATTTCTATTTTAGTGCCACTTACATACTTCCGGGTTAAAAAAAGTGTGGGGCCCAAAGTGATGACACCTTATGTATTCCTTTGTATGGTGCCCAAAAAGTGTGGGGGCCCGAGCCCCCACGGCCCTCACGGCTGCGCCGGCCATGCTGGTTTAATCACTCAGCTTTTCTGCTGACGCTTGATGTGATGGTGATCTTCTACCATCTTCTTCTATGCTAGTTTGCCTTTATAGTCCATTCCACAACGCCCTTCGCTGAGATGATACCAAGATATAATGGCTTTCTTCGTTATGCCGAAATAATGTTCATTTGAGTTGAACTTTACCTGTTTTATCCTTTATATCAATACACCAAAAGACTGGGCCAAATCAACAATCTAGAAGATTGTCAACTTTTTTTATAGCTAGATCGTTACTAACTCAGTACATACATCATTGGCAACTTGGTAATGTTGTGATTAAAATCTTACCGGGTTATTTTGTATGATGGTTGAGTATAAAGTACTGCTGCAATTGCTTTTTGATACTCTTTCCTGCGTCTCTTTTTGTTTATATTACAGTACGTTTCATACGATCATGTACCAATATGTGTAAACCGGGTGATGAAAGTAGATGGAAAGAAAACATGTGCAGTATCGCATTAATATGATTTATCATCAAGTTATTGCCTGTAAGTTATTGATTACCGCTAAAATTGACTATCAGTCTTCTGTTAACTTTTTGTATCAATTTCAATTAATGGCTTGTCATCATCATTATCATTGTTAATTTAATTATCATTAGTATCATTATTGATATATTTTATTAATGACAACTTAAAAAAAAAAACTATTAGGGGGAAAACAACTACTGCAAATCATGACTGTGGCAAGTGGCAGGTAAGGAGTTTAGTTGCATGGTTAACGAAGTTCCTTGGTAAGATACTGTTAGGAAGGTCAACAACAAGTAAATGAAAAATTCTGTCTCAATTTTTTTTTTTTTTTTTAGAAAAGGGACGAACACTTTCTTGCAACCTCGAGGCAACTTCGATTATGTAAATTCATTTTTGTTTCCCCTTATTGCCAGCATGACCATTAGACTGTTAATTGACAGATATCGGCAGCTACAGTAAATAGTCCACTTCTTTTGTTGACAACGCGCGTGCTGTCATCGCTTTGAGCTATGACAGTGACGCATGGTCATGAATAAAACAATATACGGGCAAACATTCTCGCAAAACAGTATGTTATGGAGAAAGGGCATGCGCGTTTCTTGGGGACGACCGGACGATGGTCATTCCTTATTAATCCACATACAGCTGTCTAAATACTCTCATTCTCCTGGTCAATAGCAATTGACACATCAAGTCCATGGTGATGTTTTTTTGAATTATCATCTTCTTAATGTTATCTTGGCACTTCTGACTTTCATTTAACATCTCATACCGGAGAGAGTAAGATAGAAGTGACTGGATTCGTGAAATCGAAGCGAAATTCACAGTACATTTGCCAGTGGGACTGTAATCTTCTGAACTGAGTTGGCAAATTGAGAAACAATTACAAATTTAGCGATTAAGAAGCTAGCAAAAATTTCTTGAACAGAAAAAAAATCTAACTATGAAGTATTACCAACACAGGGACGTCGGATCCTTTTATCTTTTAAAAAGTGATAGAAAATGATGAAAATTTAGCAAAAACCCGTAACTCTCCTGGGGTCTCGCCAAGAGATTCTTCCCATGGGGGGGGGGGGGGGGGGGGGGGGTAGCATTGCCCTTTGATCCCCCTTCGGTCCTCAGCCCCCCCCCCCCCCCAACATTAAACGTTCCGTGCCCCAGTAACAATTTGCCCATGCGGTTAACTGAAAGACTTTTCTTTTTAACTTTACGGTATTATAAACATTGATAATTAACTATCAAAATACAATAACAAGTACGACATGAAACCACGGAAGTGTAATTTCAAGCATTTCGGATTTAAAACTACTTTGCAACACACACACACAAACACACACACACACACACACACATATATATATATATATATATATATAATATAATCATACATAAAAGTGTACGTTTATGGTATAGTATTATCTATCGTAATGATGTTTGAGTACTATACTAATGGAAATAAACAAAGAGAAAAAGGCAATGAAAAACGAAAGCAGGGGGTAATATATATATATATATATATATATAGATGTATATGTATATATATATATATATATATATATGTGTATATGTATATGTATATATATATATATATATATATATATAAATCAAACACAAAAGTATACGTTTATGGTATAGTATTATCTATCATAATGATGTTTCAGTACTACTAATGAAAATAAACAGAGAGAAAAAGGCAACGAAAAACGAAAGCAGGGGTATTTGGTATAGAAAATGAAATAAAAGATATTATAGATTGAGGGAGAGGAAAATGAAACGAATCGGGAAATCCTTCCCAACCGATCCAAACCAATTCACCGCCCCCCCCCCCCCCCAGCCGCAGCTGCACCCCTTTCAATGTAGCTTACTCGTTTGTATTACCAATAATGGATTTAATAAATCATCAACGGTGGGTTTCATCAACTATGGATCGTGAATTAATTCACAAGCATTTTTTCAGACCTATTCCCTACACAGCAATGAGGTTGGTGTTTCAATTGGCACGTGTAAAGGCATCACGTGACTCATAGTTTCGCCTGAAATTAATAGAATTTAGTCTCAAAATATAGGAATACTGTTGTAGATATGAATGCAGCAGAGGGCTTCTTTCGTTCTTTCCAATTCGCATCTTCATGTTTCTCCATACTTCGAATAGCTGAGAGTAAGGTATTGGTTCTTTCTTGTTATGATAGCTCCTTAGTTAATACATATTGATGATTAGCAGGGATTCTTTTGTTGCGTGAGAACTATACTTGAACCTCAATACGTTACCAAATTTTTAAGGATACTGAAATATGACATCGATATTCATTCTCATAGAACATCCACTGAAAACATAAAAGTGAATTTACCAAAAATTTTGCTTGCAAAGAATGTTATGTCTAATAAAATGAGTGGGCACGAATGTGGATGGATGCCGACATATACAATGGTTTGGCGTCAAACCAATCAACCTAATACACGCGCTGCTATAGACGTCGCCAGGACATTACACATAAAGCTAAATGGGTAATTAATTCTTCACACGTGCACTGCACAAACGACAAATGGTGAGAAAGAAAGTTGTCAGTGTGTGTTTGTTTAATCTGCTCACCAAAAACACACACTGAAAGTAAATGTGTATCTTCTCGTCAAGGTTCGGACGTGCAGCAACCAAAACGGAGAATACTTGCCTGAATATGTTGATATCTCATTTTCCAATTCAATTCAAGTCAATTCAATTCATTTTGATTAAATGTAATTTAATCTAATTCAATTTAATTTAATTCAATTCAATTCAATTTAATTTAATTCAATTCAATTTAATCTAATTTAACTTAAAGTTCAATTCATTTCAAGTCAATTTAATTCAATTCATTTTAATTCAATTCAATAATACTTTATTTCCATCCTACAATTTGTATACTTTGTTTCGCTCCAGCAATTTATGTGTCAGTCAGCAATTGATATATCATTCGAATTTTTATGCCATCCAACGTTACAGTGTCAATACAACGACAGCGTTGCTTACTTATTCGTAAAAATCGGAAATAACAAATGAAGCATAACCTATATTTGTAAAAACAAACACACAAACAAAAAGCAAGCAATCAAAAAAAAAAATCCAATTCTTTCACATTCTTCCAGCCCTCTCCCTTCCGGAGTTCAATTTTCAATGGTTTCTCAATATTTAACGCATGAAACATGAACCCATCGATTTTCCGACACCACATTTCCGTGATTTTCGTGCTGGACCTGTTAATTTTTGGCTTATGATATTCATTGTAAGTGTTCCATAAGGTGGATAGAGAGAGAGAAAAAAAACTTTCTTTCATTTCAATTTCCGGGTATATCTTCATATTTTGAAATGGATGACGGTATGATAACAAAATGCGTATCAATCATTCATGAAAGAATACAAATATCTTAAGCATTTATCGTCACAGAAGAAAGGGTGTTAGGACAAAATTGATCATTTCGGCAAACGATAAAATAATGTAAAGAAAATATGAAGGAATCTACCTAAATGCAGGATTGTAATTCTCCTAGGATAAATATTTTGTTTTCAACTATAGTTTAGTCGCTTTGGTGGCATAAATTTCAAAAATCTTTCAATTGCTGACTTCATTGATTGAATCTTGACTTGGCACTGCATTGTAAAAGTTGCTGTTTTTCTTTTAAATTATTCTAAAGTTTCTTTTGATTTTGAGAAGATACAGTGGTTTCAACCAGTTTCCATTTTATCTTTCTCTAATAACGATACATGCACCGGAATTCAGAGGTTTAAAATTTGATGATAAAAACTTTTTTTTTTCTGGAAAATCTCCCCTGGACTTGATGGATGAGGTGAGACCGTCAAGTACTTTCGCGCGCTAAGATGATACTGGTGTGGGTGATGTTCACATACCATGCGCCACCATCTCTTTGGATGTGTTTGCTTTTGTGAAGATTGATTCAATTTAAGAACCGGCGGTGACAAAATGATTGATCTCGCAATTTTTTCAACAACCCTAACAGATGACATATATTGACAATCCCAGAACTCACGGATACATGGGGGGGGGGGGGAACAGAACAAACACAACTATCAAATAATACGAAATAATAAACGTACTGGTGAGAAGGCGCCATTTCCAGTTTGAAAAGGCACTTAGCACGCTTCCCCCTTTTTTGTGCTCTGTTCATTGTTAGTGTTTCATGAGCTATAACGAAAAAAAATGTCTCTCAGTTGGGGCCTTTGATGTAGTTTTGTTTTTGTTTTTAATCTGTTGCAATATTTTTCAAGTCTATTAATTGCAAAAATTTGTGACTAATTCTCATCTTGGCCATATAAGTTTCAGTAAACAAAAGTTAATTTTTCTCTGTAACATTAACTTATATATACATTTTTGTTATTAGATTTTCTCTCTCATCTTGAGTACATTTATAGTGAATTTAACCTTACTGGGAGGGGGGTAGAATCTATACAAGTGGACCCCCATCTCCATCCTCCTATCAATTTATCACTATAATGTTAATTTGTATGATCCCCTTCTAAAGTATGATGTACCCCCTTTTATTGATTACTCATGTTGAAATTCTTTATTTTCATCTTCACGGTGCTTATATTACCATCGATTGTGTTGAGATGGAGAAAAATAAAAATGAAGTTGAACTTGTATCTGTTCCGCTTCATCCGTCACTTAGTTACTAGTATGCGGTAAAATTTAGAGAGATGTCAAGTTAACGGGGACAAGATGATCAATTAAGAATATGTAAGTGCTTTTAAGTAGGTTCAATCATACTTCTTTATTCTCAAATTCAAACTTTTACAGGTTGATCACCATGCTCTATCATGTTTATAATATTCCGATGTGCTTCTTAGCTGGATATCATGAATCATTTCTTTTTGTTATATTTGATGTATTTTTCACTTAGAAATATGAAAATAAATTGTGAAATTGAAATTGAAATTGAATTTTATAGCAAGAATACCCCCAGCATTGAGTTAACCTGAGATAACCCCCACAGTCAGTGTAAGTAGTATTGATTGATTGATTGAGACCAGAGGAGGCCATTATTCGGCAAAATAGAATACAAGAACATACAATAGTGGCGTTTGCAATGAGAGCCAGACAGCCTTGAAAGCATCTTGTGCTTGTATTAGGATGCATACACATGAAAATACTATATACTTTACAATGGCAACATAATATTACAAATAATTCTGTGTGAAGTCAAGTAGATAAACAAGACACCATCATATATACTCACACACACACACACACACACACACACACGCAACACACAACACACACACACACATGCAGTATACATAAGGATAGAAGACAGGATAGATTAAAAGAACATTGTCTACTCAGTCATGGTTAACTGTTAAAAAAAAAGAGCGCTTCAGTAAGCACTTAAATCTAGAAAGAGTTGTGCTGCATTTCAAAGCAGCAGTTATTGAATTATGTATGTCTTCAAAGAGCCCCACTTTCATAATTACTTATATAGGTCATGCAGGTGCCTGTACATGACAATTCACACACCTGGGTTAGGTGGGACAGAGTTAGTGAAATGCATTTGGTGGTAGAAGACTTAACGGTGCACCACGTTTATTTCCTGGGTATATATGAAAGAAAGAATACGTGATGCACCGTTAAGCCTTCTACCAGCCAATATGAAATGTCTTCTCAAAGATCTTTGACAGCAGGGATGACTATAGACGAATACAGTAGTACAGGAAACTAGTAGCGATCATTGTGACTAGAAAATACCAGTGGCATGAGATCAAAGTAACACAAGTAATATGACAATGGACGTTAATGATACGATCATACACAAAGCAATGAATGCAAGCCTTGATTATCATTCAGCACAATGTTAACATACATGTAAGCTTTGCCGTAGTGGAGAAATCCGATGTTGCCGATAGTAATGACTTCAATGATTAGGACCGACTTTTATGAAATTATTGTTGAATTAAGGAAAACGTATAAAGCCAGATGGTTAGCAATGTTAACTTTTCATGGTTGCTTGTGATGAACTCTTTATTACGAGAAATGTAAAAAAAAAGTAATAATAAATGAAATCTGATTTATTCAAGGCAGTAATACAGCCGACAGAAAGGGTCTTTCAGCGCATGAAAACAAGTGTTGTCTCTCAGCGCAAGCCATTCGAATGATGTAGATAACGTTGATCAATTACGATTCAAACTCAGGTGTAACGGAAAATTTTCCACTGTAGTGTCTAAATCTACCCACAAGTAGATTTTCACCTGCGTGGTTCTATAGCCAGGTTGCCAACAAATGTGGAAATCTATATTGGCATTATATAGGTGTAAACGTTAATTGTGATGGCGTGAGGAGATTTAATAATTGCAGCCCTAAAATTACGAGTCCATAAAAACAATTTTCGCAGTTAGAACTCAACCATGACCGACCTATTAAATGGGGGAAATGCCCATAAAAACCCAGGTATACAATGATACGTAGCTAAATTTAGTCTAATTTGATGTATCCTGAAGAACTGTCAATTAGAGAGTATAACTATGCTTTGAAAATCTGTAAAATCCCCCATTTTCATTAATTGCGTGACTGAGAGACAGTGAACTGGTCTAGTGTTGAGAAAGGATTTAACCGAGTACAATGAGGAGCATGCATGGTTATTATGCAACAATAAACATACGGTATCATATATACAATGCAAATGCATGTCTTCGCCATGCCATGATTTCGTGTTTACACACCGAGCTATAAAACTTCTGTTATTTGGTTAACAGGTAGGTATTTCCAGCGGTTCAGTGATATTTCATAGAATTGAAATGAATTGAATAACGTCTCGAAAGGTTTCAAGCTGACAAGGGGAAAGTCCTATTTTAAGGCTTAGATAGTCATATTTTGAGGATGATCGTGATAGTGGAAACGTTGGCTTTTAATCTGTCTTGACAAACAACTATAACTGTCACGTGACTGAAAGTGCTGATGACGATGAGGGCTTTGATACCCTGAGCCACTCACAATGACTCAGGACAAATATGGGTATACCTTCGGGTCTTCAGTTCAAATCTTCAGTGCAAAAGGGCATCTCCTTGCCAAGCAAAGGTAACAGTCGTCATTATAGTGACGATGCTAAAGATCAAAAGGGAAGCTGCTGTGGGCTTGGTGGATGAGACAACGTACCATCACACCAAGTCCGCAGTTCCATTACCCCGAATGAGGATATAGTTCCCTTAGGCAGGACGCTTTACCCCCATTACTAATTAATCCTTCAGTGGGGACTGCGTGAGCCGTCGCTCACGTGATTGCTGGCTTTATATAAACATTTATTGCTCCCCCATAGCAGCAACGTAAAGCAGAGCATAATACGAATATATCTACGATGATATGTAGTTATAGTGCCACAATCTTGTCCGAATATATTACATATTTTGAAAGAGAACATTTCAAGTAATCTTGTAGAATAAGTTTTTTTCTGATTGCTAATCGGACATTATTCAATTTCAATTTCAAGGTTAATTTCATTTTTCGCCAAAACATATACATTTCACTTCCTTTGATAACAGAAAAAAATATGATAGCGATATGATTTGAGAGTTATTTTACCTCACTCATATTCATGTGATATGATCTTGTGATTTTCCTCTAGTTGATTATTTTTCCTTTTCCTTTTCTTTTTTCTTTTCTGTGATTTTGTATATTCATATGAATTGTTTCATAGAATTATATCATAGTATTTTTTTGTTTTTTTTTATTTTATCTGTGCACAGACATGCTAAAGAACAGCCATGGCAGATGCTTGTGACGTACTGAAATAAAATGATGGAATGAATGAATGAATGAATGAATGAATATATATATATATATATATATATATATATATAAGCGGCCACTGAAAAATCCCCCCGAGAGAAAAGCCATGTTAAAGACCCTGTGTATAGCGGCCACCTGTCTAACGCGGCCAGCGGCCACAAATTTTGTTTCCCGCGGTAGATTTTAACCTGTCTATAGCGGCCAAAAACCCGATGGAGCCGTAGCCGAGCTGATAATTCTGCTTTTTAGCCGTGCCAGTCATTTCTGGGCAACATTCAGTGATCGCCACCGTTGCATTCATCACTTATTCAGTCACAATAATGCACTAATTCATGACTGTGCACATGCTACATCTAGTGTACTGTGCAACAATTTCATAAACACCGGCATTGTTCTAGATATGCATGATACACACGTGTGCATACGTACACACATAAATGTACATGTATATACAACGATGATACATGTACATGTAGGCAATGCACACAAAGTTGGATTACCTGTCTATAGCGGCCACCTGTCTATAACGGCCACTTTTTCCGTATCCCTCGGGTGGCCGCTATAGACAGGTTATATATATATATATGCTTTTCTGGGGGTCGCATAGGTTCATAGTTATCACATAGGGCCTATACCGATTCTTACGGAGCTTTTTCAATCCTCAATTTACAGCTCAAGAACTCCTCCTTTAATGTCATTCAGTGTAAATGAAAATCGTTGTGTAATTATCTACCTTTCAATGAAGATTTTACAAAGACGCCATAAAACATGAATTAAATCATGGACAGATAGGCGCTTTAATTCCTCGAACTCAAAGAATCTTTCCAAAATGACGTCAGCATCAATATGTCCGTACCTGGTTTTGTCCAAATATTTGCCAGATGTCGCGAAGCGTTCCGTCATTCTTCGCTAATGAGTCTGTCCGACAAAGCAAACATTTCGTATCTAATCTTTACAGACAATGAGACTAATGATATTTACTTATATGGGTATATATCAAACTGTTTGGGAGCAAATTAATTAATTCACAGATTTCGCGCCGAGTTATTGTCATACGTCCTTATCAAGGTCCAAAATATGGATCTTTGTGGATAACGACCATGGACAAATTGTAGTGTATATGCGTATAGTATAGTGTATCAAGCTATAGCAAGAATAATCTAATTATCTAATAAGTTGTACCGTTAGGATAAGTGATCCTCCTATTGTTTTTCCTTACTGCTGGTGAGGTAAAAGCACGGGGGGCAGTTACCATGGTAACGCGATTATCGACTAATGTTACACACATACAAAACTGTTTCATGGGATCAATTGGTTTCATGAAACATCTTATAGCATTGGACACCATCATCAATCAGTATCTTATGATATATGACATGTCAAGACGATATAATTGTGCGTTGCTATGGTGACGGCTCTCGTTATCTTACTCACCACAAACACTAACACAAAACAGGGCGCGCGATTCGTAATGCTCATAGTACTCTGGGTATCAGATAGAATTAGATATATAAAGGGGTGTTGGCAACCATTGCCCGAAGACCGTTCGTCCTACTGTGTAAACAAACCGTGTAAGACGTAATATTATACAACCAAAAGGACAGCTTTATCGATATCCATGTATCAACTGTGGAATCCCATCCGTATTTTTTTACTAAGATAATTCCAAACAGAGCTTTGCCACGAGTAGTTTTTTTTTTTTCTGTTCTGCAGTTTCCAGTTGCTGGGGACTTCATTCTTTTTCGGAAAAAATAAGAAGCAGATATGGTTTCAATTTATATCTTGAAGAATAGAACGAAATTGACACATGACAAATCAAAAGGAGCCTTAAGTCTATACACTTCAACTTCAATGCTTTTCACGTCAAAGGTGAAAATTCAATTATTTCGGTACTACACTCTTTTTAGAATATGTTACCTCGTATAATTTACGTATCTAGGGATTTCTCCCGTGTAATATGTGCGTAGCTGAGTAAGATCTGTAAAGCGTATATAAGGGTTGCGTCATCAACTTTATTCGAAGTCCAACGTCGGGAACACTGAACGTTACAATTCTTTTTATTGTTTTTTTTTTTTATCTCCAGGGACGTATACATCGACCGGGTAATATGATTTACACAACTGGAAGGAACTCTTGATGTATATGAAAAAAAAAAACAGTTATATTTTCTTATCCCTTGTAAATAAAAAGTCGTAAGTCACGTAATATTTGACAAACAGATGAAAGGCTGCGAATTTTGAATGTGTCACCATTCCTATGGGAGTATATGCCTGACCCTCAATGACAGAAAACTTGGCTCCGAAATAAACAGGAGAAAAAGAAAAAAATACAGTAAACCAAAAAGAAAGAATGAAAAGTATTCCATCTTCAGTCAAGAAAAATATCTTAACTTTTTTTGGTGGCTCGCTCAGGAATGACTTCTTTGTCACTCTACTAGCAACCACTTAAACCGGTTTGATTAGTTACTTCTTGCTCTCCCAATGTATACAGATATTTATATTGAAATGAAATTATCCTTTTGCAATTTACAAAATGTAAGTATTCGCATGAGCTACCTACTGTATATATTTACTGCTGTTAAGTGGACCCTTTATTTTTTCTCCCCCCCCCCCCAGAGCTTGTAAATGTTTGGTTTGAATCTATGCATACATGCTCTCATACATGCTTGATTGCCTCTAACTTTCATCATACATTGCACTAAAAATATTGTGTACTCAAGATAACTTGTAATTTTCTTTGTTATGAGATGTTCTGTTGTAGAAAAAAGAAAGAAAATGAAATTGATTAGATTGCTTGAACTGAATTGGGTAGAATTGAATTGAACAAAATTATATTCAATCCACGCATGGTTACCTTCATACCCGTTAAGCACGCAGATGATATACACAGTTGTATATATATATATATATATATATATATATATATATATATATATAGTATAAGCAGAAGCCATCAATACATAGTCATATTGCAATCTATCCGGCAATAACGCCAGTGCAAGCCATGTGGATTTGAGAGAGATTTATTTTCATTGGCATATCAAATCTTTTTGATCCTCTGTGAAACCACTGCTTCCTCATTAACGTAGCCAGTGGTAGCTATTTTGTATCAACAATGACTTATAGTCTAGTTGAAAGCGCATAAGATATCCATGTATGTATATACATTGTATATATATATATATATATATATATATATATATATATATATTAGTATACGTATGTACGGATATTTATATTCCACTTCTTTTCATTTATCTATTCGTAAAGTATCAGAACTACACAGCTATCCCTACAATTCATCTTTTTTTTTCTTGTAACCTTGTGTTCTGTACGTGCGTCAAAACAAAAGTTCATTGACTGGCGTCAGGCGTCTGATTGTGACGAGTGTTGTCCCATTTCCTATCATCCATTATTAAACGAACCTTTCAAAACTGAGACCTTGCAAACCTTGAAAAAGAAATGAAAGTACGCTGATAGTACTGCGGTTGGCGAACATGAGGGATGCGCTAGTCAATAGTGCCAAGGGAGATGTATGTGTATCATGAAATTACATGTACGTATGCATGGATTGAATGTTTGTATTTTTGCATGGATGCATAATCACTGTCGTGACTTCTGCATGTGCATCGAGATTATTTCGTTGTATTTCTTTTGGCAGGAGATATTAGTTCCTGAGGCCTTTGCGGGGGCCCCCTTTATCATTGTCGCCAACGCATTATAGCATGTGTAATTTTTGTGAAATAGAAAATTGAAAGAACATCATTTTTCAATTCTTTATCAGCATATCTCAATCTCCACTACAAGGCACAGCATCCTCAAATTACAGAGATCTTTTGATTATTATTATTTTATTATTTTTTGTAGCAACGTACCACTTTTATGTTCAAGTTTGAGTAAAAAAAAATGGAGAACGGTAGGTGTTGATGGATTTTGAAGCATTGACGTTATACATAAAATGTCAGATGTTAGATGAAGATGTGAGATGATTGTGTTATTGTGTTACTTGTGTATAGTATCTTCATGACTTTGAATTAAGTCTAACAACTGGAGGTGTGCTTTATGGCGTCAAACACTGTCTATTTGGTGTGCGGGTATGTGTATGTGTTTGTGTGTGTGTGTGTGTGTGTGTGTGTGTGTGTGTGACAGAGAAAGAGAGAGAGAGAGTGAGTTGCGTGTTAAATAAGATTATAATTGCGGTGGCAGATATATTTCAGCCATCATTTCCCAGAGATTATTCACATAATTACACGGAAATGTTATTGACATAACATGTATAAAGCACATAATTGTATTGGCATATTCATAAATTATATCGTATATTTGTATTCGGTTGTGTACCCAATGTGATACTTAAACGTCATGTTAGATTTTATTTCTATCTGAACATGCAGAAATAAGGCAAGCAAACAAATTCTCTGGATATTATTCCGACCAAATTTATCTTGACCTCAAATTTTCCAGATCATCTTCAAAATAAAATTCAAATTTTCACTGTTTTAACACATTACACACAACCAAATTAAATATCTAGCTAACTAACCGAATAACTTACTATAAAACAAACAATAAAACCCCTACTCCTGTATTCAATGAACTGATGACCTTATCTGCCTTTTATGTTTCTTGATAATTTCAGTATCCCAGCAACGGGGATTGACGGAAGGTTCGCTCGAGTCCACCATTGATCTCAGGAAAGATGAAGGTTGTGATTCTGCTCGGAGCCATCTTTATCCAACTAGGATCATCGATGGCATATGCTCTCGAAGGTTCTGGAAATTCGACAACAATTCCAACTGAGCTACCGGTCGCATCAGACATAACGGCGACGATCGGGTTATTTGAAAGCACACATTCCGGAAAACGTCCGCCAGCCACCGAAATGCAGACTTCCGATATTATGCACGTGCAGCAGCCAACCCGTGCAGAAAATCATTCCACTGTGTTCTTTGGAGTAGTTGAAGCAACGGACGAACCCGACGGCTTCCCGACATCTCCGGAGACTTCGGGTAGCGTAGATTACTCAGACCTGTACAGCGTAGACGAGGAATCCAGTCTGAATTTACCCGAATGGGCCTGGAGGCCGTTGATATGGCACTGGTATCTCATTCTGCAACTTCTCTCTGGTATCATTGGTATCATAGGGAACCTCCTGGTGATCCTCGTGCTCTTCCAGCGAAGAGCGGCCTGCCGTTCCACCGACACCCTCGTCAACGGCCTCGCCATAGCTGACTTCTTGACGTCTGTCTTCGTGATCCCCATACCACATGAGACGAGAGTACCGATGTCGTGGTTGAGCGAAATCTATTGCAAGGTCATCAACACTTCCTTCTGTTTGTGGGTCAGCGTTATGGCGTCCACCTATCTCCTTATGGCGATCTCAGTCGAACGCTACATCGCTGTGGCTTATCCACTCCACTTTTCACGTCTCCTCACCAAGCGTCGGGTCTCGATTGCCATCGCCATCATCTGGGCCTGGGCGTTTCTTTCCACGAGCTGGTCGTTCATCGTCGAGATCGTCGATCCTGTCTCCAGAAAGTGCAAGTTTGTCCTAGCTACCGAGTACAGCTCCTACATTCTGGGCTCATACTGGTTTATCATTCGCCTCGTGCTCCCTATGTTTGTCATGGTACTCACCCAAACCCTGATAGCGCGCGAGCTCCACCGCCAGTCGCTCCGCTTCAAGAACGACAAGGAGAGCGGAACTACGAAGACCCCACACCTGATCGCCAGGAACCGAGTGCTCAAGATGATGTTCGAAGTGATCCTCATCTTCATCGTTTGCTGGGCGCCAAACCTCACCGCCTATCTGGGATACGTCTTCGGCTTTGTTCCTCGCTCCTATTCAGGGAGTGCTCTGCACCACTCTCTGACCGTCCTTGGGTTCTACAACTCCTGCGCCAATCCGTTCATCTACACAGCCCGCCACCCTCAGTTCAGAGAAGCCCTAAAGGGAATCTTCACAGGAAAGACGGATGGAAACGCCCCCTTATTTGAGCAGAAAATGGATAGCCAGAGTGGAAATTCCAAGAGCATGATCGATCGGACTGATAAATCAATGATCAATAAAGCCTAGAGCTAATATTCGAATTAGCTTCTCTTGGCAGACAAGCTTATCTCTCATTTGCATATAGCAATATTTTTTGAATTTGGGCCTTGTAGGAAATAAAGCTCTGAGTTGATTTTTTTTTTCATTAATATAACGTACAAGTGAAAAAATCTTCATCAAGTGTTCTTGACTGGTTATCTGATTAGTAATGTTGAGATTATTTAGATTTTTATCCAAATCCTCTCAGTGATTTTGGATATTTCCTTCCACACTTGTAATTCGTCTTACAGACCTTTAGGACTGGCTAAGTCTAAGTCACTCTTTTATAATTAGAATCACAGCCTTCAATTCCTGATGCGGGTTAGATAGAAAGCTGTAAGTGTGCACTTATGTTCTTTCAATCTTGATATTTTGATGAGAATATCACCTTTTGACATATTTGTTATAAAAATGCTGTTATCATATCTATTTAAACAGATTGAATAATACTTTTTCATTTGCGTATTTGCCCATTTGTACGGTTGTTCTAAACTTGCACTTGCATGTTATTATCTCATATATATTAAGCTCAAATTCTAATTGTCGTGCGATCACAAGCAATATAATTTGTCCCTTTGATATGTTGAACAGACGAATTATACGATATAGGCCTACATGAAAAGTACGGAAAGATTATCATCATTGTTTTGTTTTGTTGGTTTTTTTGGTAGCAGATCATCTCGCAGGATTATTTTGTTATTACAAACTCAACGTACTTTCGGTAAAAGGCAGGTCAGGCGGTTACAGTTGGGTACATAATTAAAGACTGTGTAGACCTATCCTAAGCACTTCTTTCTCAAAGGTGCAGTGACCGCAAGGGGACCTACAGCCTGACCGGGTGATGTTCGTTCTTCCGAAGGTTTGTTCATCCAAAACAAAATAAGGTTCGGTGGTGTGTTTTTTTTTTCGAAGATTCGTAATCCGAAAACGAAAGAAGGTGTGTAATTCCGTAGTTTTGCGCGCACCGTATTGTAAATCAAATAAGACAAGCTGTGCTTTTGATTGATAGGCTCCCCACTTTGGTTCTTATAACTACTACTTATAGACCATTTCTTGCAAATGTAGGTGTTATCAGAATATGCGTTTCAATTGTGTTTGTATACGTCAAAAAAAAAAAAAAAATCCCCAACAAAATCTTATTGTATAGCAAAAACCATTATAACTCGGCTACGTTTTTGTTTTGTGTTTGTGAACACAAAGTGGAAATAAATTCAAATCAAATCAAATCAAATCAAATCAAATCAAACACTGAAGAGGCTGCCTTTGGAAAGGATGTGGGATGCTGCCTATCAATAACGCAATAAAATTATAGCAATACGAAACAAATGACTTATTAACCCTATTAAGCCCAAGCTATTGTGACCCTTCCCCCCTCCAAAAAAAAAGGGGGGGGGGGCACGTTGCTGCCCCCTCTGTAACTTTTTTATTATTTGATATATCATCGTCATATTTGGCACATGGGTAGAACAACTCATACTCCGCATAGTCGAACGTTTGAATTTTCTCATGGTCACCCATGGAGGGGTCTATTTACCAAAATATAAAGAAATACATAGGAAATACGCTAAACTCATGATTTTTCTGTATAATTTCTTTATCCCCATGTATATACGTTTTATTATGGACCAATCATTTTCATATTTGCCATGAATGATAAGCAAGTATAGAATCTTATTACTAGTATTTGTTATGATTGAAATTTCTCAAGGTCATCACAACGCGGCTCTATTCATAACAACATAAAGAAAGACATGAGCCCTATGATGACATTTTTGGGAAAGGTACATGTATAGTTATCAAATTTTCATATTTGCATAATATTGAAATATTGAATTTGCATATTGATAATATCATAAACTTATATTACAGGCATTATTTGGTGAAGGAATCAAAATGACACAAAATAGAAGGGTAATCTTTGGAAAATACAGTTGTTTTCAATTATCTCTATTATCTATTGTTTTATGCCTTTGTCTCATAAAAATAAACAACGGAAATAATAAGAAAACATTTCAGGACCATAATTACTTCACATTTTGCTTCTTCGGCAAATTTCAGACACAAAAAACCAATTTCATACACTGTAATATTGTTACTTGAAATCGGAACAGAAAAAAGATGCAAAATCTGACTGACATGGTTGTCAATTTATGGTTGCCATGGGGACGAGCAATGTCAAATATAAATAATTTACATATCAAAATGTTTGCTATAAGATTTTAGGAAAAATCACCAAATTTGGTTGAAAACTTGCCTAATCATTACAACGATGATATGAAATAGAAACTATTGCAAACACACACACACACACACACGCACAAACAAAAGATAACGACCATATGAAAATAATGGTAATAATTACAATATGTTCCTATTTATTCAGATAGTCATTTGCAATTTTACCACTGATGGTCAAAAACGCCCAGCATTGATATCTGTTTTAAATTCGAGGACATTATCAACTGCGTCCAAGTGCTCACAGAATGTATTGCGTGATTTACTAGCGATGGTCGAACGCGGAGCGGAGTTTACTCGCAATAATCTGATAATTTCCCCCGTAATGTGTAAACTACCGATCTTCTAAAAGACTATGGCAATTGTGGCAGAGATCAACTTCACCATCTACTTGTGTTTAAGACTGTTTTCGTTTGTTACTGTTTTGATTTTGTGTGATTAGAGGTTCTTGCAATAAAGTTCCATTGTCAGTTGTAAGTTGCGTGCTCACTGTGTATTGAAAATGGTGTTTGTTTGTTTGTTTGTTTGTTTGTTTGTTTGTTTGTTTGTTTGTTTGATTGATTTCAATACGGTTTAAAAAAACACTATCAACCTCAGGGCTGTTTTCAGTGAATCCATATATATCAATTTGCATGGTATTAACCAACCAAATATGATACAAAACAAAAAATAGCATTCACAACACGACAAGGAACATAATGACAAAACAAAAATACATTAACAAAGCCTGATTAAGGTAAAAGAAATCATATAGATACAAAAAAAATACGATATCATCAGTTAGGTTATATTACATCATTTGACTCGGCAGAGCCGAAAAAAAGTAACCTAAACAAGATTTTTAAAAATGGATTATACAAATCTGAAATTACCTGATTAAAACGGAGTTTAGAAAATGATATGATCAATGTTTGAGGTTGTATCATGCTTTCGTACAATGTAATCGCAGTATCTTGTTCAATGAATGGCCGCGTGCGTCTTAACACGTGTAAACTACTTAATGCTTTGGACCGTACATTGCTTATTTGTGGAGCCCAGGACAAATGACTATTGAGAATGGCGCCAAAGTATTTACATTCCGAGACAAATTCCAGCTCCTTATGTATAATAAAGAAGGATACGTTACGAAAACGGGATAATCTCCTTTGTGATCCCCTCGGCATAGCATAGTGTGAATATAGTATGCTTCTGAAAAGAACCCTTATATATTACTCTACCAAATTGCTCCCTTTCTCTCTTTCTTCTCTCATCTCTCTCTCTCTCTCTCTCTCTCTCTCTCTCTCTCTCACCCTCTTTATTTCCATCTCTGTGTCTGTCTAGTTTTCTTCCTATCTGATATAAAGTATATCATAGGAATAGCGGCATGCGGTAGTGTAAAATGCAGTGACCTTAGATTGGTGCCACCTCTGCCATCAAGGGCTCACACCTGCAAATAAAATGGGCTCTCCCAGACCCCTTCACAAATTCGTACCAAAGATACCAAAATAAATTAAGAAGAAAATTAATTAAAAATCACTGATGTAGTTTGGCAAAAAAAAAAAACTGAATAGCTGTAGACATTGAGTATGAATTCCTCTACAAACTGCATTTTGGTTAGAAGATGAAAGCTTCTCTGATGGAATTTGAGGGGACTATATTTCATTGGGTACGTGTACGGAAAATAGGTGATTTTTTGAGTGACAAGAACTCGTAGTCTGGCTTTGCGAACCCTTGGACAGAATTAGAGCAGAAGAACCCACCCTGGAAATCTGATGGATGAAAGGGTATATCTCACTTATCAGGTTAGTGACGATGAAACACCTCGTTTCTCCCAGCTATTTTACAGAATTTTTTGAAATGTGAATTTTAACACACGTCTCTATGGGGAATTATTAACCCGTGTGAGCCCTCAAATGTCTGCGTATACGAGCCGCTAGGCGAGTACACAGTGCGCACCATCTAAAGATATACCCCGACCGATGGAATTACTTTACACTTACATTGTTGCACAACGGCACAAGTGCGCTATTTGTTTTATATCATAGCGAGTTTTGATGAATAACAAATGAAAAGAAAAGACAGTCTAACCTTACCTCAAATACACGATAAATGATAGACAAACTTCAACGCGATGTCACGAGAATGGTATATCACTTATATTGCGTAACGTCTGCACTCCCGTAAAGCGCGCTTAAAAAAAAATGAATGTCACGTGACGCATTTTGACCAATATCATGCTTGAAATCATATGGCTATTTTTATAAAACAGACAATCTATTGTTTCATTCAAATCGATTTGATTCTGTTTCGCGTTTATTAAAAAAAAAGCACCAAATAATAGTCCAAAGGCTAACTATATTTGGTTTACGTCATTATGTGACAACAAAATTAATAATTAATCTTTACTGCGTGGGGACACCGAGAAGGACAAGACACCAAGCTAACTGAAAAAAAAACCCGCACACACGCACTCACACTGATATGACTGTGTGCACATCATAACAACGAAATATAAGCTCATACCGTAATATGATACTGTAAACAGTACTCATTGGAGGACATCCCTGAAAAAAAACAACAACAACTGAATGTTGAGGAGGGAAAAGAAGTATATGGACACATTAACCTTAACAATTTCATGTTAGCACCTTCTCCCAAAAAGAAAGGGTCATCTGGCTTTGTGCCCCCCCCCCCATTCTCCATTATTTTACTTCCCTCGCTTTCATGAATACATCTTCCACACTTCAGTTTTAGTTTCAGTAAGTTTTATTTCTCCACCTCTGCATAACAGAAAATAAGTATATCAATATCAAACCTATCATTCACAAGTCATCAACATATAAACAAGATTTCACATTACAAGTATATAAGCACGTGAAATAGATACATTAATTTCATTACAGATCTTTGAGTGTACAGGTGGGGGAGACCGTTATCAATAAGCAAATCGCTTGACTTTGACAACGGCCTCCGAACATATATGCCTTGTAACATTTTAGTTAACTAAAGGAATGGAACACACACACATAGAACTAATAACGTAAATCTTTAAAGAATTTTAAATATCATTTGACCAAATACGACAACACAAGGTGGCATGTATAAATACGAAAAAAAAAAAACACACACCCGATAATAAGGGACCCGAATAGGAAGAGTAGAGAGAAGAGAGATGAGAGGAGAACCTGCTTATCGGTTAACATGCAATCAAAGAAAAGATTACGCCAATACCAACGGCGTTTTCAAAATTGTAATTCCATGCGATTTATTCTAGCAAATAAGATGATAGCGTGTCAGATTTAAAAAAAAAAAAAAAGATCAGGTGTTTGCGACTGGGCGAGTGCGTCTATAAAGTCTACAAATGAAACGCCTTACAAATCCTGCCAAACGCATAACCATGATGAAATAGTCAGATCTAATCCGTTTTGTTATAGAACATGCGTACAGCGGTAGTACTCTTCTCGGGAGACGCACACCTAGAAGAAAAATGTATATAATCACTACACTCCAGTGCGGCTAAGGACAATTAGAAGGTCGTAATTTTCCTCATCAGCAGGTTGAGTAATATGTCAGATTGGAGCCAAACAATATCAACTTTCTAGAATACACTTGTACGTCTCGATGCATTAACAGCAGTCGCGGAAGTCAGTGCAATTATATTAACGAAGGAACCTCGTGGGGGTTCAAGGTGGAGAAAGATTGAAAGTAATCAGATAAAAACATCCGGATGCTGTTTCAATCAAAAGTATTTGATTGAAGTGACGTGCCACGGTTAATTCTATCACAGTCTCGTGAGACCAAACCCTCACCTTCCAAAGTACAATTTATCATGATTCGCCATAAACCACGAAATGTCCTTCAAAAATGCCTCATACAAAAGTTCTGCTATTCAGATTGTAAGTTCTCCTTGCCGTCAGGCAACTCGACTAGATAACGATAATAACAATAATGATTTCGATCATCATAATGATAAAGTTATTGTTAACAATGATGATATTAATGATGATGATAATAATAATAATAATAATAATAATAATAATAATGATAATAATGTTATTATCATTATCATCATTACAATTTCTATTGTTGTTATCGTATATTTTATTGCATATGAAGGGTTTGTTCGCAAAAACCGATAAGTCCATATTTGCCAACTGGAGATATTTGCGATTTAAGGTCAAGAAAAATAAAGAGAATATTACGAAAATTTTTGCTTCTTTTACCATAACTTCAAAAATGTATATTGTGTAGTGACCAATATATCATTTAAAAGGTATATATTATTTTGTACTTTCAATATAACAGAGACCGTACTTCAAAATCTTCAAATATGGACATCCATTTTTGCAAACAAACTCTTCATATATACATGCATACAGAGTATTCATGAGTAGTTAGTCACCACTCATACTATTTCAGGTACAAACCATACTCGTAGTGACACGTTGAACAAAGTTAAATGGTGGCCTCGCGGAATATGATAATACTTTTCAAAATTGAACCTCTCGGTCGAAGTCTTTCAAAAGACGTAAAAATTGTAGACCTTCATTAGAGGAATGGACAATTAAGGATTGCTGGTCCTAAGTGTGCGTGTGTGTGTGTGTGTGTGTGTGTGTGTGTGTGCGTGTGTGTATATATAAGAATTATTTACAAGTGTATAGTATAGTTTCCCTACCCCCTCCTGTGCCGACGGGCTGGCTTTAGATACAAAATCGCCTACTTAATTTATCAGACTGATTACACTTATTTATATTAGCAATATTAGCCTAGATAGAGAGATTGCTGATTTTAACAATCGAATTCTAAAAGTCTGTAGCCTTTATGATATAAATTGATTCGAAATATTAACAAACAAACGTACAAAATGTTAACAACAATGCAGGCTGAGCTAGACACTAACATATTCAATATAAAGCTTATCGAATGTGCAGTGAAATATGCTAAAAGAGTTACAGTGTGTTATGATACACAGACCAGTAACTAGGGTTAAATCATTGTGTACTTTTCTAATTAACAGTTTACTTATATTATTAGAACATCTAACTTCTAAGCGCAGCGACCGAAGGGGGGGGGGGTATGCGAGGGTTCATTCCCTCATACCGGAATTTATTAAAGCAGTTACGCATTCATTTCGCAGATATTCTTTAAAATAGGCAGAGCTTTTAATTTCAGATTGAATCAGAGAAATCGTTTCGAGTAAGAAGGAGAAATACAGAAAAAAAAATCTCGTGAAGCCCAGGCTTCAGTTTATACAAAATAAAAGCTTAAGTCGTGATGATGAAATTAAATGATCGTTTTAATATTTTCACCAATTATCTCGAGTGGTAACAAGTAGGTTGGCAACTGTTCCGGAGTCACGCATCAATCCTTTGAAATCCATAGCGCCACATTTGAGTAGTTTAGTAGATGCTACATGGCGCCCGCTATAGACAGATAGTGTCGAAAGCAAGTCTCACAGACTCAAATTCAACCATCCCAAGAGCACATGATGCCAAGTTGATATTTCTCAAAATATTTTTATGCTTCATATATATTTTTTCTTATTGTCAGTGATTTACAACGGTCCACATATTTCTTCAACATAATTATCAAGCTTGAAAACAAAGAAAACTACGGAGTTAGAGCAATCAACACTTCTTTCGTTCTACCCGGGGTAGTGAGGTTTAAAACGCATCTGTAATATTCATTCTATTTCACATTTTTCGTCAAATGATAATAAAGAAAATAACACGACACGCATACGCTGCCTCTTTCTTTAGATAGGAGGCCCTAACACAGAATAAACCATGTAAAGTCGATACTTAGACTAAAAGGTGTCAAATGATATCTGAACGAATCTGCTTACTTTAAATACAACAGTGCTTCCTAGTTTATTTATGGCTCTGAAGAGGATGAAATCACCACAAACACTCGTGTCATTGAATGACAACAAGCAGCATGTTGAGAAACTGATATAATATTATTATTGACATGTCTTAAAAACAAACAAAAAACTGGGGCGTAATCCACGACAGTGTTGACGAGGAAATGGTACAAAGCTCTGTCACTTGAGTGGTTCAGGTCGGAGAACAAACAACAACGTTGACGACAGAATAAGTTTTTACAGCGCCATCACTCGACCAGTCGGATGGAACGGACAAACACTTGCGAGTGGTCAAGACAAGGTACGGGGAGATATCTCGGCCACATCCCGATCGTCGGACAATCATTTTTTTTCACGAAAAAATACTACAAATACTTAGGATATCACACGGATGTCTATCAAGGATATTGATAAAAATAACTATCTTGAACAATATAATAGATTTATTCCCGTAGAGTTTGGAGATGAAAAAATGTTGTTTTTTTTTCCAAGTTACATTTCATACAATGGCGTTAAAACGCAATTCTCAGTTCAACTGAGGAAAAAAAAATCCCCTAAAACTATGTAGTCTCAGAAAGCGTCAGTAGGCCTAAACGAAAGGAACAAACAAATACGGCACACATACAGACACATGTATGCAGAGTTACAGTGATCTAGGGGCTTTAGTTCTGTCTCTTGTTTTGTTTCATATTCTGTATACTACCAATCAGAATTCACCCCCGCCCTGTTGCCACGGCAACGAAAATTGGTATTATGCAGGGGAGGAGAGTTCAAAGATTATTAATTTTTATTTCTGGTAAGAAAAACGATTGTTGTACTCAAAGTCAGCTATTGGATAATCGTCGTGTATTGAGCAATATTAGCGTGCTTTAGATTTGCGACGTGAACGCTAAGACGACGGTATTATTAGTTATAGTCAGAAAAATGTTGTTCTGCACATGCGTGACAGTTGTTTCCATTATCCAGACCAGGAGAAGCGTCGTATAAGCGTTCGCGTAGCAGATCCAAAGCGAGAGATTATGGAAAGCAATTGCGTACTTTCTATCCCTAAAGGAAGGAGATACACGTACTTTACGGTAATCACATCATTTTTAGTTGTTTTGACTGACGACTGCTATCAGAATTAAGCAAGATCTGGTGAGATTTGGAAGTTATCTTCAAACAAACCCGGCAAAAGCAACAGTGTTAAAATAAGTGACGGCAAACAATAAAATTGATGCAGAAAGGTATAACGTGGGATAACATGTACTGGTCCACGCTTGACACCGCAGTCTATTCCCAAGCTGTAGAATACTAGTATAGCGCTTACATCCATAGCAGTGACTGGTAAAAAGACTAGTGTAACTCTCTGTTTATTAAAAGGCAATCAGCAGAAGGCATACCCGTGTATTTGTGATGCGGACATCGGCTTTTTACAAGGGACCTTGCCATTCTCATCACCCTTTTAGAATCGCTTTTGATTTTGGCCCCTTGGCTGTTAAAATTTGCGCGATCCCAAGACCTATTAAACTTGAAGGGGTTGAGGAGAAGTGGCTGTAATGGGTAGACCTTTTATCTGAACTCCTCCTTTCTTTTTCTTTTAGATGTGTATACATGTATGAGTGCACGTGTGGCCTGCTCTGTGTTGAGAGTGCAGTAATTTTGTCAGGTTTTTCTGTATCTTTTTTTCTCCTGTACAAGATGTGCCCAATGACTTAATGGCATGTTCCCGTGATTGATAAAGGAGTACCGACTGACTCACTGTCATTATCACTTACTCTAAATAAATGACCCCCACCATGTGCAAAGCCCCTCCCACTCCCATCCCCATCCCCAACTCTTCCCACCCCCATAAGCCCTCCCAGTTAGTTAGTGCAAACAAACAAAAAACAACAACAACAAACAACAACAAAAGTATACAAAACATCTCATCGGACTGCAAAGAGTTTGTCAGACCTTCGCAGTCACAAAACATTTTCATTTATTCATTCATTCATTCATTCATATTTATATTCTACATTGTTCATATTCTATCATGTATTCATTCATATATTCATTAATTCACCCATTCATTCATTCAATCAATCTGCATTTATTCATTTCATTCATTCATTCATTCACTTTATTCATTCACGGTATAACTGACATAAGCCAGGGGGATCTTTTACGTTCTCTTTTACACGTCAGTTAGTTAGTGCATGCACTGCATGACGACAAATACATAGTGTCAATAAAATGCAAACTGAAACATTTACATAAAAAATGTTCTATACAAACTATGAATAGTTTAATACTAGGTAAAATACAATAAAGGTAAGATAGAAATATAAATCTACTTGAAGCAAACAAAGGATAAGATTCTCTCAGCAGAACCTTTATCGTATATGATTTTCGTATACCCTTCTCATAAGTGGATGTCAAGCTTTCATTTTCGACAAAACACTCCCGACCTTGAATGTGACTCATCATATCGAAATAATTTGCAACTATTCAGCCCCTTACATTCATGTCATTTGGTGTTTTGTTTTGTTTTGTCTTTTTGAAAACTTTGGAAAAACACATGAAACGTTTAGTCCCAACGTTTTGTGTTTTTGCTGTTGTTTTCAATTAGGTTATTCGCTTTGGCTTATAATCCTTTCCGCAGGTAACATTGTAAGCAATGTCTTGAAGTTTCCCAAAGTCTGCTACGGTGGCGGACCTATAGTATATAGTGGCGTTACACAATGTGTCAGGAAAATTAATGACATTGCGGCTGGCACTCTCTGTTTTTGTTCTTTTTTTTGTTTTTTATTTTTCTCTGATAAGTTAATGATAGAAAGATATCATCCCCTGGAAAGATCAGTTTCACCACGAATATTCTAACAATGATCAGAGAAAACAATAGTATCAAGTGTATTTATAAGCGACTGCCTGAATATCGACGAAGTCTATTGTTATCTACGTTATACCCTGTTGAACTTTGACAAATATCTGAGGCATATTGCACAGCTTCCCTACAGGATCCAACTCATTTTGCCGAAGATCCTTTTATTTTGAAGAAATGTGAGATATTTTCCCCTTTGGCTTGAGATATTCGACACATCCATCATGGACGGTGTGAAAGCTGCGACACGACAGATTTCGAGATCTATCCCATGCACCCCCGAGGGCGCTATACACCTGTCGGAGGATTATGTTCGTAAAGGTCGCGGTGACAATGTTAATTGCCAGTTGGCGAAAGCAGGTCGCTCTGCCTTGGCCACTGGCGGTGACTCCAGAGATGAAGGGATGATGTTCATGTGCACCGTTCCCCAGCGTGCGTCCAGAACGGTCATTGGCAAACAGAATGATTTTCTCAAGAGAAATCATGAAAACATTTTGCGAATTCACTCGCTATAACCCCTCCCCCCCCCCCCCCCCATCTTGCTATCACTCCACATATAGCAGTATAGGACAGTATCTATAAATTTGCGATTGACATGCACGATTGGGAAATAGTTTTAGAATTAAAATCTACCCTAGTATTTGGTTTGAGGTCAGGTACTTATTCTCAAACTGTGCTCTCGGTGTGTGTGTGTGTGTGTGTGTGTGTGTGTGTGTGTGATGGTGGGTGTGTGCGCGCGCGTGTCTGTGTGTGTGTCTGTAGTGAGGTTCACACCTAGGTCCCTTTACCTTAAGGTTTTCTAAACCTCGAGGTTTTGTAAACTACGAGGCACTAAACTCCGAGTTAGCGTAGATGTAGACGCATGTAGTTTAGAAAACCACGACAAAACCTTAAGGCGAAGACACCACGACAACACCACAAGATTTCTTAGGGTGTTGTCGTGGTTTAAGCGCGTAGTTTAAGCGCGCTGTGGCAGCGCGCTTAAACTATGACAGATGTGAACGGAGTTTTGTTAACCACGACGCTCAGTTTTTTCCACAATAGTGCGCAACCCTATGTGCAAACTAGGCGCCCTTTATTTTCTATCGTAGTTATCTTTACCTCGAGGTTTTGCTAACTGCATGTAGGTGTGAACGGCATCGAAGTTTTGTCGTGGTTAGGGGAACGCATTTTTGCGCTCGTGGTTAGTATAACTACAAGTTTTTGGATAGGTGTAGACATGGCTTGTGTGTGTCTGTGAACTGTTATTATGTTCGGTTAAAGACAGAAAGCGAGAAAAGAAGGAAGAAGAAAGGAAGAAGAAAACAAGCATTTTTATCTTATAGGGTCTTTGAAATTCAAGTGAACTTTCTCTATTGGTATGGTACTTAATGAAGACTATCTACTCCTAAATCTAATATCTCTTGTTTACATTAAGTTAAAGATGTGTGAATAACGGCGACACAGTTTCGACAACTGGTCATTGATGTGTCAAAGTGACGCCAGGACACGCTGAAGGGATAGAAGGCGGGGGGGGGGGGGGGGGAGGGGGAGGGGAAGGGAGAAATTCGACCCGTTCTTACTTATCGGTTGGAAGCTCTAGAAAGACATCTATAACAGTTTTGGAGGTGACCATCGGAGAAGGGGATGGGGCTCGGGAAGAATGATATAGAATTAACACTGGAGATGAAAAACAAAATATATAAACACAAGGATGGATTCTACACCTTGGCAATGCATCACGAGCATTATCTGAAAATGCAATTAGAGAGGTTGTTTCATGCATTGGGACCCAACCGAGCTGCCGACTACATAAGCGACGCACAGACCCACATAACTATTTAAATAGCTTCATTATTGCATATTCACTGAAAAAAAAAAAAAACATCATAGTTTGACGGATCACGGGAAGAATTTCACTGTGTAGGCATTACCTCAAAATAAAACACCATTTTCTCTGTTATTCTTTATTCAAATTTATCGCAGTTCACTATAGACCAAGGAAAAAGATGCATATCCTTAAGTATACACACTACTTGCAAAACACGCAAATAGAAGTTCAGTTCAATTAGATTCAAAATGGTTTATTTTACAAACTAAAAGCCGAAATATAAAAAGTCTTCACAAAATAATACACATGAATATGCCTCAAATTAAAAGAGAAACCATTTGCAATACAATTACTGATGTACAGGTATTTTTCATCAACACGAAAACTAAATCATATACAATCTTTTAGAGAATATTTCAAATCATTAGTTCTTTTCTTGTGTTAAAAGATTCTCAAGAACTAACCAAAATAGATATATAAAAGAACTAAAATGGTATAACCTGTATCTATATCATCTAATAAGAAGTGTTATCAACATCACAACAACAAACTGTAACATGTAGATAATTGTAATTGGCCACTTAAAAGAGTAAATAAACTAAGAATGAAATAAACAATAGTTAAGTTTTTTCCTCAAAGTGTCATGTGAGACGGTATTGCATTGTTCCTATGTTCGTTTTGCGCAACAGATCTTGCTTATTATGAATGACATTATCTTGATTATGTTTTCGTTAGGCATTTCTATACTTTGTTTAATCCAAAGAGCAAGTACAGTGTATATAGAATATTATTACATATTTCACGTGATTTTGACATCATGAGCCAACATTGAAGTGTACATGATTTTTTTTTTATCTGTGAACTACACTGTATAAGATTATCATGTGATTAGCAAGAGATTTTCACCTATGAAAGCACTTTGACCCCCTACATAATTGATAATGAATATAACTGGGACCGTATAACAGGTTGAGGCACTCCTCAAAGAATGCTTCGATTACTTATTTCCCGTTGAAATTAAAACAGCACCATGAGAGTTCCAAGCACATATTCGGAATTTCTCCGTTCATGTGGAATCATAGAACTTTGCCAAGAAAACGCGCTGAGCGAATCTCAGAAATGTGTTGTATATCAGGTGCAGATGCTGACACTTTATCCGTTCGCTATTAGATGTAGCAACCCAACAGAATGTGCACCTTCTTTCGAATTGACTTCAACCAAACGAGTATAAAAGCGTCACATTTTCGCCATGCAAAGAAGGAAAACTAAAATGTCACATGTTTTCTTTGAAAATGGACATGAATCATAATTACTAGGGCTATACAAATACAGGAGGATTGCGGTCGTCTGGCCTAAATCTTCCCCAGACATGCTCATACATTTTTCTCCAATTTTCTCTTTTCCAATTATTCCAAAGGACCTTCGATCGTCTGCAATTTACTCTTTGGTAAAAGATATGTTTGTTTTTGTTGTTGTTGTTGTTTTCTTTGTTGTTGTTGTTGTTGTTGTTGTTGTTCTTTTAAGAAAGAAAATCGATATAGGAGACTAAGTTGAGAGGGGATGACATCATCTCAGTTGATATAAACATTTCGTAACAAAAGCAAAAATCTTTGAAAATCCATGATTTCTACATACATCTTAAGTCCGAATTTCATGAAATTTCAAAGGAAAGCAAAAAGCTGTAGGACTTACATAAATTATTATAAGTGAAAAATTGTTTAAACTCACGTTCTCAGCTGGGATAACAGCCCTGTCCATCCATTTATTTGCGAAGGTAGTGCCGTAAGTATTAAAAAAAAGTTTATAACCTTTGAGTTCTTCGTCTATAAGATGTCTTCACAATCTCTCAAAACTATAAAAATAGTAACGCTATCCTATAGAATCAAAAGGGAGCTTAAAATATCTCGAACGAAGGTCCTGTTGGTAGTCAGTCTCTCCGCTTTGAAACAAAAGAAAACAAACAGTCAGAAGCCCCAAATACTTGCACAAATACTTGCACAGAGATGTTCACGAGTTATACGGTCAAAATGTATTCATTGGCATTTTTTTTCAGCTCATCTAGTTGGGACGATGTTCCCCAGCACAAGGTGAAATGACCGAAGGACGAGGATGCCTGGCCTTTCATGTTTGATTTTATGCAACCAGACATACTCAAAATAGGAATCTTGTTGAAATTGGCGATTGGAAACTGTCACAAGGGCACCAACGGGTTATGCAAGCCAGAAAAAGATTAATGTCAAGAATCTCTGTAGGTTTTCATGGAGAAATTTGCACGGCTTGCCGTCACACATAATATATGATATATATATATATATATATATATATATATATATATATATATACCTACGTTATATGGCACTTTTTTATCATCGTCATTTCTTTTATTATTGTTTTGCGTTTATTTTCAATGTCACAAGAAAACCCAACAACGAGACGCTCTGCCTCATTTGCATGGCATATATATATATATATATATATATATATATATATATACCTACGTTCTATGGCACTTTTTTATCATCGTCATTTCTTTTATTATTGTTTTGCGTTTATTTTCAATGTCACAAGAAAACCCAACAACGAGACGCTCTGCCTCATTTGCATGGCATATATATATATATATATATATATATATATATATATATATACCTACGTTCTATGGCACTTTTTTATCATCGTCATTTCTTTTATTATTGTTTTGCGTTTATTTTCAATGTCACAAGAAAACCTAACAACGAGACGCTCTGCCTCATTTGCATGGCATATGCATCCAGCTGTAAACAGTTATACTCTCCTGCGCGCAATGATAAACTCTGTGAAATGTGTCCAGCCATACAAACCCCCCAGCCTGTCTCCAGAATTCCATGCGCTACCGTAATCTTACCATGGATCTTCATCTTCCTTGATCTTATACTGCCGTGTGTTGCTAATTTAAACATTCAGAGTTTTCCAGTGCGGCCTTAAAAGGGATGATATAGTTTTGGTTGTGATGGGAATCAAGATTTTAACTTTTTGCAAGATTTTAAAAACCAATTTTCATCAAATAAACTTTGAATTCCTCTTAGAATTGTATGTTCTTTTATATTTAATGAGATGTTTCTTATTATCCAAAGAAGTTTCTCATCATTTCACACACAAAAAAAAGAAGAAGTTGAAACCTGAAATCTCATCTCACCACAAACTATACCATCCCTTTAAAAGCAGGTGATACTCGAAAGAGACATGCCATTTGAGCCTCTGTCTATCTATCTCTCTGACTGTCCGTCTCCCCCACCCCCCCCCTCTCTCTCTCTCTCTGCTCCAAAACATTTTTTTTTTTTTAAACAGCCTTTTCCAACAGTGAGCCGGAGGTTTTTCAGCTTTACAGCGGGAGAGGATTAGACAAATTTTTTGGGTCTGTTTATTTTACAGAGCACGGTCCTCTTTCTGTGAGCGCGCAATGATTGACGAAATCGCCTAGAAAAACACAATTACGGACTCATGATTATTCCGTGGGAGTTATCCCGCCTGATTGCTCAAGTTCATGCCATTTTAGGTTCAGTCAAAGTATGATGAGCGCGTGAAATGGTATCACAGGTATAGAAAATAGTTCAGTCAAAACATGAAATGACGTCAGACAGGCAGATATTGGGCGCCGAAATAAATGACGTCATGTATTTGCCCGCATTTGATTTCCTTTCAAGTTATGGGTAATTCTATTTGTTCTTTGTGTCAACGCGTATTAAAACTGATGAGTAGATAGTCATTCAGTCCTTAGTCCGATTATTCAAACGATGAAAGAATGTCAATGAGGCACGCGACGTTGTTGGTCCTTGCTGTACAAACGCAATTTTGTGATGTACTGCAATTTCCTTAAATGCATATATATGTTATTCGTAATGAACGCTAATAATAATTTGGTTTTACTCTCCTAAAAGCAGTGTCCAAGATGAAGGTTATGTTCGTGATTCCGAACATTCATTATTCCGAAACACAAAATTTCCCTATATCTATAGATGTTCGTAAATCCGAAAATGAAATAAGGTTCTTCATTCCGCTGGTTTGTTGTTCCAAAACACACAAAATTCCCCACGACTAGATGTTCGTTAATCCGAAAATGAAATAGGATTCGTAAATCCTAATATTTCATTTTGTCGCGTTATTCTGAAGATTCGTTTTTTTTTTTTCTGCAGGTTCGTTAATGCGAAAGTAGAATAAAGTTCGTTATCCGGAAGGCTCGTTAATCCGAAAATTAAATACGGCTCGTTATTCCAAAATCTTTTATCCGAAAATTTTAAAAATAAGTTCATTATATCCTAAGGTTCTTTATCCCAAAAGTGAAAAGAAGGTGGTACGTACTATAACGAACCATCGGAATTACGAACCTTCTTAATGCACCTTTTGAATAACGAACCTTATAGAATTATCGGAATAATGATCTTTATCTCATTTTCGGATCAACGGACCTCCGGATTAATGAACAGTACATAATCAAAGATGATTCCAATTGCACATGTTACCGTCAGTGTTTCTCCAAGTAACTAGGTAATAGTGTTTCTTATGTTGGTTACCATGGTTACCCATCTCTGTTTTATTTGATTAGGATCACAAAAGCTGAAAATCAATAAAATATTTTCAATGTGCGTTTCTTTTTCTTTTTTATTGTTTTTAAACTATAATCATGCAGACAACAGAATGATTCTAAATTATAATTGATTTGCTTTAATAAAAAAAACCTAAATGCCATACTTACTGCTTTTGAGCTAATATGGAGCATGAACACAATAAACTGAAAAGGAGCGAAACTGAAATCAATTATGCCGCTTTCTGTCACATGTCTGTTCTGCATGTCTTTGTGATCCGCAAGTTTTTCTCTTGTCCCATATGTAAACGCAATGCCCTCATCCTACTTGACCGGACATGCGATCATCCTGTATTAAAATACAAAATGAGTGTGCGCGCGCGCACACACACACACACACACACACATGCACACATAATGCCATAATATTAAATGGGTTAGTCAAATACCGGTTACTGATTGGCTATACACAGTCACGTGATGGAGGCACATTGGTTATGTTCGCTCATGGGCAGGACATTTTTGTAATGTTCTCTCATGGGATAACATTTTCACGTAACTAATGACAAACGATACCAAACGATTGAACGATCATTTTTCACGCAATCGATAGGATAAAGTTGCCTACTCCATACAATGTGAAAAAGCAGATGACCGATTAATGATGGTATTTGACTAACCCATATGACATAGCAGATGATAACTTTTGTTGTCGGGAACATGTACCAAACGTTCCACCCTCAGGGTACGAAATGCTATTTCGGTTATAAGTCCCTCGACTTCGTCTCGGGACTTATAACCCCCCTCAATAGCATTTCAAGCCCTTCGGGTGGAACATTCGATATGTTCCCTCCCCCGCCAGTCATCATCTATACATTATGCCGAGATGAACTCTTATCATTTAATAACAATGCAATCATCGTCAGTACTTGAAATAATTAAATGCATACAAATCGGGAAAAGGCAGTATAGGCTCTATGTATACTATCATAATTATGATATAATAGGCTCTATATATCTATAGACGTAACTGTGCACATTTATTGCATGTAGTGATATCTATTTTTTAATCATTTTTTTTACCACTTTATCATGTCATGTGATGATGACGTTTTTTTCGTTTTTTAGTTTCTTAAAGTAATAACTTCATCTGATGAAACTACTCCGTCCGTCCTTTATGAATAATCTCTGTGGACATGTGTGTCTAACCACAAACTATATTGTCTGAGTTGCTTGAAGCAAGACTAGGAGGAGTGTCATGTTCTGTACTTTTCAATTTGCCCGACTGATCATGCCACGATAGACGTGGGAGGAAACGAGATCCGTTTATTCATCGTTATAAAGTACCTGGGGCCTGAATTCTTTCTGTAAATAATCGATAATAATGACTGTCCGGATGTAAGGTATGGAGGCACTTGTACCTTTCTCATGTGCAACCTCTGTGTAATTTACTGCCCTAGATTTTTTTTTTCATTATTGATTTGAATTTGAAAGGAGAAAAAAAGGACGACGTAACTTGTCACGCAGTGAAGAAGCCGGTCGAACTTTAAGAATAAAATGTCAATGGATTACAAGCATCAGTGAACTCATGGACACAACATGTTGAAACATGTTCATTAGATTAGATTTTATATTTTTATAATGAGTTCTTACATACGTAATTAGTATAACTATCATTGTCTTTATCGCTATAAACACGATTTCTACCATCATTTTTTTATACATAGATCATTATCATGCCCTTAGCCATGACAGCTATTGTTACCAAAAATATTATGAAATATTGATTAAGAGTTAAAATCCAATCCAGATGAAGCCTGACCATTTTTAAAGTTAAATTCCAAGAATATAAAAAGCCACAAACTTTAAAGCGGTATTCCTGCCGAAGGATTTCAGTCATAAAGAAAAGTGAGAAAGAGAAAAATCAATGTATGGCTCATTTATCATCCTGGGAAAGAGACGTCCATATGTTTGTTTCTCTGATGGGTATGGAAATGGTATATATATATATATATATATATATATATATATATATATATATGTATATATATATATGTATATATGTATATATATATATATATATATATATATATGTGTGTGTGTGTGTGTGTGTGTGAGTGTATATATATATATATATATATATATTTACATTTAAATTTAAATATACATATCTTGCAGTCTAGCTAGGTTATACTCATCCAATAAGACTGACATCAAGTCTAAGGTTCTTTGTAGTCGGAATTCATAAAATTTGTTTTTGAATCTAGTCCATGACGGACTACATGTATGCAAAGAAATAAAACGCAGGTTAACACGCCAAACCGCAAGTTAAGCATATTCGCTTTTGTTTTTAGTCTACAGACCTAGTCTCAGCCATAAGGTTTGAGTCGAATTATATTTCTCAATTCAAGCTGTTCTTCAATTTATATATATATATATATATATATATATATATATATAGACAATAGAGTTAAAACAAACAAAGAAAAGAATATAAGGTAGCCGGTTTCATAAAAAGAAAAATAACGAGATTTGCAGTAAGATTATGATTCTGACATAATCATCCCCCTCTATTCTTTCATTATTCCGTGATATAGTTTCCTTTCATCATTTAAACAACGTGACTGAAATCTATAGATTGCGTGGGAAATACGTAATAGCGTTAAACGCCTGAGAGCATTTCTACCATTGTGAAATAAGTCAAGATTTACTGATCTATTTCATAAGATTTCTTACCTTTTTTTATGCATAACAAGGACAACGTCAACATTAGGGACGGTCATTTCTCCTGGCAAGCCATGGGTGGACAGTACCCCAAACAGGGAATCGAGCGGTGGCAATGGAAGGATTTCGAGTTATCAATCTTTAATTTTTGATGATTCTAATTTCTCTCCTATATTTCACAACACACTAGAACACAAAAACACCGGCTTTCGGGTGAATGATATGACATTCGACATGATCTGCGTGATTATGAAATGGGAATACAGAGAGTACTTGGCCTACTGGGCTCTTGTTTATGATTGACTTCTCCTTCATGATAAGATTACGCTTGTGAGAGAGGGAAGAATATGTCTTGCGGTAAGTAAGAATCACCGCTATTACAAGAAGTAACAGTGGTACTGTTTGCGGCAATGTTAATATTATCTGGTTTGCTGTTGCACTCAGGGATTTATAGCGATGCTACATAACAAATCCCAACTCTCAGCAAATTCCATATACTATGGGCTCTACTTCAATCTAGCTTCGGGCCTCAAGTGGAATGGCACATGGATACTGAAATCTATGTCAGGTTTAAAACGTTTGTGGCAAACTTCTTCAAAAGATCAGTCAGAGTCAAAGTCAAAATAGGCGTTTTCACATCACCCCGATGTTTCGAAATAGCGCGCTATTTGATAACGTGAATACATATTAGCGCGCTAATTGATCGAGAAAATTTCTGGAGTCCAACTCGGGAAATTTCCGAAATAGCAGGATGATTAATGCCAACTAGCGCGGTATTTGATAATGTTCAGGCTGATACGAATAGGAAATGAAATAGCGCGCTAATTTGCGATCGCGAAGAATATCTCGAGCTTGGATTTTTATCGGGCTGATGTGAAAACGCCTCTTGAGTGAGACTACGAGCGCAAGATTAAAAATCCAAGTTTATATTTGCAAGTGACTATAGTTCAAGTTGGTGTGACAGATGACAAACGAAATGATTCGCGGACCCGTCAATTATTATTTTTTCAAGAATTTTGTCGGAGTGATTAATGACACAGTGTATCACAATGGCACCGTGGTATACAAGATAAATTTCGTTAAATCTGTACCACGATCTAAACGCAAGCAAAATGTTGTCGTGCATGCCCCTTTTTCAAAACTTATTTGAGAAATAAAATCTGATTCGTTATGAATGTATAGTTTTAGGACCTTGTAGTGTTACTTCTTTTGGGTTAATCAGGTTGCATGTTCTTTTCACTGAAAGCTTACAACATGTTCTAATATCAGCTATACTCTTTGAAGCTTATGGACTCAATGAGAAATAAGACTAGGACTTTTCTACTATAATCTGAAAAATTCGTGCCTTACACACATCGAATTAGATTTACTAAAATCATCTCTTTTCCAAACCTAATAAGCATTTTACATGGAATACGGAGTGTGCCATAACATGTGCAATCATGTTGGAATGCTGTAGTCAACTGAATCATACATCGAAGACACAGTGTGCAAAAGAGACAAATAAGCCTGTAAGCCAAACCAAGAGAAGAAAAAAAAAGTTATAAAAAAGTATACAAATGTGGAATTAATTGTAATCCGAGTATGCTCGGGTTTTGATATGTAAACGACGTTAGCTTTCTAGGCTTACTGGTATAACATTGTGTATTATTCTTTGTGCTCCTTGACATGATTAAATAGCGTGAAATTTCACACAGATAATTAGACCGGTCGAATCATATAAAGTCTATAATACATTAAAAAAAATATGACACCTGAAGTTTCTTATGTCGAATGATAGAAGCAGGTCCTTCGGCAACCCTTTCGACGTCATCAGCACCCAACAAAGAACAATAGGGAGAGATTGTCTGACGGCGATGACGTATGCACTGCGACAACGGGGAATTCCCACGAGCCAAAAAAAATGATGGCAGAGGTATGACTGCAGCTCAGCAAGGATCTCTGGGTCCCCGTGCACAGATCTCCGCATCGTGCTTCATAAATAGACTATCGACTTCTCCTCAAACATTAATGAGGCGACCGAACAAAAACAAAAATGCAGCAAAACAAAACAGAGGAATTATTAACAGTGCCCGATAATGATGGCGGAAATAAAAAAAAAAAAGTCAAAGACAAATCGCCTGGCATTTCCGCCATACATCTTAAAGTTGTGCACATCGTATCTCTTTAAAGAACGATTCTTTTTCATTTTCAAGGAGAGATTTATAGATGAGGTAAATAAAAGATCAGCAGACAAAATAGCGTAAAGCTTATGAAATCGGACATATGATGACAAGATTTGTGGGAGTTTGATATTTCACTCATTTTTTTTTAATGGTTGCAACCACATAAAGCAGATAAATGGAAGTAATGATACCATTTATGCTTCACAATGCTTCAATGAATGCTGCCGAATATATATATATATATATATATATATATATATATATATATATATATATATATATATATATATATATATATATATATATATATATATATATACATATCCAGCTTAAGGGAGAGTGTATCGAAAATGTTTGTTAAGCGTTGTCAGCAGTAAAGCATGGATTGAGTGGGACATGTTGAAAACTTTAGTGCGACACAAATTTGTCTCTAACGTCCAGTGTCTCCTTAATGTTATAATAATGAGCATGTAGTGTCTCCCTAAGGTGACATCAAAAGTAAAGACATGTATATATACTGAGGATTTTAATCCATGTGTTGGTTCCAGTATACAAAAGATAAAAGGAAGAGTTTGTAAACGCGTCATTAAGGTTTGACAACTTTTAATGGTTTCACCTAATTTTTATCGAATACTTCGGGGGATTAATTATTGTGCCGTCAGTTGTGCTGCCTAATAAACTTTGGAATATATTACCTGAGAAAATGAGAAGGGCTCCATCACTTGCAGTCTTCAAATCTTTGTTGAAGACTTACCTTTTTCAGAAGCTTTTGATTAATTTGTTACTTATTTTTTGTGTACTTAATCAGTAACAATGTTAGGAGCTCTGTTGCATCACAGCGCATTAGAGTAGATTCATATAGTAGCTGCGCTATACAAATTTGTCTTATTATTATTATTATTATTATTATTATTATTATTATTATTATTATTAATTTATCAATGTCAGGGTTACAAGAACCCTGAGGTAGACGCGTGACTTGTGGAAAATTTGGTGCAACCATTAAACGTTCTTGAACGCTAATAACGCATTACAATCTCTTCTTTTCATTTTTTAACCTAATTTGAATATATATATATATATATATATATATATAGCTAAATCCATCATTTTCAATGGAATTAGCGCATTTTGGAAGAAAGCTCTTCATGATATATATATATATATATATATATATATATATATATATATATGCACACAACGGAAATGTTATCATGAATGGACGCTGCTCACACACAAATCGATCAGACTATTATATTCATCGGTGTGACTGAAAACTCACAGTGCCATTTACTCTTTGCTGCCAAACGAAAATTGTCAGCAGAGTGAAAGACCCCCTAGAGAAATTCGGTCCGTCTGATGCCCCACTACTCCGGGTAGCACGTAAAAACCCACCGATTCAGAAGGTATCGCACGTCATAACTTTGTATGATTTTATTGGCCTGCTGGATTATTGATATATGACGATAAATACATATCATATATATTGCCATGAGGGAATTGTCATGTTGTTCCACCCTTCAATCGCGCGCACCGCGTGTTAGCATAAACGGTTAGTGATTCATGTATAGTGCGCCCTCCGCGCAGACGTCCATTTATTTTGATCTCGTCACTTTCGAAGTCAACCCCTCCCCTCTCTATACACAGATTCCCTGTTGAATTCTGTAAAATGTATCCGAGGTGATGATACGTTTCATGCGTCTCATTTCTGGGGTTGTACATGTATTCACTCCACGCTCATAAGGGAGAACTTATATGGGTGGCAGACGTTAACTTTTGAATGATTTAGTAGCTGAAAGTGCGAGCATGTCTGAAACGTGCGATATAGGTACATTCGCCTCATTCACAAAAATGTGAGTTTAACGCAGATTCGATCCACCCATATCAGAGCATTAATCCTTCCACTGCCATTGAGTCAAAATATTGTACACAAAATGTCACACACATACCTACGGACTGTAAGATGTATGTGGCACGCAAAGTGCTCAGCAGCGTGTAGTCTCATAATGACTTGATGATTCATCAATGAGCGCTCAAGGGGTTTGTTTTCTTTTTTTCCTTTTCACTTCTTTTCTTTTTTTTTCTCTAGAATTCTCTTTATTTTCTTACCGCCTGGTTTCGTACTCCACAATTTTTGCTTCTCCTTATTTTTTCCTACCTCGCTCCCCGTGTTCCTAGGCAGGTATGTGGATTTGTTTTATTTTCATGAAGCTTAAGCAAGAGAGCCAAAGAACTAGAATGAATGATGATAATTGAGTATCTGAATATAAGAACGACCCAAGTCTATGGAACACCATTTCGAGTAAACTTAGAAAAAAAATTCATATCTGTTTTATTTGTCCTTTGATATTCTATTTGAATGTGATGGGAAGGCAACAATGCGTATACAAATTAGAACATATTAGGCAATGAACATTTACATTAATTGTTGAGAGCCTATAGAGGTCATTTTGTGTGATGGGCTTGGGTCGTTCTTTGAATGAAATGGACTTGGGTCGCTCTTTGATTCATATACATGATATTCTGCTATAGAGATAAGAGAAGGATGAGAGAGGGCGCTATAATATGAATGTAAGAATGACCTAAGTCCTTCATTCCTACATTCATATAAGATTTAACTCATTCATTTCAGGCACTTCTGGGGGTAATTAGGATTTATCATTTATACACAAAATGAGTCCATGCATAAGCTACAATTTCCTATGTCAAACTGAATTTGGCCAAAAATTGGACTTGGGTTGTTCTTATATTCAGGTCTTCAATTGTAAAGACAACCATATTAGGTTCTTCCGAGTAAGACGCATAAAATAAAGCCAACTGATACCCCGGACGTTCGCAGTTGCTTCTCTCCCGATTCAGGCCATTTGACAACCTGTATTCTTTCTTTTTTATGACTTTATGATTATGATAGCAATCTGTGCAACACTCATTGGCCCGAATTTACAAAATGAAATCATGGTTTAAACCACGGACAAAAACCATGGAGCGCCAAGTGTCGCACGGAATATTTCGTTACGAAATTGGTCATTTCGTCGACAAAATGATCGTTTCGTTAACAAAATTATCATTTCGTGGACGAAATGTTCATTTAGTTACAAAATGTTGTCATTTCGTTACAAAATAATCATTTCATCGACGAAATGACTGATTTCGTAACGAAATATTTCACGCGACACTTAACGCTCTATGGTTTTTGTCCATGGTTTAAACCATGGTTTCATTTGTACCACCTTCGTGAATTCGGGCCATTGTCTCTGCCTCAAAACCACAGAGAGTACAATTGAAAGCACATATAGGTTATGACGGCTCCTGGTTTCCTTTTCGAAATGTAGGCCTAGACATCCCTATAACATTTAAATCACATACCATCCCAACCCCTTCCACCCCCCCCCCCCAAAAAAAAAAAAAAAAATCCACACACCAAGATGTTAACAACAGAGAATCCAATCATGCAGTTCATTAGAAATTACGTCGGTTTACCCAGCAATTCGAGAAATGTGATGGGTATATACGGTACTTGGGTAGAAACAATATCGAAACTAAACTGGAGAATGATCGAATTAAAAGTGAGACTGTCTATAAACTCCCAGAATTTATGATTTTGCATTTTCTTCACAGGTCTGGAGCCATCGATTTTTTTATAATGTAACATTCTCATACACAGTTATATCTAGTAACAAGCGTTTGCATTTATCTGTGATTTAAGAATAATTATTTGATTTTTTTTACATAATTGCTCACATAAAGTGTGTCCGTATTGATTAAAAAAGTGCATTAAGTCATTCCGAGCAACAACAACAAAATGAAATAAGCAAAACACATCTTTAATTATCTACATGTACTTGTAAAGCAAACTATTTTCTTACCATTTTCATATTTCATTTACATCCATCATCAATGCACGAAACAATCATATTTGATTATAATTATGTATTTATGTTTGTAGTGCTCGGATGGGCATGAATGCAAGCAATGGCAAAGAAGCAAACTAAGCTGTAAAAGGAGACATGAATACCTGACAATTCTCGAATGCATTGTGCTTGTGCTTTAAATCTTCGCAGGGCATATATCGATTAAACTTCTTTGATTAGGGAAATGCACTATACATGAACAGACAGTTTCTACAGTTTATTATTTCAAATTATGCACTGAGGTAGTTACTGCCGAACACGTAGGTGGAACTTCAGCTTTACATTATGGCTTACACCCCGTCACTGTTCCCTACCAATTCTTTCTAGGAGGATCGTATTCGGCTGGAAGTTTAAAGTGGAATTCTGAACCAGTTTATTAGTCAGTCTGAATAGAAAGAGTAAAATCTTACAAGAAAATTATCGCAAGATTTGATGAAAAACGGTTTTAAAGTAAGGAAGTTTTGAAATTTCAAAGAAAGGCTTATCCTTGCAAAATATGCAGTTCTTAAACATTTGATATGAATATGCAAATGAGTGAGTTGACGATTTCAATTTTCCGTTAATTCAATTCAATTCAAAGTTTATTTCATTTTCCGACATAACATATGTTTCACTTCTTTTGATAACAGAGAACAAGGTAAATAGAACATAGTGAAATGAAAAGACTGTATAATAATTGAGGACCTTTAGTAATCATACATTGTATAGTAAAAAAGAAACAGAAGTGATCGAAATGAAGTACATGTATGCCGTGCGAAAAATGGAGGGACCCACTAAAAAGACAGAGCTTGTAGTGTGTGGGCCCCTCTGGAGAAGAACATTGATGGAATCGAATCATCGTAGATACAAAAGATAACAAAGTGGAAGAAGTCTGGATACAAAAGATAATAAAGTGGAAGAAGTCTGGAAGCCCACTAAAAATTAGATTACCATATATACACTTTCATAGACGCGAACAAACATGAAACAGGACTAGACAACGAGACAACTACTGAAAAAAAGGTTGTACAAGACAAACGGAATGGACAAGACTGACAAACTGAAGACAAAATAGCAGACAAAAATGCACAACAGAAACAGAAACAGAACAACAGAAACAGCGATCTTCGGCAGAAGCATGCCAAGAGAATAAGAGGATAGTTGTAGGGGAAAAGTAATATTTTGACGCCTGAAATAAGACAAGAAAATAGAAAATAGAGGGACGTATGAACAGGAGTCACATACGGAAAGTCAACTTCAAGACGCTATGGGCAAAATGGCATAGGTGACAACATTGCGAGCATCCAGGAAAAAGATACCATTAATTCTTTGAAGAGGGGACAAAGTGAGCAGGTAAGTGTAACTGAGAAAAAAGGCCAAATGGTTAATTCGGTATTGTAGAGTCGTACGATTGCAATAAAAAAGACTTCAGTCTCCTCTTGAAAGAACATATGGATGGAGCGTTTTTTATGTCTTGATTCAAAGAATTCCAATAATTTGGGCCTACATAAATAAGTGTGTTTTTAGCAAAAATCGTTCTTAAAAGAGGTAAGTGAAATTCATTGGAACGCCTAGTAGGATATTCATGAAATGATTGATTTTTTAGGAACATAGAGTCAAAAATAGACGGAAGCAAGTTATTACAATACTTGTACATAAATTGCCCTAAATTAAACAAAAACAAATCTGCAATTTTTAAGAGCTTGTTGGAGGCAAACAACATATTTGTATGAGAACGTACAGGGGAATAACAGATAACACGTAGAGCTTTCTTTTGTAAGAGGAACACTCTCTCTAATAAATTCTGATGCGTGTTGCCCCAAACTAATATTCCATAATTAAGATGAGGCAATATTAACGACGAATATAGCATAAGTAATGATTTTTGTGGAATATGAAATTTCAATCTATTTACAATGCCTATATTACGTGAAATTATATTGCAGACATTATCAACATGTGGTTTCCAGGAAAGTTTTTCATCCACAATGACACCCAAAAATTTGATATGTGAGACTCTTTGTAGATGAGAGTCATCTAATACTATATTTGTACTTAAACTATCAACAACATTACTAAAAAGCATATATTTTGTTTTTTGAGCATTGAGTGATAGCCTATTGGCCCTGACCCAATTTGTCACTTTTTTCAATTCAATGTTAATTTTATGAACGAGAAAATCAATATCATTATGGGCAAAAAATACATTAGTGTCATCTGCAAAATGAATAAAAGAGAGGTCGTCGGATACGCGACAAAAATCATTGATATAAATAATAAACAATAACGGCCCTAAGAGACTTCCCTGTGGGACACCACATTTAACTTCTCTGACAACGGAATCATTGTTTTTAATTGTAACGAATTGTTTTCTATCAACTAAATAACTCTTGAACCACTCCAAGGCCTTCCCACGTATTCCATAATGCGATAACTTATAAAGTAAAATATCGTGATTGATAGTGTCGAAGGCCTTGGAGAAGTCCAAGAAAATACTAACTAGATGAGAATGGTTATCGATTGCGTGAACAACTCTATCAACAAAATGCAAAAGAGCATGCGTAGTACTATGTTTCTCACGAAAACCAAACTGAAAATTCGTAAAAACGTCGTGTACCTTCAAAAAATTGATCATTCTCTTGTAAATAAGTTTTTCTAAAACCTTAGACAATGACGATAATAATGAAATTGGGCGATAATTGCTGACTTCGAACTTATCGCCTGCCTTAAATATTGGGATTACTTTAGCTAATTTCATTTTATCAGGGAACACACCATTAAAAATTGACAGATTAAATATATGAGCAAGTGGATCAGCAATCGAGGAAATAACACCCTTAAGTATGAAATTATCTATCTCATCATAACCAGAACTTCGTTTATTTTCAAAAGAAGAAATTATATCAATAATTTCAAATCTGTTAGTTGGTATAAAAAATATGGAATCAGAATTACGCTGACCTAAAAATTCAGTAAAATGAGAATCTGTTGCAGGAATGTTTAGAGCATAATTTTCGCCTATTTTTGAAAAATAAGAATTAAAAATATTTGCAATATGAAGAGGATCATTAATCGATTCATCATTCAATTTAATTTTATCAATGTCAGAGTGTTTACTCGGAACATTCATGGCCTGTTTTAGGACTTTCCAAGTATTTTTCATATCAAACTTATATTTCGATAATTGCTTAAAGTAATATCTTTTCTTTTCAGAACGTAAAATCATTGTCAAAGTATTTTTATATGATGTATATCTATTCTTCGATCGCTCAGTTTTTTCCAATTTGTACTTGTAATACAAACGATTTTTCCTATTAATTGAACGAAGAATTGATCTGGAAATCCAAGGTAATCTAGGTGTCTTTTTATACTCTGTTCTATTTCTTTGTTTTGGGATTACATCATCTAAATGATGATTAAAAGTTTCCATAAAATTACAAAAGGATATATTAACATCATCGCTGCCAAATACTCCTGACCAGTCAGCATTCTCCAGGGCCACATCAAAACTAGCTAACTTTTCAGGTGAAACTCTACGTCTAAACAAAAGAGGTGAAATAGGTTTAATATTAGCTGGTGTTTTAAGAGTAAAACAAGTCATTATTGGAAAATGATCAGTCATATCTGAAAGGATTATAAAAGAGTCAGGGAGGGGTAGAATATTACAAAACAAGTTGTCAATGAGGGTGGCAGAGCGATCTGTAACACGTGTGGGTTTAGAAATAAGAGGAAGAAAGGACGAGGACAGAAGTATGTGAAGAAAATCACTAGAGATATTATCATGCTCAGACTTCAGCAAATCAATATTGAAATCACCGAGTAAAAAGCAATCCTTATTTCGGAAAACGTGTGAATTATCAAGATCTGAAAAATAAGTTAAAAAATCATTGGCGTTTGAATTAGGAGGTCTGTATATAATGCCTACCATAAGATTTCTACATCCTGGGATAAGAATTTCTATAAACAAAGATTCAACAACATTGTCCATTCTAGAAATATCTTCATGAACAATAGTATCAAAGGAACGTGATATGTACAATGCAACGCCCCCTCCATTCTTATCAAGCCTATTGTTAACAAACAAATTATAACCCTCAATTGCGAAATAATTTTCTGTATTGGAAGCTAACCATGTCTCACTTAATCCGATAACGGATAGCGACTGGCTTGCATCAGATTCTAATAGAAATTTTAAATCATCAAAATGTTTATTCAAACTTCTTATATTTAAATGTAACAAAGAAAACGTGTCCTCAGAAAAATTATGAATCATATCTTTGTATTGATTCAATGTAATATAATTGCACAACATATTTTGAGTGAAATCATTACTAAGATCATGAGGCAATTCATTTGCAGCTGTATTCATGCTATCGGTAACAAAATCATCGTAAGGGGTGGTTCGTGTACTGGTTAACCCACTAACTGGGTCAGAATCTAAGCTTGTGTTCCTAAACAATTCAAAAAAATCATCGTTCGATACGGAATGAAATGGAGCATTCAGAAAATTAGCCATAATTAAAAATACGAGACGAATTTTTTAAAGTCTGCGTTATTAACAAAACTAGGATGTCGTGAATAAGTGGACGATACAAGAAAATACCCAGTCGCCGGGATGTGGCAAGACGCTGGAGTAATCTACGAACATGGGTGACGTCAAAATTATGATAAGCAGAAGATCGCTGAAGAGACGTAGAACGTGAAACGAGAAAGGGCTGAACAAGGTAAGTAAGAACACTGAGAAGCATGGACAGAAAAAGACATAGAACACACACAACATAATAAGAATAAATCCAGTCTCTCTGTGGGCTTCCGAGACGACAGCAAAAACATACATACACAAAAATTTGAGCCGACATTAGACAAGGACAAATGTGGCTTGGCTATTACATTCGATCAATTTCCGGATCATCAATAATATATGATAAGTACAGAATAGCTCTAAAAACCCCAGGCCAATAATGTACCTTCTCGGGCACTTGTTAGCACACCGCAGGTCTGAATACGAAACATATTTTCACACCAATGCCGCCAATGGCATCATTATAACAGTGGTAGTGTGTGTATGCATGGCGTGTGTAAGCAATGTTTTAACATGCGAGAGTATGATTGTGCTTGAGAGTGTGAGATTTGGGTGTGTGTGTGCGTGTGTGTGTGTATGTGTGTGTGTTAGCGTGTGTGTGTTTGACGTGGGCGTGGCTGCGAGTGTAGGCAGATAAGCAAAGGGTTCGGTTCAGTGCAGACGATACTGGGACCGTACAAGTGAACAATTGCTGTACAAGCAAGTACTGTACTTCACATTACACCAGTTTGGCAGGATGATGAGTACGCAGGAGTTGTGCGCATATGAATATGCAGACAAGCGATAAAGATCTAACGTACGGATAAAAACTTGTAACTTTTCCAAAAATTGTCACAATTAAGAGGGGGATCAGACTTGTAGTAATAATCATCTCAAAAACAAAATGGATGGGGGGGGGGGGGGGTCGTTTATAAAATGCAATATATTCCTCAACTGGTCAAAGTACAACCCAACAAGGATTACACATGTATTGAAAATATGATACAGACAAATGAAGTTAATACACACTACAGACACAATCAGTTGGAACCCCTGGAAATCTTTTGTTCCATTGTGTAAATATGTTGGGGGGGGGGGGACACTCGCAACTGCATAGCCTTTCGGCACTGAAAAAATGAAATTCACTATTGTCGTGTACAAGATATCACTGCAATATTCATGTATATCATTCATTACATCATAACATCAAGTTTGCGTAATTCCCCAACACCAACAAAAAGTAAATAAAAAGAAAGAAATCCGAACAGTTACATAAATCTAAATTCGTAAATCCAATTCATCTCTAATTTTACAGGATTTTCAATTAAAGCATACCACAACATATCATATTGTTAAACAAAACAATATTTTGTTGGCATTACCTTATATATGTATATATATATTTTTTGAAAATAGAGGAGAAAACTTATGACCAGTAGAATTATCTATCCTGATTGCACTGTTATGTTTTGCAAAATAATCAAAATTATATGGATAATCGTAATAAGAAGACGACGAAAATTAAATTCTTCTGCTTTAAAAGTTTAAAATGAAATGTTGTTCGTAGCTGTAAAAGTTCGACATTTGAGATACATTAGATTCGATCCTCGGGCATAATCAACTTGCCCCATAGAATATGAAATATTTCCATGTAGAATATTCCTCAGTGAATATAGAAAACCTGAAAATTGTAAGATTTTATGTAGGCCTACAATCTAGTGGCGAGCTGTTGTGAGGCGATGACATCTTCAATTTCCTTGCATATTCATGTTGACTGTTCAAGAACTGTTCAGTAAAAATGAGTAAAACTTCATAATTTCATCCAACTTTGATAAAATTTTGGCTGTTGTGCTTGTAAAAAATGGACTTTTTATCTCTTAACTGACACAAAATTCCCCTTTAAGTTCAATGTAATTGCAGTGACTGTAAGACAACGAAGTATACGCTGATACTACTTTTGACTGTTGCAATGTTATACAACACCAAGTACCAGTACAAGCGTGGGGGTAAGAAAACCCTCAACCAAACCACGACGAGATGAAGTTACTCACGATGTATTTCCCCTACCCCTCCCCCGCCCCTTTCTTGAGGTATGTATGAAGAAGAAAAAATACGCCACTTCCACAGTGTTGATTTGCACTGAACATACGCGATAAGATCATCGAACGTAGACAAACCACGACGAAATTAATAGCCACCCAACAAATTGGGTTTCGAAATTTCATTGACAGTTTAAAGGGATACTACAGTATTGGTGGAGATGAGAATTGGGCTTTTAACTTTTTTGCGAAATACCAAGAAAACACCTATGATATAGTATAGAGCATACCATTTTAAGAGGAATTCAAAGTTTATTTGATGAAAATCGGGTTTGGGATGACTGAAACATCCAAAAACAAAGTAAAACAAAGCGATCGTAATAAAGTGTGGGTCCCTCACGTTATTAGAATTGCTCTTTTTGGATACCTCAGCCATTTCAAAACCAATGTTCATCAAATAAATGTTGAATTCCTCATAGAATTACATGCTCTTTCATAAAATCGAGTGAAAATTTTCACTCTAAAAAAGAGTGAATACAAAAATGAGTGAATTTCGAGTGAAATTGGAGTGAATTTTGAGTGAAAATGCTCATTTTCACTCATTTTGGAGTGACGTCAGGATCACTCCAAAATCTTCGAGTGATCCCTGACGACACTCCAAAATGAGTGAAAATGAGCATTTTCACTCAAAATTCACTCCAATTTCACTCGAAATTCACTCTTTTTTGTATTCACTCTTTTTAGAGTGAAAATTTTCACTCGATTTTTTTTTAGAGAGTATACGAGGTTTCTCATTATCTCACCAAAAAATGTTAGAAACCTGAAATTAGGTCTCAACCAAAACTGTACAATCCCTTTAAGGGCTTTGCTTTCGTTGTAAACTCTCATCATGTTCCTTCTCATGTCTTCCTTTATGACTACTATCTTTTTTTTTCTTTTCCCTTTCCACCATTCTTCACCTTCTCCTTTAAAGAGTAAATCAGTTTCCCTGTTCATTTTTAAACAGTCTGTTCTCATCTTTTCTCTTCATTTCACTTCTCTTCTTCTTTTTCTTTTTCTTCTTCCTCCTCTTCTTCTTCTATTTCATGCACCTGTTATCTGCGTGGTTCATTTTGTTAGCAGATCTGTTAAAAAAATCATATGGTATGGGTTCGAATTCCATAGAGACTAGATAAACAATAGTAATACTAGTTACTAGTGTAGTACCGTTATTTTGTCGTCGTTTACTTTGCTGTATTTCTGGTTTGTCTACTCTCCTTTTCTTGTCTGTCTAGACCTTGTATTAATTTGCATTAATTTGCCTTTCAGCACTGCCTTGCAGTCTGACATTAATTCAGTTAAGTTAATGATATTCAGTTGTCACCTCCTTGACCATCACCTCAGATACCTTTCCTCTTCTTCAGTTTTGTCACCTTCTTTCTTTCTCTATTCAGGTGTGTTCATTCATCCCATCCCACACGTGATTCTTTAGTTGAGGCCAGACAGCTCCCATTCTTACGTAATCAGCCCCTCCTACTTCCATCATCTCATGCGCCTCTTTACTTATTGGTTGATTTGTTGAATTAGACCCTTCCGCTTTATTAAAGGACAAGTTCACCTTCATAAACATAAGGATTGAGAGAATGTAGCAATATTAGTAGAACGCATCATTGAAAGTTTGAGGAAAATCAGACAATCCGTTCAAATGTTATGAATTTTTGAAGTTTTTGTGCAGTACCCGCTGGATGAGAAGACTACTGCAGTGTATGAACAACTTAGATGTCACATGCGTACAACAATATAAGGAAAATATAAAGAGAATTTCACAAAATTCCATCTTTTGAAAAAAGTACACATTCCCCTGAATCGTTACCGACAAATGTTATGGGTAATATTATTCCCCCTGCCTTTAGAAAGAGGCAAGTCAAGTGCTCTTTTATTATGCGAAAAAAGTGAAAATATGTTGAATTTTCTTTTACATTTTCTTTATACTGTTGTACGCATATGACTCACCAGCTGTAGTAGTCTCCTCATCCAGCGGTTCCAACACAAAAATTTAAAAAATTCATAACTTTTGCATCGATTGTCCAATTTTCCTCAAACTTTCACTGATGTGTTCTACTAATATTGTTGCATGTTCTCGATCATTAGGTTTATGAAGGTGAACTTGTCCTTTAAGGTCCTCCGTTCCATTTAGTTCTATTGGTTGTCGTAGATAATTTGAACATATTATGTAAATATTGGTTATGTAAATTATGTTCATGCAGAAGTTTACTGAGGGCGAGTTGCCCTCAGAATAAATCAGAGCACTACCATACTTCATCGACTTCAGTTCTTCTCATTTGCGTCATCTCATTTCTCTCTTGATTAAGTTATCTCCCCTCTTACAAATAGATTTCTGTTACAGGATCTAGAACATTTCTTAATAATTTCACAACATTTATTTTGACACGCTACACAAGTAATAACACATGACATAAAATGCAGGTTCCATGTGGGTGAGAACTCACGCACCTGAAAGATCCCACTTCGCTGACCCTCGCAAAGAGCAGAGCGTAATCTCGATCTTCTAGATTCACCTCACTGTAAAATACCAACATCAGAAAACGGTTGAATTTACGCCGACCCCTTGTGGTTCGAACGCCTCGGGAGGTTAGCAATTATTTGTCAGTGAACAGTATCAACTCAGCACATCATGCTAACCAAATCAACCTCCCTCCCCCATCTGGTTTCTCTTTCTCCGTTTCCATCATCGTCATTAACATTTCAATACACTCATCACTTTCGTTTCATTCCATTTCCATTTCCATTTCATTTTATTTCATTTCCAATAAAAGCATAAGGTACAATATGACATTTGCATATACAATCGAATTCAATGCAGCCCATTTTTTTCTTCTTTTTTTTACAATAAAACAAAACGTAGTTTAAGGAAATGCATGGGCAAACTGCAACTGCATCGTATCCATGAAAGGATGTCGGGAACGGAGGGAACTGAAAAGCCTAGTTTGTAGAACGCAGTCCCCTCATATCTGATCAAAATATCAGTCAAATTCTGATTCTTAAAACTGTAATGCACGTTGCCGATATCGTTCTTGTACAAATTACAAAATAGGTGGGTACTGTGGACTCTCTACTATACTCTCTCTCTCTCACTCTCTCTCTCACTCTCTGTCTGTCTGTCTCTGTCTTTCTGTCCGTCTGTCTTTCTCTCTGTGTCCTCTTTTCCTTCTTCCTTTGTTCTTGAATACTAGTAGTGTCCCCCCACATTCTGTGAGTAGTGTTGTGTCGGGGATCCCAGGTCACTCCTCTGCGCTCGCCTGACATCGCCCGGAGGAAATCGCAGCGATTTGATTACGATCGGAAAAAGTCGGACGGGACACGGGTTGCTGAAATCGGGCCGGGGGACGTTGGCGGTATGTATGAATCGTGGAAATTTCATCTCAGAGTTTGATGGTGCCTCGGTCACTTGCAGAAAGAAGACGAATGCAAACGACAGGCAAGGGGGAAGATTGTCACGTTGATTCTTCGTTTACGAAATTTGTGCAAAATATCGAATAAACAAATTGTACTCAACATCTAGCGTGTATAGATGAATCCAGCTTCCAGAGCTCTGTAACTTATATGGCGGCCATAACTGGGGCCGGGGGTGGGGGTGGCTTCCAAAGAAGAACAAAAGCACTTTCAATGGGTTATGCAATGAGCCAGGTGCGTTGCTATGTCAGTGCATAAATCATCATTTCTTCGGCATACTTGAAGCTCCCAATTAGAAATTACCATAAAAACAGCGCCCAAACCGAATTGGTCAATGGGCAGGTCATCAGAATATTTTTTTTTTTAAATTTTGTTTTACTGTTAGAAAGAATCTGGTCAATGCACAATAACATGTTTCTCTATTCATCGCTTTGAAAAAAGAACAGTATTGAATTTGTAACCTGCCTAGGAGCAAATTTGGAGGATATTTGCAAACAGAGCAATGTTGAGTGATTTGAAAGCGCCGATATGCATACGTACACGTTTGATTTTGCCCATATTCGAATCACTCCTTTCAATATTTTTTGTTACCCCTGCTGCGGATACAGTATACTGTTATATATTATTCCTAGTGCAGATTAAATTTTTCGAAAAATTGACCGTCATTCTCTACGTAAGTAATATTTCATTGTACGTCTAAGCTAAGAATCATAGTCTATTTCTATTTTGTTACAATTGATGCATTTTTATTGAAAATCAAATATTAGTAAGACATAAATTAATTTGAGTTGAACTGAATTGGAAAAGGGTTGCATGTTTACAAGAAAAACGGTGCTACTTAATGTGTACCAGAGATCATGTATTATTATCATACAATAGGCCTCTGTGTATAGAAAAACAATGGATCGTTACCGTAACTCGCTGCGTTACTGTTTACGTTCTGAAGGAACGCACTAGTAAACTTGTAAGGACAGCACTTAACACGGGTGACCCAGCGCTTTCGGTTTGCCCAAGGGGAGCCAGTCGTGGAGCACACGTGCATTCTGTCGAGAAAAACAGGCCCTTCTATTGGATAGTTATTGATTCCGCTAGTATACCCCTTCTTCAGCATGATCTCGGCACAGAAAAATAGGTGTTTTTCATAATTTGCGAATAAAGAGAACATTCAATTGTTCATATTTAACACGTGATCAAAATGTGGCGAACAAATGCAACCAGTGCTGACAAGGGCGTTGATTCCTTGCGAAAATCGTCCCATGTATTATTTTTTCTAGGATGCGAAAATCCTCCCATATATTCATTTTTCTAAGATGCTTGACTTTAATGACGGTCCTCAGCGTCACATGTAACGAAACTGCGCGGGAACGAATTTGAACGAAGGATGTTGGACAGCTACTTGGACCGTAAAAAAAAAAAAAAAGGGGGGGGGGCTTTCCAAATTTCAACTCTTAAAAAAGAAGACAGACGCGGTTGAAATTCTTAATGTCATCTTTTTCAAGGCAATGACATGTACAGGCAGTCAATTAAAGGGATGGTACAGTTTCGGTTGAGATGGGATTTGAGGTTTCCAACACTTTTTCATTTTGATTTTTTTTTTAAATAATGAGAAACCTCGTATGACAGTGTATGCAATTTGAAATAGCTTATAATTCTGAGAGGAATTCAAAGTTTATTTTTATAATTGTTTTTCAAATGGCTGAGATATTCAAAACAAAGCGACCCTAATAAAAGATGGGACTCATCTTTTATTAGGATCGCTTTGTCTTACTTTGTTTTTGGATAGCTCAGCCTCTTCAAAACCGCTTTTCAGCAAATAAACTTTGGATTCCTCTAGAATTGTATACTTTTTAACATTTCATAAAATGGTTTCTAAGTATCTCACAAAAAGTTAAATGCTAAATTCTCACCTCAACTAAGTAACTATACCATCCCTTTAGATCAACGATTTCAGGGTTTTTTTTTTTCATTTACGTGTGTGTGTGTGTGTGTGTGTGTGTGTGCGGTTTGAAACATTAGGTATTATTTCTTCTCAAAACAGTTCTATTTTATGTACGTCTTCACTTTTCCATCTTTTACCGCATTTACCGCATTAACCAGGCGGTCGCCCATTTTCTATTCATTATTACAGGCATTCCTAGGTAACGTCATGCGCCGAATGGGTAAAATCAATTATGAAATTTTCACATATCATTAGCCTGCTCACATATCATTAGCATATTATCAAGTAAACCACATATTCTATCTGTCCATCCAAATGTCTCTCTATATATGTCTGTATAATGTACATATCGTATATACTAAATGATCATAATGGCAAGGCTTGATATATATTTTTTTTTTACGTGGACCAACAATTAAATTTGTTAGCCGAAAAAAAAAATCGGAACAAACATGAAGTAATAAGAAGAAAAGACAATAAAATTATTTCAGGAAAAATCAAAGTAATAAGTAAAACAAGTTAATTCTGTGAAAATTGGCAGGTATGATAAAGAGCTTCAAATACCATAAAATTGTGATTTAAATTTCACAAACATAATCACAAACACATTCAGTATTGAATTGCGACATAAACATGATTATCCTTGTCACCATTTTATTCATCCGTCATGATTGCAATGTACTTGAGATTGATTTGATTTAGATTGATTTTGTGTCATGTAAACGTTACTATAGTCTCTTTATATTGGACTCATAATTTATGTGTTACTTTTCATACATTGTCACGGATGGATGTTGTAAATGCAGCACTGTATCATTTGTGTGGAAACTCAATAAATGAATAAAATTAACGAATGGACAAATTATGTTTTATTTATTTATTTATTTATTTATTTATTTATTTATTTATTTATTTATTTATTTATTTATTTCTAATCTTTTGTCAGGGTAGTCCATTCACCAATAAATAGTGGTCTTCCATGGAGCCCTGAATAATATTGATGAACATATGTACATTAAATAGCAAAACGTATATACAGAAGATGACATAATGCAGTGTAGATACATGCCAGCATACTGTACATTGCAAAGTAACATAAAAAGTACATGCCACAGCAAGAGTTCACCAGAATGCCTAAATAACAATTAAAAACGCTATTATACAGGAATGATAAAGCCCAGAATGAATTTCGTGTGTTACTGACAAATAGCAACTTTGCTTAAACAATCTCTTAAATGAATATATGGAAGAAGCTGATCTAATTGAATGATCTAGCCTGTTCCATTCAAGTACAGAGGATACGATTGGGCTGCACTTATGACAATCAGAGCGAAATCTTGGCACACATAGATTTCCACTGTCTATTCGCCTTGTATGATATTCATGTACATCACTAGGCTTAACTAAGTGCACCTGAAGGTTCGAAGGTGCTAAGTTATGGACGCATTTATATATCATCATAACGCGGCTGAAATAAAAACGTTTGTCTAGTGTCATCCATTTAAGACTTTTGAATAAATCAGCCGACGGTGTGTCATATGTTTTGTCCAAAATTATTCTTGCTGCCCTCTTTTGAATTTTTTCAAGCTTAGTTGTATGGTATTGAAATCTGTTTGACCAAACAACAGAACAGTAATCAATAATGTGGTAACACTAGACTATTATAAAGTAATTTTAGGGATTGTTGGGGCAAAAAGGCCTTCCCTCTCTTTATCATGCAGACACTTTTTTGGGTACGTTTACATACATTTTCGATTTGTTTAGACCATTTCAGTTCTTCATCTATTAAAACACCTAAACATTTAGTGAACTGAACTCTTTTAATCCGACTACCATCTAATGAAATACTGAAATTTTCAATTTTCCCGAGATTAGCACGGGAGCCGATAATCATGACAGAAGTTTTGTCAGTGTTAAGGACGAGCCGATTTTTCTTAATCCACCCCATTACTTTATTTAGTGCAACAGTTATCTTTTCTTCTAAAACTGTTGAGTCATTAGCACTGACAGTGAGGGTCGTATCGTCAGCGTACATATCTATAACACCTTCTGAAGTACACTCGGGTAGACTGTTGACATATATTGAAAATAAAAGGGGACCAAGAATTGACCCTTGAGGTACACCCAATTTAATAGTTGAAGGGTGGGACTTGGCTCCTTTGAATTGCGTCACTTGCTGTCTGTCACTTAAATAGGATTTAAACCAATCTACAGTCGTCTTACTACACCCTATACACTTTAACTTATATGAAAGTAGGTCATGATCTACAGTGTCAAATGCCTTCCGAAGATCTATGAAGGCAACTCCAGAAATTTGATTATTATCTATATTCAAAGACCACTGATTCACAAGTTTTGCAAGAGCAGTTGATGTGGAATGAAATGGTCTAAAACCAGATTGATTAGGGTGTAGTAAATCATTCGCATTCATGAATTCGCTCAGTTGTTTATGTACGGCCCTTTCGATAATTTTACTCACTGTTGGTAAGATTGAGATGGGGCGGTAGCTATTCAACGAAGAAATATCTCCTGCTTTAAATATTGGTACTACCCGAGCATTTTTCCATTCACGTGGAACAACTCCCGTAGACAGGGATTTGTTGATAATATCGCAAAGAGATTCTGCAATAACATTCTTTGTCATCTTTAAAAGTTTGCAGCCGATGTGATCTTCTCCGGTTGCTTTATCTATGCCAAGAAGCTCGACCTGTCTCAATACAAAATCTCTCGTTATCATACTTAAATTAAATTGAGAATGAGATGGAACAAAGCCTTTGTCCTCATCAAATATCATTTGCGAAGTATTCCTCTGCAGGTCTTTTGTAATTTTAGTAGCATTAGATATGATAAAAATTGTTGAATGCTTCAGCAATACTTGCGTTGTCCGATACTTCTGCATCATCAACCTTTATGGTATCGGGAGAAATGGGTGATGATTTAGGCGTAAGTACTCTTAAGCTCTTCCACATTTTCTTACTGTTGTTACGATTTTGTAAAATTTGGTCAGTGTCATACTATTTTTTTCTTATTCTCATGAGATGAGTAACTTTGTTTTTTAGATATTTATAGGTATTCCAAAGATCATCACTATTGTTAGATTTAGCAGCTTTGAGAACTTTATCACGTTCCGTCATGAGCTTAACAATCTCATCAGATATCCATGGACATGCATGTTTTCTTATCCGCTTTTTGCGCAAAGGTATGTGCTTGTTGATAACATCATTGAAAAGAGTCAACCACATATCCCACGCATCATCAACGTCGTCTATATCTTTTATGACCTGCCACGGAGCACGTCTCAAATCACTATAAAATTCCTCCTCATTAAGATTTTTGAATGAGCGAAATTCCGCACATTCAGATTTTTGATGGATCTTTGCACTGAAGTCCCGAATAGCATATACCAAATAATGATCACTAATACTAGTCTCAAATATTCCCCATTCACTGTAAAGTTCTTTGTCTGATACAAATATCAAATCAATTAAAGTAGAAGCAGTATTTGTAACTCTTGTGGCAGTATCAATTAACTGACTTAGTCCGTACATATTTGTATAAAACATAACTTTTTCGGCATTCACATCATATTGGTGTGGCATATAATTACAATTGAAATCACCTAATATAATACAACTCATATGTTCCGAGAGAGCAGAGTCCAAAGTCCTGTCTAATTCGTCAAAGAAATCGACGTGAGAATTCGGAGGTCTGTAAAATTCCTCTACAAGGATGGAAGCTTGTTTGGATAATGCAATTCAAACCAAAGGCATTCTAAAGTAGATGAATTCAAATCGTCTCTTATTATTATCTTATTATCTCTTGTTCATGAACTTCTATATAGTTGTCATATCACTAATACTATTGGACAGAAAAAAAAAGTGGCCTTTAAATTTGGTCGTGAGAGAGAGGAGAAAAAAAGTACTGAATGTGGCCGTATAAAATAGACTGAGTGTGGAAGTTAAGCCTAGCGGCGATCTGGCAACCCGTATGGCGACAGGTAGCTGAAATGCGTGCAGTAATCAAGCTGCTTGTTATTTGTCAGTCTCCTGGATGAGGAAAACACTTAAACATAATATACACATTCACATTTTTTTCTATGGCTCAAATGTGCCACAAAAATGTACCACAAAAATGTGCCAAAAAAAATATCATTTCTTGAAAAGTGGTCACCCGGCATCAATTTCTGGTTGCCCCGGGCCACCGAGCCACGTCTAAACTTAATGCCTTGCATAATTATAAAGATATTAGACTTATGCATCATTCGATCATCTGTCTGCAATATTAAATACATCAGAACACCCGCGTGCAGGGAACATAATTATTTTGGAAATATAAACATCAAACCAGAGTCAAAGAAATCAAGAAAACTCGTTTTGTAAAGATTTACCGTCATACAATTCGGTCCATGATATCATTGACACAGGGATACAAAAAGATTAACCACTTCTGTACCAGGGGCTTTGGACAGCGTGTAAAGCGCTAATGTGTTTTCTGTGCCAATCAGCACTAAAAGCACTCAAGGGGTTAATCAAAATTCCACGTGTAGTTGCGCCCGCATTGTCATCAGAGGATTTTTTTTCCCCACACATGTTGTGCTTTGGCATCTACGTATATGTTTTTTTTTTTTCTTCATCGGTGCAAATTTTCTTTCATCAGTACCTACAAAAAGATATCATGTATTTGTAACATGATGAGTGTATTCCAAGTGAGCCCCTAGGATGTATTTCAACCGACGGTAATTGCGCTTCAAAGACATTTTGACACGAATGTGAAGAACAGCAAAGGGAAAAAAAAAGGTCCATAACAATTGCGGGAGAATTTGATATTTTGTTTTAATACTAACATTCGAGCTGGTTTCTGCCCCGACTAGAAAATGATTAGACCTCAAAGTGAACATTCAACAAGTGGAGACAGATCGGGTTTTTTTCTTTTTCCTTCTCCTTCAGTTGTTTTGCAGACATAAGGGCTTTTTACACTTGTAAATTTTTGCTTAGTCCCGTACCAACGGTGGGGCTAAGGACCCCCCCCCCCCCCCCCCCCAGCCCCACCGTTGGTACGGGACTATCCTTAGCCCACTTTCTGTTTACACTCGTTTTTGCCAAAGTGGGCTAGCCCCAGCGATAGTCCAGTACTATCTGGCCCTGCAAAATAGCAGGGTTAGCACCGCAATTGCGGTGCCAAGCAAGTGAGTGTAAACAGAACGAAAAAATAATCCTGGGCTAAGCGACGGAGACGAAGTCCGACCCTCACTGACCAATCAGAAACGAGGTAATCAAGTGCTGCCGGTGCGTGCGTGTACGTGTACAGTACAGCGTAATCATGAATATTCATGTGGTTTGGAAAGTCCGGGGCTAAGCAATACGAATGTAAAAAGGTCAGTTTTCTCCTTAGCCCCGGACAAGAGATAGTACGGGACTAATTGGCCAGTGTAAAAAGCTGAAAAAATTGGTACGGGACTAACGATAGTCCTGGGTCAGAGAAAGTCCGGGGTTAAGAAACACAAGTGTAAAAAGGGCTTAACAGAGTCTCATAACTGCTAAACAAACTCCAGTGATGGGGGCACTGTGGCATAATGGATATTAAAGACCCCTGACATTCAATCGGGGGATCGGTGAGTTCGAATCCCTTTCAGTGTTTTAATAAGTCATTGGACAAGATGCTTTTACCACCATGTTTATCTTGACTTAGGTGTAACAAGGAGGTTTGAGAGATGGAGTTCCAACTGGCTGTAAACATTCAAACAGCTGTCAGTTTTCTTTTGACGTACAAAAGAATTCCACAGGTACATTTGTGACTTTGATGATCGGGGGTTCCATGCCGCTGTCTTTCCGAGCAAAGAGATGATTCATTTGGAACGTTAACATAATGTCGGCTATGTTTTTGTTCGTTTTTGTATCAAAGGAAATTAAATTTCAGGTAATGATAAGACATATAAAAAAAGTAACTCCTGTCGAGGAGTATGCCGAAAAGTGTAAATTTGAGCCGTACGTTGTGAAAATATTTGAACTGTACCTTTACTGGAAAGTCGATTTTTACATCTTTCCGATCACTTCCGACAAATGAAACTGATATGGTATAATCTTCAAGTGTAGTCCTGTATTCATTTCTATGTTAGATTAGTGTAAAAACTTGTAAAGTCGGGTAATTTTAATTCTTAAATCATCAATTTTTGTGGAATTTTTATCCGCACATCCCTGTGTCTGTACCTTAATGTACCGCTCATGTTTCATAAGGAGGAACAACGAAAAGTAATTACCGTCATAAAGACATATCTTCCCCTGAGAGTGACGAGTCATGACGAAATGCCACATGAATCAATTGTCTTCCTATCTGTGAGGCAGCTCCACTTTAGCATATTCTCAAATATTTCTTAGTGGCGGCATTAAACAAGGAATCAAAGGGAATAACACTGTTGTTACGCCATCTCTTGAACCTCCTTGGGTGTAATAATATTGCATATACCCGACAACGCTCAGTCGATAATAATGGCAAGGCCCTCTGGTAGAAGATTGTTATCACTGAAGAGGCTGCCCTGGATAAAAACGAGACCATAATCATTATCACAATATAATCCATCGGGGGCAGTTTTTCCCTCCATTTTCAAAAGGTGATCAATTTTCGTGTCATCTTTGTTTTGATTCTGAAAACACGTAAATGGGATGAAAAATTACATCCCTGCATGTTGCTACTGTCCATTTTGCCTCCCCATAGTGGATGAATGAGTAATCGGTGACATTATTGCCTACGCGAAGAAACCGTTTTTTGGAGGCAATAGATTGAAGAAGCGGGGTTTGGGTTTGTGTTGATTTGTTTTGTCTGTTTATCTAATATTCGTTAACCCCTCCTCCGTTGTTCTGGTAGTGGTGAGAATAAGATGATGATTACGAATTATGTTACGGTGGTAAGTGTAAATACGATGGGTTCAGTGGCGTATCTAGGGAAAACGACGCCCGGGGCAAGCGCGAAAATTGCGCCCCTAATTTCCGAAAAAGTGTTCAACCCCAACCCCATCCCGGTAGGGACTTTAAAAAAAGCCCACATGATATGTTTTTTCAAGCACTTAAAAGGGGTCTTTTGAGGGTGATTTAAATGTAATAAAATAAAATTTTGTCGAGCACGCGCAGCGAGCGAGCTGAAAATTTTTGTATTTCAGCTTACAAAACATGGAATTCTTGTCATTTTTTGATTATCAAATCTTACAATTCTAATCAAGATATAGTGACGGCCCTATAGATAACGATTTATACTAACAAACTGAGGACTTGCAAAAATACTAAAAATTAGTACGAGCGAGTGAGCCGAAATTTGTATATTTTCGATTGTTCTTATCTTGTTTGATTTGTTGTTGTTTTTTTGCGCCCCGAAACCGTTCAGTGCCGTTGACACCCTCTTTTGATCCAATCGGCGATCGCTTCAAAACAAAAGAAACTGCAGCCGCTGCTCCGTGAAACATTTTGCCTGCTTAATCTAAAATGACGTATGAACACAAAAGACACTGTCATTTTGTGCGCGTCATCATCACGCTTGTCCTTATCTTCTTCTTCTTCTTCTTCTTCTTCTTCTTTTTTGATAAATTTTGGCGAGCGAGCGTAGCGAGTGAGCCGAAAATTTGTGTATTTCAACTTACAAAACATGGAATTCTTGTCATTTTTTGCTTATTAAATCTTACAATTTTAATCAAGATATAGTGACGGCCTTATAGATAATGATTTATACCAACAAACTGAGGACTTGAAAAAATACTCTAAATTAGTACCAGCGAGTGAGCTGAAATTTGTATATTTCCGCGTCATCATCACGCTTTGTTCTTATCTTTTTATTATGAATTTTGGCGAGCGAGCGCAGCGAGCGAGCCGAAAATTTTTGTATTTCAGCTTACAAAACATGGAATTCTTGTCATTTTTGGGTTATTAAATCTTACAATTCAATTCAATATATAGTGACGGCCTTATAGATAACGATTTATACCAACAAACTGAGGACTTGAAAAAATACTCTAAATTAGTACGAGCGAGTGAGCCAAAATTTGTATATTTCTGCGTCATCATCACGTTTTGTTCTTATCTTCTTTTTTTTATATCAATTAACCGTACTAGTTCCGGATTAACAAACCTTCGAAATAACAAGCCTGATTTCATTTTCTGATTAACGAACCTTCGAGATAGCAAACCTTTTGTCATTTTCTGATTTACGAACCTTAGGCATAACGAACCATCGGGAAAACGCTACAAAATAATGCTCGGATAAATGAACCCTATTTTGTTTTCGGATTAATGAACATCTCGGTATAAGGAGTTTGTATGTCTCGAAATAACGAGTCTTCGGAATAACGAACCTTAATTCATTTTCAGAATAACGAACCTTCGGAATAAGGAACCTTATTTCATTTTCGGAATAGCGAACCCTCGGAATCACCCACTACGGTAATACAGACCACCGATATCATTATAACGAACACCGAAATTATGATGATGAATAGCATGAAGGGGGATGTTAATGGCAATAAGGTGAAGTGATTAGAATCAAGTGATTAAAAAAAGTGAGGGACAATTATGTTGGGAAATGGCAACAATGTTGATCCAGATAGAGATAATGCATACGCTGTTGAAGATATCAGAGGTGATCGTAATGATCACCCTTGTGTTGTTGTTGATGATGATGATGATGATGATGATGACAACGGCGGTAATAATGAAGCTTATGATGACGATGATTATCCTTATTGAGAGGATAAGGATGAAATTGATTTCATCCAATACCTTTCCACTCTCATCTCGATAATATAGAGACTATGAATTAATGATGAACATCGACAACACTTTACTCTAACAAATCGATCGATCCTATGACCAAGTTCTTGATTCTTACACCGAGTGACAACATAAGGAGATTAAAAAAGAATCATGACACACACAAAGAGAAGAGTAAAGATAGATAGATAAATAAATAGATAGATAGATAGATAGATAGATAGATGGACAGACAGACAGGTAGATAGGTAGATAGATAGATAGATAGATAGATAAATAGATGGACAGACAGACAGATAAATAGATAGATAGATAGATACACTGTAGATAGATAGATGGATGGATAGATAGATAGATAGATAGATAGATAGATAGATAGATATATAGATAGATAGATAGGGCGGAGCGCCATTCATCCTCACATCGTGTTATCACAGAATAGAACGCAAAGCATCAGGAGGCAGCGTGGTGCAGAGCTGGGTGTATGCGCAATCTATTATCCACGGCGTTATCCACGTGTTTATGAAATCACGAGTGTCACAGAATTCGCTTACTTCCATAATGCTGCCCATTACCTCGTGTGCAAATACGATTTTCGATCGCAGCAGGTGGAACTACAAAAGTTTGTAATTCCTGTCGGCTTACAGTATGAATACATTCACAAGACAATTCACAAGTGTCACACCTAGAAATTTGATTAGATAATACTATCTCTACCAATTACAGGTATAGTCTTTACAAAACAGCATTTCTCGTTCATCTCTGCTCGCTCCTTTCAGTTGATAGGAGAAAAATACTTCTTGGAGTGTTCTACAAAGCGAGTCTTGAAAGTGCCGAAAAAAGGCTTGCCAGCAGGTGTAGCTACAAGACGCAATAATACTCCCGTGCGAAGATATTGATCGTGATAGCAAGAGTTTTTTGTGTCATTATTTAAATGTGTATATGTGTGTGAATGTGTCTGTGTGTGTGCGTGTGTGTACGTGTGCGATGTGCGTGTGTGTGTGTTTGTGTTTTATTAGCTCGTTTGACGCTTGCATGCACCTGTAACTGTGTTCAAACATTCACACTAGTAACAATGGTCGAACACTGATGACCATGCAAAAGAAGAAGAAAAACTGAAACAACAACAACCGCATGATCAAATCATATACTCATTCACCATCAGCATGTTATTATGATTTATTTTATGCTGATCAATATACATCAGGCTGTGATGCGCCTTGAACAAGGCTAATACCAATAAAGAGGTCCGCAGCAAGCTATCGCTCTCAGATCAAGACATGGCTTCCCAATCGTGGTCTTTTGCAACATTGTTGTGATGGTTTGGGTGCGATCTGCCAGGAGTGGAGCAGAACACATTGATTGTCATGATGTGGTGATTGGGTTGAGTCGTGACAAGGCATACATTTAATTTGAGTTGTTTTATCCATTAGGTTCTACATAATCACATGCACATAAAACAAACTATTATGGGTTCGCAGGGAATACATTTTACTTTAGTTTGTACATGTTTTATAGGTAGTAATAATGCGAGGTAAGCTGACAAGTGGTCAAAAGATGCATTACGAAACCAAAAGGGCTACAACTTCAACAATGCCTGAAGTACATGCAGCGTATGATTGTGTCTGAATAATTTGTGACTCTTTCTGTCTTTAAAGGACCATAGGGACTTCTTTCATAGTAGCCACATTATGCGCTGTACCGGCAATACCTCAATATGATATAAGACATTCATCAATGAGATAAATTTGCCTAATGTAGGCCTACATAGGTACAAACGTGATAAAAGAAAAAGACATGACAACTCATTGGTAAGAGCTTTGTCACCACTAAATCGTTAAGAATTTGGTTCTATGAGTATGTGCAGGAAAACGTCTATTCTTGCTTGTTTGCGTTATGTGTGCATGGCTTTGTGAATGTGTGAAAGTGTATGTGCGCGTCTGCGCGTGCGTTTTATGGCGTGGGTGTGTTTGTGGATGCCTGTGTTAAATACCTATTCTCCAAGGTTGAATCATCAAGGTTCTTACAGGGGATGGCTAGTAACTGATCAGTGGGAATCAGTGGGAATACTTGGGATGATTGTTCCAATCCTTGTGGGATTCATTTAAAAGTATATTATATATCTATTGTTGTGTGAAAATTAATTGCTTCAGAACGGTCTCATATTCAAGTAATGTGCAGTTTAATGCCCCGTCACTGTACAGGCATGCTAACCTAGAAACATTGAACTGCACATTACTTAAATATGAGACCGTTCTGAAGCAAAAAAAATTTCACACAACAACAGATATATAATGTACTCTTAAATGAATCCCACAAGGATCGGAGCAATCATCCCCCTAGCATTCCCACTGATTCCCACTGATCAATTACTAGCCATCCCCAAAAGACTTTTCAAAAACAAAGTTCACATTTCTTAATCTAGGAATATTGAATTGTACTCTCTGTACCCTGTCAAGTTTAATTGATACTTATAAGAGTTAATCAATAAAATGAGTATATCACCAATAATTGTAATCATTACGACACGTTGACGAGAATGCACGATACTGTTTAAACTGAATGCCTATGTTAATGAGAGCTCTCGCGAGTGCGAGCACATTGTTTTCTGAGATTAATTGTGCAATCACGATTCCTTGGCATGAAATTTGCGATATTCATGCGCAGGAATGAGATATCGTGTTTAAGTGGGTGAAGCTGATTGTTCTCTGTCTGAGAGATGTCATTCCTAATTCACAAGGAGAAATGGTGTGCAGCTCATTCATACTTAAAAACGATGAAATGGTAATGCCATCAAAAGTCGACATTTCTGATGGTTAAAAGTCTGATCATCAACCACAAGGACATACTCATCCATTGAATTAATGCAATTCTGTTTCATGAACCGCGTTCTTCTTTCATTTTTTTTTTTACACAATATGCATGCGGTAAAAGAAATCTCGGGAACAAGTAAAACAACAAACAAGCCGAACAAAGGCAGTAAAAAAAAAACCTCCAGCGACTTCGGGATAACGTCTCATCAAAACGAAGAGGTAATTTCACGGTCAGTCATAAATCTTACGCTGATGCTACTGCACGGAAGACTGTCATGGAAATCGTGAACTATCACGAGTCAAACATTGATTATCAGATGGCAAGCAATTCGAGAGAAAAAACGAGAGGATTGGGGAAAATGGGATTGAATCCCAGGGGTTGAAAATTCAATACAGACCCTGTCTAGTCGAATTTTCTGTCATACTGCTTATTGCATTGTTTTTTTTTTTGTATTTTGATGTTCATAATCGAAAAACTCTGTCGTTCAAAATGAAAGAACCATGTATTCTTCTCATATATACACATACAGTGCTCATAATATTATACCCGCATGCCTAGATTGAACAAAACTGCGCGGGGAAAATGCACATAGTAAAATTTTATCCCAGTATGAAATCGGTACACAGTATATAACATGTTCACGTTAAGAGTACATAACAGTGATACAAATTGTTCCAAGATTTACGTCATAATAATGTGCAATGGCAATCTACTGTATATTAGTTCACTTTAGTCTGTTGAATGTAGTCAAACGAACAACCGTCTCTGTCGACTTAGACTAAAGACAGGTCACATATTTGATATCAGAGTTTCACGTGTTTTCAGAAAGCAATAACAGTGATGTTGATTATATTGTCTTCTTTATCCAGGGTAGCCTCTTTAGTGTTGCCACTACTCGACCACTGCCCTGCAATTATCACTACCCTGGCGTTGTCAGAAACCCATTCATGCACCTGGGTCGAGAGGGACGCGTAGTGGGTAAACGTGTTTTGTTCAAGGACGTAATTTAGGTTGACGGGATTCGAACTCGGGACCTCCCACTGAAAGTCAGGAGTCTTATCCACAATGCCACAGTGAAGATGTCATTGCAGCACAAGTCTTCCACTCACCCGCATACACATTGTCCTTTCGGTTCCTTTTTGATATTCTTCGCATCAGGTTATTGTAGAGATGTATTAACCTAGCAATGATTATTTCCAATAAGGATGTAGGATCATAGTTGTTTATCTACCAAAAGCGTGATTTGATTTGAATAGTTTGCATGCAAGGCTAAAGAAGTATCGCACATAGTGGAAGTGGGGCTGCAATTATCGACGATACAACTTTCCTAAGTCATGAAATATAGATTTTGTGTCCGAGCATAATAAAGTTACTACAATTCTGTTTGTTTGATTTTTACTATCTTATTAAAGTCAGTCTGAAGGCGATGTATCAATGAACTCATAAATAATACTTTATTCGGTTTCTAGAAGTTTATTCACCTGTTGTTAACCTATGAAAACTCGTGAGTAAAAATATAAGTGACAGCAGCAAGCTCCATGTACTCGATAATTATAGAGTTTAGTCTGTTCCCACAACGAGTACAATTTGTGTTAACATTTCGAGAAGCCACAATTTTCTGTTAATCCAGTGATGATCGATTTGCATTAATTCGCTTTTGTCAATAATGTTATTTTTGCTTGATATGTCACGTTGTGTCTTGTTCGGGTTAGATAAGTTCTGCATAATGACATTTTTTTTCCTCGATGAAACACGATCAAGCTAGAAAATCTGTTTTTTTTTTCCTGTGATGACAGTTGTCACCATAGACGGATTCTCGTCTCCAGATGGATTTCTCGGCTAGAATGGCTTGAGCACCGGGAATGCATTGTCATTTCTGTCAGGATGTTCTACTTTTTGAAGATACATTGATTCGTACGAGCACAAATATAGACAACATAGAATACAAAACCATACATTACGATAACTACAACAACATGCAGTGAGGCAAAGTGCGTTCAAAAAGCAGTCAGTGTTTGAACGACCAATTAGTCTGTTAATAACTTCTCCCTACACCCCCAGCCACCCCCCCCCCCCCCTCAACTCCAGTAATTGAGATGACACGAACGAGAAGAGCTATTGGATGCGATACGCTGCTATGGGAGGAGCCTGTTCTTTCGGCTGTAACCATGGAGATGCCGATGCGCGGTGATACATGCACGCATGTGATTATCCGTGGGAGTCACAAACTCCACCAGTACGCGTCCGGCCCCATCGCTTCTCAATCTAGAACCACGTTGACATTGGCAGCCAATCACGCGCGGACCATGTTGGGTCCCTAGCAACGCAAAACCGCAATGGTTTACTCGTTCTTAAAACTCGAGGTGGCAGACGCATGAATTGGACAGGGATGATGTTAGTGGGTTGATTGGTATAAACTAGACTAGCTGAATCTTCTGCTGCCACTCGAACGCTGGTGACACGTCTCGGGAACATTACGTTGAGAAGTACAAGCGAGTGAACTCAGCCAGATTAATACGTCGAAAGGAGGAGACTGGTAAAATTCTGATTGGACGATTTGATGCCTCGGAGGAGCGACACACGGTGACAGTCGACTATAACTTTCGCGTGAACCAATCGAGGGAAAAACGAGGGAAAGTGGCAAGCGGTAGATTAAAGTAAGTCATAATAGTATAACATGTGTTGATGCCTGTAAATGTGTTGGTGGTTGTTGAAATTCTGTCGTTTATTCATGCATCAATTCTATGTAAGATGTGCTTTTTAATTCATTGCCACATTACTAGCTTTTTCAAAGCTTTGACATGACAGCTTGAGATTTTACTCTGTATTCGAGTTTTCTCTGATAAACAAACTGGTAGACGTTTCTGTATTAAAACCAGACATAATACCATAAGGAATTTGTGAGATCTACAAGTCTCCCAATGGGAGACTGAAGAGACAAAGACGTTGTCGCTTCCTAAAAGTGTGAGTTTTATGATGTCGCAGCAAATGAGTATGAAAAACTAAACTCCTACAACATTATCATCCGAAATGAGATAACTGTGAACTGAATTTTGCGTGATCAAATTGATTGTCCAGAATCATCGTGAATCTTGTGCTCTTTCTGTTTCTTCGTTTTCATTCTGTGCTATCAAAACTGACTTGAGCATGAAATGTAATTTCGATCGAAGTTGTAAGGGAAGATGGATGAAAAAGTTTTAAGCGTTTAGCGTTTCTGGGGCTGTCTGCTTAATATTGGCGAATGCACATACGATTCCAGAACAGTTATTATTCATCAGGACTCCCATGCGCAGAATGAAAAATGATTATTTTATGCCATCATATATTACACATTATTGATTATATGGATATGATAATTATATTTTTGATATGTACTTGTATGTTTCGGTGCACAGTTTGTCCTTTAAGCATGTCTAGACATTCAAATATCCGATGCCTATGTGACAAAAGCATGTGGTGTACCAGACACTCTAATTTTGACGACGAATATCAAAGACATTGCCGACATCCGGTATCAATTTCATTTTTGCTAAAAGCTATATTTCTCAGCCGTCATTTCATTTGCTAACGAAAATCACGGGTAGCGTTTCAGCTGGAGCTTTGTGCTGACACAGTTGCAGGGGAATGAAAATGGAACATTTTCATTCAATATATTATTTATGTTTTTTTTTTCTTCTTCCAGAGGCTTTTAGGATAATTTAGATATGGCAAATGGCATTGTGGTGTCGCCACCTTGCAGGTGGTGGTTTTAAAGCCTCGGAGATCTTCCTAGTTCTGCGCTGTAGACCGCCCATCGTGGTCTGTAAATAAAGGTTTGGGCATTTTAAATAAAGTGATTGGTACGCAATATACTAGAGAAACTGTTGCACATCGACGCCGATTGATGGCGCTGTGGACAGAGTTCGAGAACTGTTATACGATAAAAGTGCAAAAGTACTTATCAAAGTTGGTAACGTTTTTCGGTTACACCGAAATCATGTTGATAATGAATCTTGATCGTCGTTTCACAATAAACTCATGTTACTCTACTCCACATCGCCATGAAATGACCAGTTGTCAACAATGCATATTCAAAGACCGTTCACTGTCCATTCCCTGTTCATTCAATCTCCGCTTTCATCTCGGTTTCGTAATAGGATCTGTTTGAACAAACTCAGAGGAACTAGGCTGAATAATTTATTACTGTTTTTCTTGATAATTTTTATAGGAATATTTGCCGCTGTTTGATATTGCTTTTTATTAGTAACAAAGAAAGGCAGCTTATCCACAAGCTATAACCAAAGCCTCGTTCTGTTTAGTGCTTAAATCATATCAGTCGATTATGGTATTCTCCACTATATCGTGGTAACACCCAAACATGATATAAATAGTAAGCTGTGAACAATTCAATTGTTACCATTGAGATTGAAGATATTCATAATTTACAATTTATGCAAGCTCGCGATGTTTCTTTTTTCTTGTCGTTTTACGTCTGACATGTCTGACGAGGTAACTAAGAAAACAAGAGAGTGTGGGTGTGTGTTCATTTAAGTAGTGATTCAAGTGTGCACTCCTTGACAGGAGATATTATGTTTCGTATATTCATTTTGATTAGTCAAGCATTCAAGAGGAATGTAAAGCAACGAATAAATACGAAATGAAACAAAAATTTGGAGGCAAGAGTGTGTGTGAGAGAGATTGTGCGTGTATGTGAGTGTGTGTGTGTTTGTGTGTGTGTGTGTGTGAGAGAGAGAGAGAGAGTGGGGATAAAGAGAAGTGAGAATAAAAATGTAGAGAGGGAGAGGTAGAGAGAGATAAATGGATGGAGGAAACCAGATTCTTTTAACATTCACGTTGGAATCTCGAAATCTGGGAGTTGAAAACGAAATTTCATAAAAGCCTTTGATTGGTGACGAGGAAAATTCCACTATGTCACCAAATTAGTTACTTTCAAAGCTTTGTGTGTATGTGTCAGCGAGAGTGTATGTGTGTGTATGTGTGTGTGTGTGCGAATACACGTGACTTATTTCCCCATTTCACCTTCCAAATCCCAGGAGAGGGGCTACCACCCCCCATCGCCCCCCTCCCTTGTACGGCTATGTACGCAACTGTGTGCGAGTGGAGTAAGAGTGCTATTTGACTGGGATCATGCATGGTAGCAGTTACTCAACTGTTCAACAAAACGTCTTTTAGAGGTGGCGGCAATTCCCCAAGCCACCACAGAATTCATTTCGGCAAAGAGTCTTTTGCTTTTGTTTTATGCTTTCTTGACACATTTTCATTTCGACATCTATGTGTACTTTAACTCGGAAATACGATCATTGTCGTAAGCTTTTATCATTCTTGGCAGTGTCTCCCGGCGTTCCTCTATCATGGCTTAAGTTTAATAGAAGAGTTTCTGGCTTTTCCACTTTTGTTCTTTCATTTTGATCAATGAAATAAACAGCCACCTCAGGGGTATTTTTTTGTTTTGTTTTGTAAATGAAACAAACAAGTTGTCACAGATACGACTAGGGTCCACTGATATTTTTCCAGTGAACTTTGGTTACTTTTCATCGACTCGGCAGACATCACCCACTCCATCCGGGCATGTCAGGATTGGTATAAACAAAGAGGTATCACACACTTCCCTTGGTATTAAACTGCGGATATCAGACAGAAGGAATATATGGTTTCGTGATAAATGTAATAAACACAAAGGCCATGTTTGTATTTTGATGAATGTAAGTGGTAGATATAGCGATGAGATAAAATGTGTTTTTCTTACGTACTTGGGGGGGCTTAAGTGCCGGAATCTGCGGCCGTCCCCCTTGAACCCCCCCCCCCTAAAAAAAAACAAACAAACAATGTGATATACAAATTCAAAACAAATATCAAAACTAAAATTAAAGCAAAATAAAAGAACAGAAATGAACAAAACAAAGCTTAGAAAATAGAAAGCGAATCATAACAAATAGCTTTCAGAATCTCTCAAAGACGTTTATAGGTCTATCATGGTCTTAAACGGCGAATGGCGTGACAAGGTCGTGTATGATTGACATACATATCGATGATATCTGCAGTCATTCTTTAAGACGTGAGACAACTATAGGTTCATATCTACTGCAGATGAGATATTTCAGTTTCTGTGAAAACAGGTTTTGTTCTGCGAATTTGACAGCCTAGTTTGTCATTCAGGGACAAAAATCATCACACCACACCACACCAAATCTACACCACACCACATCATCAGTAATGCCTTGATATACGTTTGCAATTCAGATTTAAGATTTAGATAGTCCTTTTGAAGTCAATAGTCATACTTGTATGAATAACACTTCCAGCAAGTCAAGAACTTTGCTATAAATGAACCGCTTACTAGAGAGATGTCACTACAAATATAATTTGCCCTCTTTCTCTCGTTCTTTCTTTCTATCTATGAATATAACCAGTGAACATGTACATGTATATGTCTGTGTGGATATATATAAAGAGAGAGGGGGGGGGGAGATGGGAGAACATGTAAATGACCTCTCTTACAAACTAATTTCCGGTACTTATAATTAGTGATAATTCGCCTCAATTTCAATGATGACGACAAAGTGATATTGAAATTTCAGACAAGGATGCGAGTTGTTCTCGGATGACTAATTCCACTTAAGGCAGACTTACGGTTCGCCCTTATTCAATTACATCAAGTATCTCGTACCGGGTAGAGAATATCCAAGATATTCAGCAACTATCACTTCTCATTAATCGTCATGACTAGAGCAGAATCAGTTTGCCGTTTTTGTTTTTATTTTTCATTGTCCTTTATTGTCCTTTAGTCAGTGAGTCTGATGACGATGACAGGAGAAGAGAATGTCCTTGATTGTTTATTCATGCTACATCCAATAACAATCCCACGCATCGATGGAGGAGAAGGAAACGTGGATGAAGGACTCGATGTATCACGACCCCCCCCCCCCCATCCCCATCCCCACCCCACCCCCCCCCCAAAAAAAAAAGAAAAAGAAAATAGAATAATTTGAACTTTCACTTATGAGCTCAAACAGTCAGTGCGATTTCACGCGTCCTACGCACGGTCCGTTACACAACAAGAGGCGATAGCAGTAAATGTAGTTGTTTCCTATGTTCATGTCGCGTGCAAAAATATTCACCGGGGCCGTCAGGCGGTGTGGCTTGAGGGGCTCTCCAGTTTTGTGGGGCGGGACAAATGTAACGAGACATTCTTTTTGGGGGTTAATGTTTTACTCTGGCAAACATCACATTGGCACGATATGACGGATGCATTTTGGCCGATCGCGTTTTAGAGGGGTGATATGAAATTTAACACCCTAAAAACCATTCATATCACAACATGTCACCTTCATTTGACACAAATAAATTGATAGATGCATTCAGTACATGCGTACAAACATACATAAAAAACATAAGTAAATACAATGGACGTAAATGAATACGTGCTTACACAGACACGTCGCTTTCAACAACGACTTACTCATGCTACAGTCAGTAGAAAGACCTTGATGTAAATAGTGTACTTGTAAACTTTTCATCTTTCAGGAAGAAACGCAAATAACAAATTATTCTCTCGTCCTTGAGGAATTGGCAAAATAATTGAAATGTAATGACAATGGTGATGATGAGCATGCTAGTGCTGGTAATAATGGTGATTATGATGATAATAATGATGATAATAATGGTAGTAATGATAGAAATGATAAAAGTAACAATTATAGTGACGACGATGATGATAATGGTACTGTTTTGTATTAGACAAATTAGGTTTAGGTTTTCAGTTTCAGCACCGGCCTCCCAGAACGCCACGAGTGAGTGATTGTTAGAAAAATGAAATGCCAACTTTGTCTCTTTGATGACCGGTCGCTCCATATATGCCACTTAAAAGTTACAAGTATTCTTGCCATGCCGTAGCTTTTAACAACTCGGTGGAAGGGACTCATATCAAATTGAAAAATAAGAATTTGTTAGTTTGTTTATTTGTACATGATAAAAAAGTGTATGCATGGATATGGCCGCGGCAAAGGAAATCGCAGTCACTTTCTAATCACCGACCATCAATATTTATTCAATGTGACACAACCCTATAAGAAGACATTTGTTTATTTGGAACGTAGGATGATGAATAATGACCAAGCTGGGTATTCGTTTAATATATATGGGCGTGTGTATGGATGTATGTGTGTGTAAATATATAGTTATGCATGTGTGTGTAAATATATAGTTATGCATGTGTGTTTAGTGTTTATATTTTTTTAATTATTTATTTGTTTTCTTCTTTATTGATTTACTCATTTATTTACTAATTTCGGTTCTCTTTATTTACTATATATCTGCTTATTGATCTTTTCATGTGTAAGTGTATGTTGTGAGTGTATGTGTTTGTGAATGAGTGTGTGGTGTGCAGTTTTTTTTTTCTTGCATATTCAGCCCGCCCAAGTTTGGCCCGATATGCAAATACGAACGCACATAAGCTGGATAAACCCAGTATGAAAATTGCTTTCAGTACGTACAGACCTTCTGGAACCTGTGTATTGAATACTATTAGATCGTTATCACGTGCGCAGGAAAAATACTCTCATGTATTTGTACACATCATAACACCTGTGTGTTGCCATTATTAGCCATGCACTTGTGAACATGAAGCGTTGTAAATATGTATAGTGTCACACACTTGGATAGTTCTGTTTGAGAATATCATGGTCTTTACATAAAAATCAAATGATGCTGAATAAAAAAAAAAAATACTTTGTACCTTAAAAAGGGTTGGCAAACTTAAAGGAGACCTCCAGATGATATTCAATATCTTTACATTTGAACAACGATACATTACTCAAACTGAGTACAGAGTTTTAGAATTTATAGTGATTGGGGTGAAAAATGAGAATGTATTCAAAATTTATGACAAATTGCAATGAACAAGGATGATGACATGGTAGCCTCACCATAAGAATGCATGAGTTGGGGCTCAAGGAAACAGAACAAAAGACGAAGGTATGCATACATTCTACACAGGTGAACTTGTTAATCAAGCGGTATTGTAATGAAATTACACTGTCAAATTTCAGAAATACGTGAGGCTCCTATGTCATCAACGCTGTTCAGTGTAATTTGTTTAAGATTTTTCAGAGTATTGGTTTCTCTGCTCCAAGACCACAATGAATTCCACAAATCTATACATGGAGCTGTCGATTTATGTACTACATGATGTAAAATTATGAAAATCGTCTGGAATGCCCCTTTAACCAAAGTAATAGGCAGAGGATATGGGTTGCCTTTAAGGAGCATTACTAATAATGAAATTCAAATGATGAGATATAAAAATCGGGGTTAGAGACCTCACAATACGATGGCTGTCACATTTTGAAGACAGAGGCCCCATCAACCTTCGCTTGTATTTCATTTGACGATGACATTTGGGGTATAGGGCGAACGTGTATCTACTTTATGCTTGACATTTTGGCCTTGTCTCTTTGTGCAGGCTTCTGGCTGGATGGAAACGTTGTTTGTAATACTAGGTGGCTGGCGGAACGGGCCACTGGGGACCTTTAATGTGATCAGATTAACTCGTCCAGTCCAAGGGGAAATTTGGTGCAAATAGGCTGATCGTTTTCATCATTCGTTCGGCACACTATAAATTTCAATGTATAGCTTATAGTGGAGAAAGATTTGACGTTACTGGTTAAGTTAGTTAAGTCTGCTGAAAATCCAAAATTGAGAATTAAGAGAGAAATAAGAACTTTAATCTTCTGAATTCTGAATGAACTTTAATCATCTTTTGATACAGCACAGAACTGGATACTTAAATTTGGTTTGGGGATTTCAAGAGTTTGAAGTACTTCTCATTTTCGGATCCTCCGAAAAAATGGTTTGAGACAGCTCTTCGAAATGTTCAAACAATTACTTTAGTTTTAGAATTTCAATTTCGACTTTCAAGCATGATCGAGCACTGTTGACTGTCAGAGAATCATAGACAGTGATAGAGGGGGTAGCTTATTCCTGCTAGTGTAATCTAGCAACCAACTCATTCGAGAGGCTACTTTCGGGGAGTGGAGATCTAGAGCTACCCCCCCCCCCCCATTCTCTTTCTTACTACCTGTTGGTCAGTTTTGGCTGTCCCGACAAGTCATCCATGTCGAATCTACCAGACTAAAGCAAGGAATGGTCAGACATTCGTTCTCATTCATAAAACAAAGTCGCAGAACACACTCGGGCAAATTGGAAAACTCGTTCAAGTTGGACAACGGTATGGGAGATCAAAGAACGTTGTTTGAAGGATCGCGTGAAATTGTTGTTATTCCTACTGGGGAGGTAGGGTGTCAGGTTAAAGTGGTGGCTAACGAATGAAAGATGAAATGGTCAGTGGTCCTGCGACTGAGAATATCTAGACATCTTTCCTGTCCAGCAAACACCACTGTGAAGATGTGTTTTAGAGATATCAATACATGCATTTACCAACGTGGTTTGCCGTATTAAGGTTATGGGCCATCGTTACAAAAATCGAGCAGGAGGAGGGTGGGGGTAGGAGGGGCTGATTTTATGGTCTTCAACAGAAATATGTTCATTCGTACATTGGGTGTTTATTTGCGCGATTGATTAATTGTATTATATACAATTAATGATCTTGACGTAGCACAGCAGTATTATAATATATACTACTCTGCTAAATCAAGAACATGAATTGATATCATCAAAACAAGGTGTCTAGCTCTCCTGCGTAGCACGGCCCCTAACGATACCGTGGTATACTAAGTGTTTCGGAGAACAGCTTTCCAAAAGTTTCCAACATTTGTTATTGTTGTTGTTTTTTTCATTACCAAAGATAGTTTGCGTTCACTATCGGACATCAACGTTATGGTCATGTAAAAACTGCATATGTTGAAACGACGAGATTTTGTTAAACTGCATCCTACTTTGCATTCTTTTGGGTAATTATCGGTGAATAAAGCAAAATAAACAAGAGAGAAAAGAATGATAACCGTTAGGTCTGTAATCAGGAGACAATAGGAGCTCAATTTTCATTCCTTTCGCTTTTACATCCGGAGAAAATTCAGAATTTAGTTACAACAAAGCAGGAACACTTTGCAAATTGATGCACCACACCATGGGAACATAACATGCCATTCTCGATTCTAAATTACCACAGTCTCCCCTTGAAACCTAGGGGGCGGGGACCTTCTACTACAATGAGATGCACCACAATAACGAAAATTGACTCTTTATACTCGTTTGGATAAGTGATGCCGGTCAATGAGAGCAAAATGGCGTAGCTCCTAAACCAGGCATCCGTGACACCATCGATCATTGTCCTGGTTCATTTACGTGATTAACTTGAGAACTGATTAATGTATAGGCACACCGTATGACTCATGTCCCTATCAATGTTAACAACGCTGCTTCAGTTCTGGTGGGGTAATTCGCACTGCCCCGTCCATGCTGTAACTATCGATTATGTTATCGACGCGCTATTGTATTCGTGTCACCAGCAATACCCGTAATGCAGAAAGCTCCTAACGAGGATTGAATAGCCACAACAAAATCCATACAATGAAGTTATAACCAGCAAGATAACTTATATTATATTATGAATTTATTAAGTCTTTAGGTATACTGTGGTAAAATGGATGATAGATCTGTATTATGCAGGTGAAGTGCTGGGATTCGAATTCTTCCGGACGCGTAGGCCCTTGCACACGCACATTTTGTCTCTTTCAAACTGTTTGTCGAAATAAGTACCCTGCAGTTTAAAGGGTAATAAGTGCGACGTCTTTTTAGAATAAAGAATGTTTTCACTGTCTGTGTTACACTGATGATTGTCATAAACATCATTTTCATGGATGCTGATATTGATATATTGGTCATCAGTATTGATTGCACCAATGTTTGAGCATCCCCCTTCAAATCAGCGAGCAAATCAACACGAACCATTCGTTATACAAGTTAATTGATACAGTTGAAGTGCAAGTGAAATGACTCAACTCAACACAATATGGACAAAGGGACTTATTCATATTAAAAATGACAGTAGTCCTATATCTATACGGGTGCTGTTCGTTATTCCGAAGGTTCTTTATTCCGAAGGTTCGTTAATCCGAAACACGAAAATTCCCTATAGATATAGATGTTCGTTAATCCGAAAATGAAAAAGGGTTCGTTAATCCGAACATTTGTGGCGTTATTCCGAAGGTTCGTTATTCCGAAGATTTGTGCATCCGAAAATGAAATTCGGAAAAACGAATCTTCGGAATAACGAATTTTCGGAATGAAGAGCCTTCGGAATAACGAACCTTCGGAATAACGAGCTGTAACCAAACTGATGACCATTATAACTTTTGGCGCTTGTGCTGCACGTGTGCGAATACCACTCAGCGTGGGAGGTACAATTTTAAAATGATAGATATGAATATTTTATCAAATCCTACTCCTAGAGCTTTGTTTGACATTTCAATCATATTCCTGCCGTGTGATTCGCTCAATTATAACATCTGCTCTTGCTTTTCCTCTATTCAACCATCTTCGGTATTTCACCTGTGGGTTACTTCTCGAAGTATGTGAAAGTAATTAGTGTGAATCATTCCCTCGGGCTGAACGACTAGGCGTTTGTGCTACCATCGAGGAGAACGCCTTCCCCTATAAGTGCATTTTGATTGGTCAAAATCATCTATATAGGTTGTAACGATGATTGTTACAAATTAGGACATAGTTAAACCCTAAGTAGGTCAATCATCCATCATGATAGTTCGTTTTCCGTATATTCCATTTCTTAATGACAGAAAATCCCAATTCTTTCGCCACCATTTAATGTGAAGCATTTCTATCTATGTGACTCATACATCACACACATCATTCGCAGGTCTTCACCTACGTTAATCATTTCTCCCCCGAGGCATAGCATTTCGCAAATGCACATACCAGTGGTAGTTACTATATAACATGAGGTGTGTTCCGACTCAAAGAAGAGTTCGAGATACAAACGTTAAAATTCTATAAACAACCTTATCTGACAGTCAAAAAAGGCTTCCCAACGTCTTGCCCGACGCAGCAACGCCTGATGGATACGTTCATGACCAGATTTTGTTTCCGACAACCCGATTGTATTATATCCCCATTCCATAGAGATTCTCTCTCATCGATCACTCATCGGAAGCAGAGTTTATCGCTCCCGGCCATCAACCGAAGTGTATCGGATCGCATTCGGATTAATCCGACTTGTGATGGTCGACTATCAAGTTAGTGTCAGACATGTCGGGCGGTGATCCGATGAGGCAAGATCGTCCGATGAGGTTCACGCGCGACATATCTGACACTCATCTGATAGTCGACCAACCAACTCGGATTCATCAGTCTGCGATCCGATACTCTTCGGTAGGTGGCCGGAAGCAACAAATTTTGCTTCCGATGAGTGACCGATGGGGAAAAAAAATCTCCGTGAAATGGGGGAACATGTATTAGTAAACGCAGCCCATTCCCGTCGTGGCGCAAAGCTCTGTTAGAGCATCGCTTTGCAGCAAAAAGATCATCATCGCTCCATTTTACTCGTCAAAGATTCTGACGCAAATTGACATGGAACGCTTCTCTGCAATTACTTTGTCAGTAATAATTGCAAGAATCAATAGAGGACATCCGTTTGAAAGAATATTCTCTCTCTCCCGCTGCCCCCCCCCCCCCCCCCCTCCGTCTCTCTCCACCTTTTCGTAATTCTCTAGCAAGAGTTTGCTATGATTGAATCGAGAGCAATGCCCTTTTGGAGAGCGGGGGCAAGCAAAAATAAGCAAGCAAACGCAATTTTATATCATCTGGACAGACATAGATTACTGATCTTTTAAAAGGGAAAAAGTAAAACGGCAGAACTGTAAGCGCATAAACGTCATACAATAATAGAGCATGATCTCTTCAAGCACAAAGAAAAACAAACAAAAAAACCCCCTTACAATCTAATAACGTACTTGGCAATCATAATAATAGTTGACATTTCTTTCTTTCGTAGCCCTGGAAATAATTGTTTTCGTAGAAGCTCCATTACTCATTTCTAATAATCATTTTGTTCTAAGGCACCTTTGGTATTTTCCTCTGCTATTTCGGGGGTATAATTTTGCGTAGTTTTTCATTTCAGCAACACAGGATTCATTACAGCTTCCACAGCCTCTCGTTCAACTCAAATCACAAGAACTAACCAGCGCACGCGTTATCACTTACAAGTGCATTACATTCAAGCGTTATTCTGCGGTGAAAGCTTGTTTCTATTCTACTCTCTGTAAAGCAAAAGATGTTGACACATTTTTTGTATCATAATGTATTCTTAAGATCTCTCATCTCACAAGTATTCGACTACAATGAGAGGTCCAGAATAGTTGACTAAGGCGGGTGAATACCAGTGCTGAGTATCAAAAGGCTCGATTCTACTTGCTGGAAACATAAACCTATTATTTCATGTCTTTCGTGCGCATGCGCGTGATTGTCTTCTAACAAACTCCTGCATTTCTTGGTAGGCAATCATAACCAGTATCAAATGGAATTGTGTGATTTCATTATCCCATTTCACTTCATCATGTTCATGCACTGTAGAGAATTCCCCATGGTTTGCATTGAATTTTATTCCTGTTTTATAGAAATTTGTCCTCGACCATAATTCAGTGATGTAAAAATCTTCTTGTTATTGGGTGTTTTGAGGTTGTAGTCATAGTAGCATTCATAATAAGTAGAAGTTGATTTAATTTTGATCAAAAGTTTGTTTTCATATTCACTGCCATGCTCACATTTCATCTAAAGTTAATATGAAGGCAGTACGAGCCTCAGGGCCTGTTACGGCAATATCCCCAAACATCCGATCCTTGCTTATTCCATCGCTTTTAAGTTTGGCGGATTGGGCAGTGTTGGGTGGTCGAGATAATCGTCTCCTGTGCATGTGTCAGCTTATACTGCCGATTCTGATTTTTCATAAGTTGCTTTGATCAAAAACATACTCTAAATCTATTCCATTGACCAACACAAGCGCTTCGGAAGCATACCTTGCACATGCGCGTGTCAGTGGCCGTTCAGTCATGTCAGTATAGCTGATGTCTGTCGGCGCACTTGATGCGTCAAGCACTTTAGAAAGCAATTTTAATTTGCATACTCGTCTACGCAATCATGGACCATTAACTAAATTACTTTGTGAATTCTGTCCAATTATCACGATGAGAGTAGCATTTCTGTAATGTGCTAGCCTTAGATTATTGTTATCATTATGTTTATTTTCCTTCAATTAAACCGAACATTGACAAACAAACAAATTGGTAAAAGTGTGTACAAAAAAAGGTTGGATAGTAAAACAGCTTGATACTTGCATTTAGCGTCTCAACAAGACGGTCAAGTGTGAGTTTGATGTATTTTAGTACTCAACAAGTCAGAAAGAACAAAATATTGGAAAAAATTGGATTGAAAAGATTAACTGTATGTGTAATAATAATAACAATTATAATAGTAACAAAGGAATAGACTCTTTTACGAAATAAGATCTGAAAAGACACTTTTTCCTTGAAAAAAAAAATATATAAGAAGGTTGTTCTGAAGACAAGAAATCTTGCCCGACTGAGCAGCAGAAAATGCACGGCTCTTCAAAAAATGACATCAGAAATCTTTCCCGAAGCTTGTCTGCTTTAGCAATGAATGCATACACAATTGTTGTCAAAAACTTAAGTGCCCTCGGCGTCCACGATGACTTAGCACTGACCCTTATCTGTCCCTCAGCTGAATCATGACTTCGTCCCACCAAAGTCCCCATCAATTCTCCAATACTCTGCCCGTACTTTTAGATTAATTCTCGCGGGTATTTCAATCATTTCACTGAAACTTTTTTCTTGTTATTGGCGACGTGAAGAAGTAGCCCAAATATAAGAGCAAACATCATGTTGTCCTTCGAATTCTCTGGTGAATCAGTTGGCAAAGTCATGACTGTATTCGGAAACGGCTATTTCAAAGTGATGCCCAAATAGTTTGAAGCGAACAGAATGGCATAAGTTATGTTTTTTTTCACATTACGCTTTCGTCATAAGTAAAAATCGTGACATAACGACCATTTCAACAGTGGGCAGTCCGCTAATCGTCGCATTTTCAATCATTGATCTTTACCTACACACCACAATCCGTTAATATTTGTCTGAAACGTGCAAAGAACATAACTGTCGAATCGTACTTGCAAACCAAGCTTTCGGTTTCTTGTAAGAGCGTTTTTTTAAGGAAAATAACATGAACTGGAGACATTACTGTCATTTAACACCATAGCAAGACAACAGGCCAACTAAACTCAAGTCAAGGAGAAAAGAGGGAAAAGAAGTAAAGGTTGTGATTCGCGTTTCACTTTAAATGTTCAGGTTGCTACCTTTTTTAGCCGTTAAGTGCGCTTGAAACCAACGCTGACGTGAAACTATTCATGCTAAAATAAACGGAGACCGGTACAGATATCGCTGGCTGTAATTCCATCCATCGAATAGCGTCAACGTAGACGGATTGTTCGTAAATGACGTAGTGAATTCCGCTACAGGTGTTTCGTTGCAGGCATCACAGTTGTATTCTCCCAAAACGCGTTGCGTCGACGTAATCAAGCGGGGAAAATAACCTACAAAATGATATAAAGCAAATTAATAATGAGATAATGATTAATGAGGCTGGTCGTAGTAACGGGAGATTGTTTTCAAGCCATTGCAACTGACGGGTTTTATTATTCCTATACAAAGACGAAAAGAGCTGTAGAAATCATCCATTCAGAATTCGTCCTGTACAACCGCGCTCAGACCGCAGTATAAACTAATCCATTTTCAGTGGGCAAATCAGTAAAATGGTTGGACTGTCCCTTTGATTGTCAATGTGTGATCGATATAACTTGTCGAAGTAAAATAATTCTTTCCTGCCCGACACGAACGTCGATCGATCCGTGGACAGGTGAAATGCTGAGTATCGATAATGTCGGCTTGATTAGTCGTGCCAATTTCTATTATAGCATTTGAGTTTATGCAGCGAAAGAAATGAGGAAGAAACGTAAGGACCTGGCAACGTTTTGCGACACACACATTCTCAAAACAAAAACAATTAGAGATTGCTTTATATTCTTTTGAAGAACGCAAGTATAAGACTCTTGGCTAAACCATGCCTAAGAACACACTGCTTTCATCGTAATTGTAATGTTCATACTCGCTTCAGCCATAAACATTCACAGTGTACGGTTACCCAGCTGTTCTTCAGCTTCACAGTAATATACAAAATCAATTAATTCTTAGCTCCGATTGCTTTGTGTTTTTGCTTTACGTGTGTTTCTTTTTTTTTTCATTTACTTCGTCCCTCATCTCACTGTTTGCACCCGTATTATTCGATGATGTTCATCAAGTTGTTTTTTGTTAAATGTTGGTTAGTGGTCATGACAAGTGTTATTATTATGTCACTTCAGTACAAAAGCCCCATCTACGTAACAGAAGGATACCTTAAGTTAAGATTCCAACTTCTTTCGTTTTTGTTACTGAACTGTCCCCATACACCTGGACATTCCTTTATAATTGCATGGATTTTATATATATAAATATAAATATAAATATAAATAATTGTATATATATATATGGTTACCTTCTTTACTAATCATTCAGATTATATTTTATGTATACCAACGGAGATCGATAGATAATTCTTCAAGAGCTCTCTTGTAACCAATCATGCTGACCACGAAATACAGCTTAAATGTGAGATTCAGTGTGCCAATATTATGATTATCAAATGAGCCATATAAATTATTCTACAGGTCGACGTAGACTGTTCTTCCAGCTTGTAACCGCAAATACATCAGAGATGGATTATGTAGACTAAGAACAATTATAGGAGGGAAATGTAATAAAACGAATTCAATGGCAAAGACACAGTGCCTCTTAAAGGGACGAATAGGCAACAGAAAGAAAGATCAAAGAAGGAGGGGGGGGGGGAGGGGGTGGGAGCAAGGCGCAAGGGATATGGAATATTTTGAAGGACCGACTTTCATACACTTACCAAACCGTCTCTTCTTGGAACTGACCGAAAACGTATGTCTCGCGGCGTAGCTCTTACGCAGCTAATTGAATTGAATTCCCACTCGAGAATCGAGCAGGTATACAACTCCGTGCAATTCCGCCTTTTTAAGTCATCGCGATTTGCTTGATGAATTGGCTTAGAGGCTTGCTGGGCTGCCCTCCAGCGTTCCGCCCCTGTCAACAAGTTCCTCTTTCGAGGCATCATCATCATTATCATCATCTACTTCACGCCTCTCCCCCCCCCCCCATTCCCCTCCCCATCGATCTGCCTGTATTTGTTCTATATCTGACCCTCAATTCATCCTTCTTCACTCTTATTGTCCCTTCGCCTTTTTTTCTTCCACCCCTCCTTGTCCATTCTTGTTTCTTTTCTCTTCCTCTCCCCTCCCCTCCCCCTTCTCTCTCTCTCACTCTTCAGTTCAGTTTTTCAGATTTTTATTCACCATCACTCTTCGTCTCCCTTTTTACTTAATTTGTCCTGGCTTCTATCAATATCACTTCATCCGTTGTCTGGAGGCTTACTCGTCTAATCCCTCGACATGTACTGATTTCAATAATTAAATTTTCGTTTAAGCAGCAGTCTTCCTCAATAGTGCCCCTCCTTATGTTGAATAATATTAGGTGAACTGTCGTTAATGTATCTTTATTATCTTTGTCTCACACCACTCTTATAGTTTACCCACTTCGTCCCTTTCTATCACATTTGATTTCTATCTTTCCTTTCCCGACGTTCAGACCATTTGTCATTCTTCATATAGAATTCACCACCTCGCTTGATTTGCAATAGCCTAATTCCCTCATTTGTATTTTCGACCCCATTGCAAATTGATATTCATTAATGCTTCCCACTCGGTAAATTCAAAAGCTTTTATCGAAATGTCGTGGGAAATGAACGAGACATTTATTCATGGGGCGTCGCACTAAGTCGAAAGACTTCAAGTATTTTACAATGAGGTCAAGTACGTTGACTTGAATGTCTTATACCAAGCCGAAGCTTTACTTGAGGAATGAGCAAAATAATCTTCCGAGAATATCGGAACAGCGACAGTGCGAAAGACGCACTTTCTCTACTTTCATTCCGCATTTGTCTATCTATTTAATAACTTATATAGGCGAGACAAAGTCATGATTCAAGCTATTGAGCCCTGGTTCTGCTGAACTATCTACTGTAAACACACAGATGCACTAATCACATGCACACATATGCAATTGCACGCGCGCATGCACACACATACTCACTCACACACACACACACACACACACACACACACACACACACACACACACACACACACACACACACACACACACACACACACACACACACACACACACACACACACACAAATAAACACAAACATGCACTCTCCATGGGCATTACGTGTTAAAGCAAACAGGTTTAACACATAAACCACAGGCATTATTGATCGTAAGTCATCAAGGTTGCACTTCGCAAAACATGGTAAAGTTTTGGGGTTTGATTTTTCTTCAGTTAAAGTTGTCTCCCTCTGTACAATTGAAATTTGTGAGATCGCAACTGCTGATTTACATGTCGAAATTTCGGAGCTGGGGTATTAATTTGTTACAACTTCATCATGTCACTACCGGCAACCGATGATAGCCTGGTGGTAGTGTCGCTGTCCGGAAAGCAGTAGATGACAGGTTCGATTTTTTTTCGACATGTTTGTTAAAAATGTAGATCAGCAGTTGCGATCTTCCTAATTTCATCTGTACCGAGGGAGACAAAATCCAGAGAAATGCAGAGGACGGGACTATCTTAAGCATTGAATGAAACAATAGTAACCTAAAAATACATACGTATACGTTTTAAGTATTCAGAAAATAAATGTCATCATAACAATAATTTGCCACTTTGTATGTATATTTTCAAAGAAAATCGAATAGGTTTGTCCTAAGCGCGCAAAGAGAATTGGTGCACTGTACATATTGTTGAGAGTTTCGACTTTACGGAGGAATACTGCCATTATTCAAAGAGTGACTTCGTTTGGTTTAAGAAGAAAAGGATCGCAGATTAGCATAATCATAAGGGTCTTGACATTCAAATCAATCATTCATGGTTGTTTTTCAACAGCAAATGTTTCTTCGTTGGTTCCTATCTAAAAGAAAACATACGAATTAGTAATTAGTTTCATACATCGCAACCATTATGTCTCATAGTTGTTGTTGTTGTTGGGGTTTTTTTTGTTGTTGTTTTTTTTTTTTGGTGGGATGCGCTAGCAGTATAGTTTAGAAGTTGTCCAAGTGAATACCAGAGTAATGACGATTTGGATAAGAATGGACATTAGTGTTATATTACGGGAAAACAAAGGCCCTCCTGAGGCTTACTTATTTATGATACACCTTTTACCAGTGATAATGTCCATTTCTAGGCAACTTAAAGAAAGACTGCACATTTTACCGTTTCAGTGGTGTTTTCCTTCACAAAGACACTTAATCAAAACAAAAACGTTGAGAATATTGTAGCCCGAGGCAGATCCATATTATGAGGACTGGACCTTAATTATGCATCAGGGAATGTCAAAATCGCTTCATTCTTGTCGCTCAAAATATCATCAGGTGTGAGATTTAATCAGACAGGAAATCGAATTATATCGTATACTCGTCCAAGGTGAAAGAAGAATTTAGATTATTATGACTGCCGATATTTTTTTTCTGTTTCCTTTTAGAACTGCGACCACTTGACAGATGTTAGTGTAAGAAGATATGACTTCTGCCATCATTCTGTATATCATGTGGATAAAGTTATGACAGAATTTCCCAAAGAGGCAATATGAACCTCGTCAAGTCAGACTTGCTTTTAATTATTTGTGTCATGATCGAAACAACATCCATACTTGGCGGATGCTCATCTGGGGGTGCTGTATATCACGCAACAGCGTTTTGACGCGGTAGATATACTTGGGCACGTTTTTTGACATTCGCGACGTCATGAATGTATATAGAGCTTGTTGGTCGGTAACAATACACCGTTTTGTTGCGCTTCGCATCATGTTGGGACGTAATTACAGTCGCTTGATAGTTTCAGGATCCCGCCACTATGCCCTGGTGCGAATCGTTGGCCCGAAGAATGGAAGCTTCTTGCGTCATTACACAAACTGTTATTCCGGGTGTTCGCGTGTGTGTGCTACATCACTTAAACTTTGGTCATCCAAGACAGAATTAATTGTAATGAAATTAAGAAGAAATAGTAGAAGAAGAGGAGGAGGAGGAGAAGAAGAAAGAGCAAGAATAAGAAAAGAAAGAAGAAAACATGAAGAAGAAGAAGGGGAAGAAGAAGAAGACTGAGGAAGATCCTAATTGATCTGTCTTAACTGTGTGAACTGCCTGGGGTCCCACTACAAGCTTTTCCATTAACATATTAGCGATAAATAAACTTCACTACACTTCGAATCGATCAGTTGCTGTTATATTGGGCAAGCCTTGGACAAGCTTACTGGTTGTCAGGAACACTATTTATGCTTAAAATAAGCATATAATCTAAATACTTTAGTAAATCGGTCAGTTGACCCATACATACAAATTAAGTGATATGTCTTTAAACACGGGAGAACAACTTGTGTCGTCACTCAGTAGTTCCACAGCTCTTAAGAGGGACAGTGATTCTTGTGGAGCTTTTCCTAAATTATACTCAACAGGTATTTGACTCAAACTTTGAGTCCATGGCATCCTCAAGATCAGAGGCCGAGGGACCGGGAAGCTGGGGGCTGGGGGCTGGGGGCTGGAGCCCCCCCCCCCCCCCTCTTTAATCCCATTTTTTTTTGGGGGGGGGTATGATGACCAGGAAAAACGAAAAAATCACAACACCCACAAATTTCTAAAGGTTCCGTGGCGGGGTGGGGTGGGGAAACATTGACCCAGACCCCCTCCCCACCGTTCCGCAGCGCCCCCCCCCCCCCCAATGCTTCGTTCTGGGGATTCCTCCAGAACACTTTGACACTCAGATTTCCATTTCCATTTCCATTTCATTTATTCATTCATTCATTCGTTCATTCATTCATTCATTCATTCATACACATTCTACTTGAATTCACAATAATGTAAAAAACAAATACGTACAGTATACAAAGATAATATCTCATGTCAAAGAATACTATAAACAAAATGCAAATATTATCTTTTCCCAAAAAAGTGCAAATACAACTCCCTTTTGATCATTTTACTTCACACGGGATCACTTTTTGACATTGTTAAAGGAAATCAGATATGAACGAAGCACTTTTTTTCCAAAAAAAAAATACTGCAAGCTGCAAACGAAATAGAAGATTACACAATTATACAATAAAACAACCAAAAATCTCTCCCTTCCCTTCTGTATTATTGTATTATGTATATAAAACTCGAAACACGCATCACACACACACAAACACACAGGCACACACACGCACAAACAAACAAGAGATCGGAGACTACGTTAGATATGCACCAAAATGCTTTGAAGCAAACAAAATAAAGTAAGCAACAAGAGAGAGAGAAAAAAATGTGTACAACACAAAGTCTGATACCGTGTGAAAAGCTCCTGCAACCCTGTCTGTTGGGCTGTTAATCTATGGCAAGCTTGACGGTGCTATCGAATTACGGCTATCGTTGATCCAATCTCAGTACAGGAGAATAGCTGTTGACAGGACGAATGGTCGGAACTAAATGTCTTTATTTTGTTTGTTTTATCCCCACCCATGACACAGAAAGCAATGACATGAAGAAGCATGTACATCTTTCCTGTGTGCTTTAATTAATCTGAACAAGATTCAGCTAGGCAGGTTGGCCATATTTCAAGTTGAAAATCTGACCAACTATAATTATAAAGACTTACATGCTCCTATATCTATCTCAAAGTTTATCTTATATCATATAGATATGAAGATATGGAAAAAGAATGTCATTGAAAGTTATCGATAAAAGCGCAAATGCCTAAACGCCAGCTTAACTTTGAAATAACATAGTTATAGGTATCGATGTATGAATCCGTGTAACCCAAAATCTTTTATGAGCACTTTGAAAAATATTCAAGTAAAGTACAGATATCTCCACCCGTAGAGATGTGGCATATTATGTCTTTGATAATCTTTTATCAAGTTCAATATAATATGTCCACATTCCCCTTTTCCGTGCCAAAATAATGCAAATAGTGCAATGCGCAGTCAAGCTGTATGAATTTAGAGGGAATCAGCATTTGTTATAAACCTAAAACTGGAAAAATGAGAAATATGAGAAACAAGATAGGCCTAAGGGAACGAATGACGTATTTCGCCAGCGGACTTACATTAAAAGTCTTACCCTGAGGCCGATGGGAAAACCTCTGATTATCCCAAATCTCAAGTTATCATTTAACCTTGTAATGGTTTCCCCTTGTGGTGGGTAGAAGCGTTACCCTATCTTTATGTAACGTGCTTGGGAATGGAAACGGGGGGAGGGGGAAGTGGTGGATAACAGGAAATAATCAGGGCATTATCTTATGGTTGCCCATACTTTTGCAGCTTCAGTAATCTGCCATAATAATATCGTGCATAACAGTAACGGACACGCCAGAGACGCATGCGCGCTCGCTCGCACACACACACACACAATTTATTATGCACGTGTATGTGTAATGTGCTTTGTGTGTGCTTAATGTGTGTGTGTATGTGCGCGCACATGTGGTAGAACACATTCAGTGAAAAATTGAGGAAAATCGGACAATCGATTCAAAATTTATGATGTTTTTAAAGATTCGGCGCAGTCATTGCTGGACAAAAAAGACTACTATCATCAAAATTTACAGTCTATAAAAATCGTTTTCCATAATGACGTCATGAAGTGTAGTAGTCTCTTTATCCAGCTATGACGGCACCGAAACTTTATCATTTCATTCTTTCTTTTATCGATATCGTCGGATTTTCTTCAAAGTTTCACTGATATCTTCTCTTGCTTCTTTCACACAATCCACTGTGTTATGACTTCGCACAGATTTCGTGGATGTTAAATATTTTTCCATGAATACGTATCAAGATGTACCGTACTCAACACATTACGAGGAACTTTTGACGTATTACAGCCATAGCAGAAATCAACATTAAAGTCGGACGATCGTCACCCCTAATGGTACGTTACTTATATTTCGTAAACTCCCGAACGACCGAAGTTTGTGCAATGCCAGACTCGGTGCTATATCCATAAACGTGTGGGACAATGCTGCCACTGAGACACGTGTGTGTGTGTGTGTGCGTGTGTGTGTACGCATCATTCACAAACATTGTGACCGCGAGCTGCGGTGATTGGAGGAGAGAGGCCAGAAGACGCGTGGCTCTTTTGGCCTCTCTTCATGCGCGTGCGCACTGAGAGTGTGCGTCCATTCGGAAGCTCTCGTGGCTCGGACACACAGAACTCTATTGCAGAGTTCTGTGCTCGGACAGCCATTTTGGGTCAGGAGATTTCGAGAGTCTCAGTGTTGTTCGCTGACCCATTGAGCCAGCGCTATTCTCACGACATTTGATACAGAATGGGGGAAGCAGCGTGTTGCGTTCGTCTCCGTGCCGCACAAACCACTTGCCACGATTGTAAGGCTTTAAAATGGGTCTACATTTTGTCAGAGACGATTAAGTCAGTGCATTAACCCATTAGCAACTGAACCGCCCGAAACGCCCGTCCGCTTGTTTTTATAGTTGTATGTTTTAAATTCTTTTGTTTTTATATAGAATATATATAATTACGTAATTCAAAAGAGGTCAAAGGTCAACAAAAGTATGTCAGAATTACTTCTGTGACACATCCTTTTCTTGGTAAAATTTGGCTTTCAAATAAACATAACTTATAATAGACAAAAATAAACATGCAGTAAGCTATTTTTCATAATTTAGAAAGTTGTCGAAATGAGGGTAACATTGCTGTATCTTCTATAGGGAACAATAGGCCATTGTGTACGGAATCTTCAGTTGCTAAAGGGTTAATTTGTGGTCAGAGAATAGGACGTCTTTCTTCAAATGGAGGGAGTGGTGTGGAACGGTGTTCACATTGGTGATGGGTTTTGACACCGTGCTAATGGGGTGTATAACGCGCTCATGTCATTCCATCTTACAAAGCACTACGTGCGGCCATGCCTACGGTGAGGTGGGCCCCTAAACAGAGCACTTAATAACCAGAGTTCAATCTTCTAGCCACTTTGGCGCAACTTTTAACGACTATTGAAAACTCGCATCACGTCTTAAATGAACACAGTGCACATTCTGCTTGTTGCATGTATAGAGATGCATTAGTCCCCTTGTGTCATTATCCTTCGTCTGCACTCGAGACTCTCTTGGCGGTTTTTTTTTAGATAGCCTTTTAAGTCTAGATGAGAAGGCGTCGCCAGTGTTACATATTCAGTCTGTCGTGCAGAATGTGAGTTGAATTAAGTAATGGGAAGTTTCAAATATTTCCAAGTTATATTCTAGAGATTACAGTCCGTGGGTAGATATTCAGAAAGTCGGTCAACCATTTTTATTTCATTTCAGCGTTGTTTATTTTAATGTATACATTTAACAGTTTAAATATCAGGTTATGATATATTGAGAGCGCTTGCTTTTAAGATTGCACTTCATATCGGTAGATGTGCTTGTTTATACTTGTGTTTTTTTTATTTCTTCACCTAGTTTTGTAGGTCTACTTTGTTATTTTAGCTTCTAGACATGCTCTGAGTATATACTTACTTTGTGTCTTATTTCATTCATTCATTTCATTTCATTTTATTTCATTTCCGACGAAAGTATTCAATATGACAATTGCATATAAACAAAGTAAAGTACATTGTAACTTTTGCATATCCAAATGATATTTAAATGCGCGTCATTTGTTTACAATGAGACAATAAACATACTTTAGACTCATCTCCATTGTCTGATTGTGAGCTGTATTAACATTGCTATTTGTTTCCTGGAACCCGCATTTACAAGCTCTGCTTTTTACGGTTTCTTCAATAAATGCGCTGGAACTTTTCACTGAGTCTCGAGTGTAAGATCGATGTAATTTCAGAAATCAAATCAAATTAAAAATGTGTCATACGTCACACGCAAACATTTATGCCATCTACGAGTTATGCTTATCCAATCTATACTTCGAGGGACCATAGATTGATGCTGTCCAAATAAGATTGCACTTCCAATCCGCATAAGGAGTCGGTCAACAGTTTTACGGTTTACAATGTTATCAAAATTCACCTAAAACTTCTATTCGGCGTTACCAATCAACCAAGAGCCGGTCTGCGAGTGATATCGTGGCACAATTGACCTTCTTTCTTTCACTCTATGTGTATAGTTGCTGCCTGTACTCTCCTCAATTCCAGCTAAAGCTGAAGTTGAGGAAAGAGTGATCAATCTCGAATACATCCGTCTAATCGAGAAGAAAAAGAGACTTTGAGATCTTTCGGAATGATACCCCGTCTTTTTCTCTTTCTTCATTACCTTCTAGCCGCTTAGCGCGATCAATCAGCGCGACAGAATGAATTTTAGCCACCCTTTGGTACTGAAGTCAACCCGGCCCTTCCTAGACAAGGTCCTCACTTCAAACATTATCGATCAGTCCCTTCAAGAGTCTATGTCTGACATCAATCACGACTTCCCCTTCGTTTTCTTCCCACTTTTATTTTTCTTAATTCTTCTCCCGTCCCCGCATTGTTCCTCGACCCCTGTTAGCTTACACAATCGATTAGTTGGTTTGCGCTTGAGAGACGTTAACGCTCTGGCAATATCCGCTTGATATTTCAATATATAAGCGAAATCCCCTCGGTTCATATTATCTCTGTTGCCCGTGCACAGTAGGCCCGTATGTAATATTCTCCCGCGAGGCATATTCACAAATGATTGGCCATCTATTGATATTCTGTCCACCCCTCCTCCTCCCTCCATCCTCTGTTTTAGCGTGAAGACCCTTCACATTTCAGCTCGGATAAGGCAATGTCCTGGCCTTGAATTATAAATCATTGTGAACCACTTATAGGACTAGAAAAGATATCAAAAAAAGAAGGAGAAAAGTTTGCAGTCTACACCTTAATTTGCCCCTAATCAACCTTCTGGGTGTTGTTTATAAGATTATGAATATCGTTATGCCGACGCAACACGCGAAAAGAATTCAATTGCAGAACGATAACGCGTGTAGAATGTTAAATCGCTGTTTATAAAACACGGAGGTGACCATTTTCGCACTTTGGTGTTGTTTTCCTGCTCAACAAAATGTCAACCTAGGAAAAACAATTACGCTGTAACCTTTACGTTCTTCTAAGAAACTACGTCGATGTTTAAAGTGTCAAAAGAGCTTCAGCGTTGATGGTTTCAAGACTTTACTCGATTCTTTTGTAACCATGCGTTTCGGAATAGGCTCCTTCTCTCAATCAGGCATGCATCATAAATCAACAGCTTCAAAAATCTTCTCAAAACTCACCTTTTCCAGGAAAGTTTTCCATACCCATATTTGTTGTAACACATTTCTATGGGCCTTCCAAATACCTTTTACTAGTTATGATTTGATTTATGTTATTATAAATTTCTGTTAATTCTGTGTCCACATTATATTGTAAGATTTTCAGTTTATATTTAATTTCTGTTCTGTATCTTCTAATCAGCTTGTGTCTCCTTTGTACTGATCATAGATTGAATATAATAAGTATCCTATAGAAACTGCGCACTACAAATTGGCAGTTATCATTATCGTTATTATTATTATTATTATTATTATCATCATCATCATCGCTATGATGATGATTATTATTTTCATCATTATCACTATTACTATCATTACTATTGTTATCATTATTATTACTACTACTACTACTACCACAACTACAGTACTGTACTACCACTATTATTGTTATCATCATCATCATCATCATCATCATCATTATTCCAGAAGCATTACATTAGTAAACAACGAATAAAATGTTTCTGGCCATGCAGTCGGATTGAAATGAGTTGAGCTGTTGTTGGTACGCCTACGAAGATCCCTCTGCTTATCTGGTGGGCTTTATGAAGTATCGAATCGTATAACTGTTAATACTTTCATTTAAAAAACACTGTAATATTCGCACCTGCGAGTTTTCTGCTTTGCTTTGCCTTTAGAAAATGTATGTATGCACGAGAGGCGAGAATTATCGATCCACTAGCGCAAACTCTTTGGCGGTTGGATCCAAGCGCTTCGCAATAATTTGCTCATACAGGATAATTAACTCCTCAATACCATTTTGACGCCATGATTTCAAAAGTATTTAGAATATCAAGTGATGTCGTCTGGTATCTATGTTAGAATGACACATTGTCCAGGCAGACTGAATAAGATTATCATTTTAAACGAGATGGTGCGCCTGAAACATGTTGTTGCGTGCGTCGTAAATAGATCAAATGAACACGGAACGTCTGAGCGTTCTGCTAGATGATACACAAAACATACAAAAATAAAGACAAACACTAGGTGAATGGTACTTACGATAACAATGGGGAACACAGACAAGATACGAACTATTAGCGAACACTCACACTCACACACACACACACACACACACACACACAGACACACAGACACACAGACACACAGACACAGACACACACACAGACACACACACACACACACACACACACACACACACACACACACACACACACGATATATTCATGACACGTCATAATCGTACAGCAATTTCCTCGATCAGATCCGCTTCGGCTATTTTCAGCCATGTTAAAACGATTTTAAAATGCAAGATGACAGCATGGATATTGCGATATCTGTACTCTAATTGACTCACATACTAATAAAACTAACTGCAGTGGCAGATTTGAAATAGCAGAGAACAATTGTTAAAAATTACGTCGTCGATGGCTATGGTCCCTTCTAGGAAATGAAGCGAGACAACAGATCCTCGCCCTGAAAGTCTGCCCTTTAAAAGTGACGTCATCAGTTCGTCATCACGTGGTAATTGCTCTCTGCGACTGCCATCTTACCACCCCCCTTCCCCTCCCCCCCCCCCCCCGAACAACTGGTTGCCAAGCAGTCACTTTTGACAATTTCAGTTGTGACCTTTTTTCAAGATGATTGAGTGGAACTCGATGTGCCAAGACAGAGCTGGCATTTCAACTGAAATGCTTCCCTTTATATGGATTATTTTTTTGTACGCATCTCTTGTACTACCATTATCACAATCACTTGATTTCTAATCAATATTGTAATATGAACATTCATCTGAAGTTCCATCAAGACATCCATGGTTATTATTGATCTATTTAGTCATTAGCTTCTTAGTGGCACAAGGTAGCACATTCGGTTTAGAGATGATCAGTTTGCTCTGCCGGAGGTCCCTGTACGTCGTTTTGTTGCTTTACTCTCACAGTGTATCGCCTATACGAGGAGACTTTGTACAGTGCGTATGAAAAAAAAGGTAATCCAGCTTTAGAGCGCTACAGTTTCATAATTATCGACTACAGAGAGCGTAATGATGGTTGTAAAGAGAGAGGAACTATTCTTCTTTCCGTTGGTACTTAATTGTTTTGATAAATGTCATACATGGCTGAGCATCCTAACTTTTAAGACAACAATGACAAATTGCACTTTTTCCAACTTTGAGCGTCATCATTTGACAACTTTCATTGATAGATCTCATCCATTTCAGTGACACATTCAATGTTCCTTCAAGATAAAACTCAAACAAAGTGAAATTTCAACAGTGTTGTCTTTGAAGTTTATATGCTCAGCCATGTATGATATTTGTCAACACAATTATAGGTATCAGTTGAAAGAAGAAAACCTCCCCGTTCCGCACAACCAACATTGTACTCTCCTTAGTTGACAATTATGAAACGGCACCACTCTTAATCTGGATTATCTTTTTTATACGCACTAGAGTGTCCAAGGGAGTTTTAGTTCTTTTCGTTAATCTTTAACTGTTAACCCTGTCATGATTCACCACGCTTTTTGTCATCAAACGTGGTTGGGTTTATTACTAATATCTTTGTCCCAGCATAATGAAAGATCAACTCAAGTCTATTTATATATATATATATATATTTGCTATTCCTGTACTTTGTCTGCATAATTCATGTCTCCTCCCGCTGTTAATTAACTTAAAGTTATAAGATGTGACAAATTACTGGTTATTTAATGAATTTGCAAAAATGAACTGCTTTCTGAGAATAAGGAAGAAAATCATTGCAATTAATCAAACGATAACAATAATGATAATTTTACGATATCTAACGAAATGATTTAAGAACCAGATTTAAGGTTAAACATTACCAATTGATACAATAGCATGAAATGCTGTAGTTATGAACAAGAAACCATGACATTGACAGTGCGATTTGTATGGGAGTGTGGCACTTTATTGTACCTCATATATTATGTGCATGTGCATCGTATTTCACAGGAAAGTAAGTTACTCCGTCGACAAATCCAACTGAGATTATTTGAATTTCATTGGCCGCTAGCTGACCCTGAAAATTCCATGGTGTGAAACAAAATTCTATGCATATTACATTGAAAGTGTGAGACAATGAATTTGACATAATCCCTTCATCTCGCGTTGTGAGGACGAACTGAATATTCTCATTCCAGTATCATAATTTTTTTTGGCCCATATTTCGAATGATTTACTGAGCTCACTTGATGAAGTCTTGCTTGATGCATAGGTTGCTTTACGAATCAACAATAACAGCTATAACAACAACAACAACAGCAACAACAACAACAACAACAACAACAAAATCTAACTTGGTTTGCCGTGATCTCGCGTCTGTTTACTCTTTTTTTCAGCGGGACACACTCTATTTAAAGGAACGCGTATAAAAGAGGCAACATAAGTGAGCGGAATAATTGTTTTGGACTGTAAGAAAATCTGTTCGCACACTTCGAAGTATACTTCGGGGCAGAATGTTATATTAGGGTTGCTATTCATTACAGCGGTTAGTGATTTGACACAATTTTGTGCTGTGAAAAAAGAGAGCCCCACAAAAGTAAGGGCTCTCCCTCACGGGCTATCATTCCAAAGTTACAACGGCCACACACCTTGACAAAATCGAATCGATTTTTCTTTTTTTTTTAATGCTGTGAAAGGATCTTGCTTATTATTTGGTGAGGAAAAACAGCCCAAAATTGCAATTTCGTAATTGATAAGACTGGACCACAAACTGTGAGTTTTTACGCTAGAAAACATCGATCGATTGGGTGTCTGGAGGGCAAGGCTACGATGAAAAGAGAAAAGAAAAAACGCACTAACAACCTTTTCTCGGACAAAATTTCCTCCGTCAAAGAGGAGAAGTTAATATCTTGGAGCAGTGAATCAATACATATCCTTTGGGGGGTAATGACAAAAATAACGCTGATGCGTTTTCAGGTCACGCTTGGCAAGCAGATTAAAGTGACAGACCAACAGAAGATGTAAAAACCATATTCTTCAGTCGCGTGGAATATTTAGCTTTAGTTGTATAGGCCTACTGCAGCATTAATGACACATGAATATTGACAATCTCTCGTGTTTTGGCGTGTGAGCACAGTAAATGTGACATTTAAAGATACGAATCTTAAACTCAAAAGGCGACCTATGCCATTTCTGTTTTCTTCTTGATCCCTGTCGCAAAAAGCAATGACTTGCGAGCCCTGACTATAGTTTATTCTGTATTAATATCATACCACCTTTCAGATGACAAACGATTATTCATTATGATGAATGTGAAAAGAAAAATGTCTCATTAAGAGCTGTTTCTTTACGTCATATAATTTCGCCTTCAAGTGAAGAAAACCCAAAACCCGATCAGATATTTGTAAAGTGAACTTTCAAAGTACCAAGAACGAATAGCATCGTATTTCTCTCTGTTGGTTTATTATTTCCACAAATTGGGTGATGGTTTTCAAAACTTGCAAGCGTTTTTGTTTCTTTCTACGATATACTCTGTACTAACAAAGTGTGTTGACGTACATTCACAGATATAGGAATCGAATTTCAGCGACAATCTTTGGATTTCATCTTTTTATCTCACAGTATCAAGTTGTGCGCGTGAACCGATGTGTTCAACGTTCAACAATGTAAATGATAGCACACAGGGTGACGTAATTAATCAACATGCTCTCAGCTGCATCACTTACGGGAATTATCAATTTGAGAGGAGGAGTTCAATTCAGTAATGTCTTCACGAGAGAACGAGTCTCGGCATGAATAAAGAGATTAAACTCTTTACAAAAAAGGCACTTATTGATTATGCTATGTTTAAAAGCCGGTGCAATTCGTGCGGGGTGGGTATTTTTTTCTCTACTCTGTATATACCGGTAGCCCTGGCAATCGGCAGTCACGTGTAACGCAAAGTAGATTGCCTTTAATATTTGATGCCTTGATATCAAGTGGAAAAGGTGATACCGCGCCGGTACAGCCAGTTAGCTCATACTCGTGGCATTTCAACAACCACACACACACACACACACACACACACACACACAACATATATATATATATATATATATATATATATATATATATATATATATATATATATATATACATATATATATATATATACAGGGAGAAGAAAATGCGTACACGAAAACAAGTACCCCCAAAACATAGACTCAAATTTTACTGTGACCTTGAGAGATAAGGTATCAAATAACCATCACACGAAGTTCTTGATATGATTTATCACTTCTTTTGTCTTTTTTACCCTGTTTCCACAGAGTTTTTTTTTCGCGTACAGACAAAACTCACGAGGCTATAGGAATCAATCACGAAGGATATAATTGAAGATAAAAGAAGATTTGTTCATATTTGACTTAGAATCAAGTTTTGTCCGACTACATCTCAATCTTCTTTGCTACATTAAAGAAAACGAATACAAGCGACATGTAAATGAGTCGCTACGATCAGTGGATATTTTGCCGCAGATCCAGTACCATAGATCTTTTCACTGGAACATAATACGACGTGCGTGGATCAAGCAATGAAGTCGAAAAAGGAATACAACGATATTTAACAAATTGTGCAGAGAAAGAGAACTACTAACATTGTTCCACAATGTTCCTCAATACGTAGATTATACCATGGTACATTCTGACACATTATGTAGAGAGGGAGTCATCTCTGCTTTAAAGGGACTGTACAGTACTGGTTGAGTTGGGGATTCTGATTTATAACATTCCTACGTGAGATAAGGAGAAACCTCTTATGAAATATGAAAGAGCATGTAATTCTAAGAAGGATTCAACGTTTATTTGATGAAAATTGGTTTTCAAATGGCTGAGATGTCCCAAAAAGTGATAATGATAAAAGGCGACAGGCCACGGCTTTTATTAGGATCTCTTTGTTTCACCTTGTTTTTGGATATCTCAGCCATGTCAAAACCGATTTCCAACAAATGAACATTTGATATCCCTTAGAATTGCATGCTCTTTGACATCTCATAGAGTGGTTTCCGAATATCTCGCAAAACGTTAAAAGCTAAATCCTCATCTCAACCAGAGCTTTACATACCCTTTAACAATATGTACATATATATATATATATATATATATATATATATATATATATATATATACATATATATAATATCTCGTATTCTATCATATTATATTATATTATATTATATTATATTATATTATATTATATTATATCATATCATATTGCATTATATTATATTGCATTATATTATATTATATTATATTATATTATATTATATTATATTATATTATATTATATTATATTACATTATATTATATTATATTATGATACTATCATGGCAAAAAAAAATTCGACACAACTGTCGCACTTACTGAAGTCTTTATCTGCCCATTCTTAAACATATTACACAGTGCATTCGGTCTGACGGTAACATTCATTACCAAGAGGAAAAATTAATGTATAGTTGATGTGAATTAAAGTGTCATTTGTGACTTTTTTTTCTATTCTCAGAAGGTATATATTATGCAAAATATCGTTGAGTCGTGGAGCATCTTCCCATGCAGAGCTTTTAATCATGATAAAAGTTTTATAATCGAAGCAATATTATGCCGCTAAACTCCTTATAGTTGATTATCTCCTTGCTTTCAGGGACTGCTGAACAATTCATGAATGATCAGGGAGCATCTTTTGTTTTTTCGATTTTGTTTTAATTCATAAAATTCCACTCTGACTGATTAAAACTGCCTTCACAATGAAGGTCACATTAATGCGTTTGTTTGTTTTTTTATGGCTTGACGCTACGGACAGGAAATATCCTCGAGCAGTGTGAGATTGTTAAAAAAAAGACACGGACGAGTCTATTCGTATATATACACAGTCAAGGACAAGCGCGCACACACAAACGATATAAGTGATATAAATGTATGTATTTTCAGGGACGGCAGAATACTAGTAATGCACGCTACGGTTCGCTGATTACGTCCGGTTATGCCATATTCAAGGTTATTCCATTCTATATTTCAATGCAAACCATTGTCAACAGTGGTCAAGACGCGGTCATCTGTGGTAGCTTTGTTTCGCTGTGTTTTAAACTCGGCAAGAACGTAGACTGATATATCGATGAGATTTACTACCCCTGGCCATACTTAAAATCATGACACAACTGAAGTCCAGTAAATTGTTGATAGATTAAGCCCAACTTAATTGTCATAGTATGCGACTGTGTCCTTCTCTCTTTATTTTCCTTTTTTTCATATCTCTATTGGCAAACGTGGTTGATGTGGTTTTTGACTTGGACTTGTTGACCCATTTTGATTCCTGGTTGGCTGTGTAGCGACTCGTTTCGCTCTTTGTGAATGATCGCCATTCGGCATTATCTCCGGTGGTTTGATTTCAGCAGATACCACAAGTATTCGTTTACAGTAAATACATATTTATATTGTAAGTAGGTTTGTATAAGTACTAGTATGTTTTTCAATGATATTTTGTGATGTGCCCTCTGAGGCAGTACTTGAATGTTTATGAGCAAATTACCAAGGGATCGGTAACCTTGCAGTTCCAAGGCAAGGAAAGGCCTTGCCTAACGGCACAACAGCAGCTGCCACGATATTTGAACCAGGAACCTCACGATTGAGTGTCCGTGGTCTCGTTCACTGACCCAAATTTGCTCTGGAAAGATATGACTAAGCCCACAAGAATTTTTATTATCAATGGTCTGTAGAATCTATTATCTCTTAATGGACCTACAAAATACAAGAGGGGACTTCTCTCTTTTTCTGATACAATGTTGAAAGCTCGGAGACAGACGTTCAGATATTGGCCATTCATAGAGGATGAAAATTCATCGCTTGCTTTGCCTACAAATAGATTGTTCAGTCTCCGCAAATAGATACCATTGATGACTAATATTTCTGTCCCAGGCAAGATGCAAGGGAAGAAACAAGTTGCCTTCTTACAGGAATATATACTATATCCTTCGTCATGTTAATATCAAAACGCGGAATTCATTCCCTTCCTCAATCCCCTTTTCGAAGTGGCCCATCTTTCTTTCTTCCCGAAGTCATATCCGAAAGCCCGTTGCTTTCGTCGGCTGCACTTTCGGCGTTCTCTCAACGTCATCCCGCCCACCGGTTGTTCAGAAGTAGGAGGTAAGTTGGGGGCCGTGATGCCGGCCTGGCTCCTTCTAAATCTGGTCTCGATGGCTCTCATTTGACTCGCGCATGCTATACGAAATTCCTTCAATCGTCATCAATCGATACTATGCTATCGTATCGGGGGTGGGAGGAAGGAATACGAGAAGCCGGTAGAGAAATATAGGTCAAGTGGGAGAAGCAAACTTCTTGGAAGGCATCATTCTCTCTTCTGTCATGCTTGAGATGACTGAAATATTTCCTCCCCAAATCTGTCTAGATTTTGATAATTTGCCGTTGATCTCTCCTATTTTTCTGTCCAATAGAGACGCATAAATCAATACGGCAGGAGTTAATACGCAAGTATCAGTGACGATGTAATGAAGAGAGATGGTAGCAATTCCTGTACAACGATTGAAGGTTGTCGAAGTCCTTTTCACGTCAAAGTAAAACAGATGGATCAATAGGCCTCAACTAACTTACACAGATTCCTTCGACCTTGAGTTTTAAATCTTCCTTGATTGATTTTATATTCTCAACCACAGCCTCCGCAATCATTTCCGTTTTTTTAAATGATATATCGCAATATATCAAAATGCCCTACATTGGCATATCTATAATACAACAAAGGAATCGCTAATCCATTCACTGATTGTCTTTGATATAATAAGAAAGGTCCATTTCACATTTGCCGTTCAAGCATGTCCTTCAATGTCCCTTTTGGTACCTCATTTGCATTTCTCCACCTTATCTATTATACAGTCTATGGTTCTTTAATTTTCTATGGAGGTGTGATTATCATTGGATGGGTGCGCTCTGCGTGCGCCCCGTTTGTTTTTGCTTTTGTTTTTCGTTGTTGTTTTTTTCATTTCAGGTAGGTTACTCTTTTCTTGCGTCCGCATAGAGTCAAGCCGTTCCCCTTTCTCTCTCTCTCTCTCTCTCTCTCTCTCTCTCTCTTTTCTTACACATACACACATACACACACTCACACACACACACACACACGCAAATACTCTGTGCCAATTTAATTGTTTTTGTTTTGTTTTTTTACTCATTTTTAACCATGTGTCTGCACCAGCGGTCGAATTTGTCAGGCAATGCGTGACCTTCTCCATCGAAACATAGACGCGCCCTACATCCAAATATAGCCTCAGAGTTTTTTCTGGAAGAAAACAAAAGAAAGAAAAGGGTCTTTGCTATCTGCCGTTCACAGCAGGTGCGCAGGAGTGGGTATCGCGCAGGTTGAGAGAGCGATCGTGCTATGTCAAAGCGTGAACGATCTACCTGTAACGGGATAGCTTCCGCACAACCCACCTACGGGTGTCCTGCCCTGGGCTGCGTGATCGCCGCTCTGTTCGGTGGAACATCCGCTGCCATTAACGACCAATCCGCCGGACTCGACAAAAAGGGATACTTCCCGTCCTTGTCCTTCCGTTTTGCTCATTTTTTCTCCTACCCCGTATCTCTCTCTCTCTCTCTCCTCTCTCTCTCTCTCTCTCTCTCTCTCTGTCTCTCTCTCTGTCTCTGTCTCTCTTTGTCTCTGTCTGTCTGTCTCTGTCTCTGTCTGTCTCTCTCTCTCTCTCTCTCTATATATATATATATATATGCATATATATATATACAACGTGTATATATCTATCTCTTTCTCTTTCTTTTTTTTTCTATTTCGCTCTCTCTTTCTGTGTATCTCTCTCTATCTCTATCTATATCTACATCTGCGTCTATATCTACATGATCTACAGATATAGATATAGATATAGATATAGACATATAGATATAGATTTAGACATAGATATAGATATAGATATAGATACAGATATAGATATAGATATAGATACAGATACAGGTATAGATATAGATATAGACATAGATATAGATGTACATGTATATATCATATATATTTTTTCCCGCTATCCCACATTCCTATACAACGCAGGCACAGAAGTCGCCTCTATGTCGACCAGCTGTCAGTCTGTTGAACTTTTGATGAATAGACAACGTCATATTACCGCCATTAACGAATTATCTCCATGATTCTTACAATCCCGAAAGTATTGGGGGTCTCTTTTTGAATCCCATCTACTCCGCACCAGCAGCGATGAAATATAGGAATCGCGCACATAATTACGTTGTTCGAATGATATAAACAATGAATGATATAGTCAGCTGATTCTCTCTGTCCATCTCTTTATCTTTATAACTCTTATATATTCCTATTTTTTTCCTCATGTACCCTGATTAACGTTCTGTCTTTTATTGAGTGACAAGAACCTTCTCCCTTGCGTTAACCCCACACGTAGTTCCAGCTGTTAAACTTTCTTTTTTTTTCTTCCTCTTTTTCTACCCCCCCCCCCCCACTGCCTCTCCTTTTCTCTGCATATTATAATACTTTTCTATTTCCTTAAATTTTGAAGTCTTATATCCGTTCTCTTTGCTATTCTGATTTCTCTCCGGCCCAGTGGAAGGGAAAACAGCATTTTGTTACGCTGTTGGACTCTAAAAATGTACAAATCTTGCTCCTTGTCCCGTAACAACAGTAAACATACACACACATACACACACACACACACACGCACACACGCACCACACCAACACACACATACATACACACATACAAACATACATACGTACAACCAATGTGACGGCAGACTTTTCTACTACAGAAAGATATACTAAAATGTGTTTATAGCCAAAAAAGGATATGAAGAAGGGATTTTCGGTTATGAGCGGCAACATAGACAAAAAAAAAACCAACTTAATGGTAAAACTCGTCATAAGTAGATATTAAACTAGTACAACTGCATCAGACTTCTCTCAAAAACTTTTATTCTATTTACTGCATGACTCCACTCGCTATACACTCAACAATTCCCCTAATGATTCTTTATTTCTTGCGTATTAATTGTCTTCTTTAATATTGACACCGCTCTACTAGAGGGCCCTGCCATTATTACTACCTTAGCGTTGCTAGATGATTATAGACCTGCCCATTAGAATATACACCTTGATCGAGAGGGACATGGTGGGTAAAAAAAAACGCACCAAAAACTATACATGATTCGAAATCAGGACTTCCAAAGGAAAGTCAAGAGTCTTATCCACTATTCCACAGCCCCCACCCCCTTAACTGTTAATACATCATACAGATCGTATATGTAAGCCTTTCAGCAACCGACTTTTTAATGAAGTTTAGTTGGATGAATAGTTAGTACCACAATGGGAAGTTTTTCGACAGCAGAATTTGCAGCAGACAGCAAGTGCTCTTTTATGGTTGTACAATCATTGTAGGCCTATAGCAAACATTGAGCCTTTAAAACAACGGATCCGGAAGAAAATCTTCACCGGGAAGAAACGTAACCTGTTTTCGGGAACGAAAGAAAGTGAGGGGGAAGAGGGAACCATCCCGTAGGGTTTGTTCTTCTTATCAGAGAATTCGAGCTAATGTATGCTACATAAATTGATGACACAGATTTGCACACCCTCCAGAGTGATCAGTTCTTAATTCATCAGTCAGCTTTTTGATTCATGCATGGAAAACAATTTTGCATCCGTTTCGGTGCCTTGAACCAACACAAGCTCGGATTTGCCACTACGATGGATCATTTCTCCCTGCGGTATTCCCTCCGTGCTGGCGCGCGATGTTGGTATTGTGCCAACTCAATCAAGAATTTATGAGTACGGGCGACATGAATGTCTGTTTCACCCAGCGCGTATGTTGTGACAATCGTGGTTTCACAGACAAGCATGATTCTCAAATCGGTTGCCATGAGATGCGATTGGATCGGCGCGGGACCACCCCGTTTTCCCTCCTTTACTCTCATCATCCCATCACGACTCGTGATTAACTCATTTCAACTCTTCATCGCATATTCCCCAGTCTTAATGCAGTCAGTTTATTGCCTTCGGGTCACTTGACGCCTTCGTGGACCGTCCTTTTTTATGGCGAGATTATTACCTATAAAGTCGCCTTGACCGAGTATAGTAGGTTGTCTAATTATATACTTTCAATTTTCGTAGGTGGAGGCTTGTTTCAAGTCTAGAGCGCCACGATGGACAAGTTTGTCATGTTGCCCACAAAGGGAGTACATACCTGTAGACCTTTACGGAAAAAAAAAAATCGGTATTAGATTTAATAAAATGGGTGTTAAATCTAACACCGATCAAAAGTCAATAGAGGAGCACACCCACAGGTGTAAAAAGTATGTTGTGATGGTGTTGAAAAGACATTGTTCAACTGACACTTCGTGGTGTTAATTTGACACTGTAGCTGTGACACCGCATGGTGTTGACTAATTTTTGTATTGCTGGTGTTAATGTCAATGGTATAACACCCGTCCAGCTTTAATAGGAGACATACCAACTGGTGTTACTGTGGTGTAAATGTGTTCACATCTTTGTTCCAAAAATCAAGTACGGAAATTCTTGATCGTCTAGTCGGAGTTAACAATCAACAAGAAGAGCAGTCACTAAGAAACTAATCAAAAAATAATATATTTTGAAATGAAACCCGGAGGTGTTAATCTAACACCATAAATGAGCACCGGAAATGTAACACCAGTTCGGTGTTTCATATTTAACACCTGACTTCTTGCAGTGTTTGACCTTGTGAAGGCGAACAATAGGGCCTCCTGCTCTATAACACCGCCCACATGTCCTTAAACTATCTATTTGTCCTGTGTTGATCACGTGATTCATTCATCAGTTACCTAATGCGAGTGGAAGGGGCTCGCTCCGAGTCATTTCGCTGCTGCTCTCAAAGCTTATAAAGAAGAGGTTCTCTTTACAACCTTCTGTACAACTAGGTCAACTAACCATTCAATGAATGGTTAATGCATTCTAGTGCGCTTACTCAAAGTATCTGAAAGAGGAGTTAACGGAGGCCATCTTGATTACACTTATTTCCAGCTAACTCGGATCTCTATGTTTGCCTTGAGTAATGTTAAAGAGAATGGCGGGTTTCGGATGGAACCTCTTAGCGCTGACGAATCCCCGAAGCCCCGTAATGCTCTTGAAGGAATTTCTCCTCGTTAAAGTCGGGTATAGCATTTGCGAGCGAGTATGTGAAACTAGTGTGTGTTTGTGAACGAGGGGCACCGCAAGAATAAAGCAGAGCTAATACGTTAAACTGCTGCTGCTGCTCTGAAGCTCCGACAGACAGACAGACAGACAGAAACACACACACAAACACATACACATACAAACTCACACCACCGCATTTACTTGGGAACCTGTACTTTGAGCTTTATGACTAAGCGTTAATGAACGATCATTGCGAGAAAGTCAAATATTTACAAATTGATGGCTTTTTATGTGCTCTTTATATGGCAGCTCCAAATTATCAATTAAAAAAAAAAAAACTCTCTGATCTTCCACTTTGCAGCATCACCCATGCAGTCACCTGAATAGTGCGAATGGATGATCTATGGATTTGGGAATCTCTCTTAAAGGAGAACTCCAGATGATTTTTTTGTTATTATTATAATACATTTGAACAACCATAACGCGGTTATACTGGGTACAGCGTTTCTGAATTTATAGTGGTTGGAATGAGGAATAAGAATGTTTTCAAAACTTATAACGAATCACAATAAACAAGGGTGATGACATCACAATATGAATGCATGGACGGAGGCTCAAGGAAGCACAACAAAAGACGAAAGCATGCGCAAATTCTACACAGGGGAACTTGTTAAGTAAGCGGTATTGCAGTGAAATTACATTGCTACATTTCTGAAAATATGTGAGTCTACTATGTCAGCATTCTTGTTCAGCAACAATTCAGTGTAATAATTACACTGAATTACACCATTTACACTATTTGTTTTGAGTTTTTCAGAATATTGGATTCTCTGCTCAAGGACCAAACTAAATTCCACAAATCTATACATGGAGCTATCGATTTTTATACTACATGATGGGAATTGTCTGGACTTTCCCTTTAAATTCGTCGGAAGAAGGAACGACTTAAAGGACCTGTGCAATGCAAATGCATGTAGGCTTGTGTTGATATTTATGATATCTTATATTCCAAGAACTTAACTTGTTAACACCAAATAACTTGCATGTTTCCTTACAATGTCTTATGTTAATTGGATTATTAACATAAAAACATGCAATTTTAATATGTTCAGTTTAGGGGAAGGTGGATTCCACTGTTTTTGTTATTCATATTAGTAGGCCATACTTTCGTGGTGAATGACTGATGATGTTACCGACAAAATATTAGTTTGGAAAGTTTTATTTTGTAGGCGTATGCAAGTAATGTAAAGAAAAATTGAATGTAATTAGTATGAAATAATTATATGACACCTATTCAGATATTCTTCTGGCCACATGAGTGATGATAAACGCAAGTCAACATGCATTTGCATTGCATAGGCCCTTAAGTGTCAAATATTGATCTTGATTTTAGGCGCGATCAGGACATTCTAATTTCATTGATTGTGAAAACTCCGAATGAAATTATCTACTTTGTCGTAGGTTTTACGCCACCAATAGTTGTCAGATGCCTCTCCTGTGTTGCGTGCACTTGTTTAGTACCGTGATAAACGTGTTTGAAATGATGGATATACACATTAGTGACTAAATTAAACTCTTCAAATTCGACATGGTAGCAAATTAAGAGCAAGAGATTCAGTTCGGTCATTATTGTTTTGTTTTGTGTCATTTCTTAGACCCATTAATGAACGCTGATGTGAGAACTGTCTGAGAAGTTCGTCTTTTGTATTGTTAGTTTATATTTTATCACAATATTCCAGTAAGTTTCCGAGATAGACTACCAAAGTATTAGTGGAGTTTGACACCAATGTCTGCCAGCCAATTTGTGGTTTAGGTTTATTATTAACTAGAGCAAACTTTAAAGGCAGTGCATTGCAAAATTACTTTTAAAGGTCAAACGCTGCTTTTGCACGTCTTTATACTTCATTTTTCTCAAGACACAAGAATTGGATTTGAGTCTGATGTAAAGATCACGAAGCAATGAGAGAGTCCCCTCTACTCTAATTTTCTTCTTAGCACGTTTCAAAAAGATATTACAACTACAAAATTTCGCGTTGCACATCAATGGGCATGAGAGCCTGAAATTACTAGTAAGTCCATATACTGAATTTATCACGTTTGCAGAGCAAGCAAGACAGTTATTAGCAAATAAAAGTGCGGCATTTTAACGGTGATGAGTACTAGTTGTGGGTGTGTGATGCTTTAAAAATGAATAAATGCCAAAAGTCCATTCTGTTCTAGAAGGTCTATAGTAATATGACGAGTTTGCTCACAACATTTATTTTTACTAAGTGGCTGAAACGACGTGATATGTGACAGGATCGGTCAGCGCGAGGCGCAAACAAAGTAGATTTTGAGAGAGTTTAAAGCTACCATAAACTTACAGATAACACGTACTTTTTGGGGAGGGGGGTTAAGACACGACACGCTTACTTTGCAAGAGTAAGCTAAATTTAGATTATTATCATGAAAAATGAAATGCAAGGAAATGTCCAGAAATCTACTATGGTTACACGCACGCCCTAAAAAGGAAGATTCTTTGTCATATCATTTCTTAAGACCTTCTTCCTGTAAAGTGTTCTTGACATTAATCCCTTAACCCTTTCTGTGCCGCGGACTTATTGGATATTGTGTTCAACGCTATGGAGTTTTCTGTGCCGGTCGTAACGCAAAGCAGACAAAGGATGTAAGAACACTTCGTATACGTCGCTTTCACTTTTCTGTTTCAGCTAACGATTTGCATCCGGGATCTATGCTGATTCCGTATAGTGATTTAACATCCAGCAAATCAAAATTCCGTAAACAAGGATGGGGTTAATCGAAATGCTTGGTTGTAATTGTGGTTGAAGGAGATGACGATTTAATGAGAGTCATATAATCCTTTTACAAACTCATTTTCGTTCCGAGCACGTATTCGGCACAACTCATTAACGGCAATAAAACGACTAAACCAATTACTCTCACATGAGATCTCATAAACAGAATTAGTCATGTTGCTGATGAAAACATGGCGTTTATTACCACGATAAAACGCGCTTGAAAGTAGCAGACATGGGGGCGAACAAAATGAATTATGGTTGTGAGACAGTTCTTAATGTCAATGGGATACCAGATGGTTTGACCAAAGACATGATGAACGGTGCGCTCCTACACCCCCCCCCCCCACTCCCCACTCCGTCATATTGTTAAGTGCATTTCGGTGAAAATTTGATATTGTTGAAGCGTCCGAACCCGTTTTTAAGATGTAGAAGTAGATCAGAACGTTATTAGAGCGCATTAGAAAACGACCATACAAGAAGGTTAAACATACAGGTATATCTTTTTAAGGGAACGATTTCTGTAAGTCTAATCTTTCCCGAAGCACGTTTTCAGACGATATTACTACTGCAAGATTCTGCACTACACCAGGATTGAGACGATTTCCATCAAATTTCTCCGTTGTTTAAGACTCTTCCATTTAAGACTCAGAGAGCACTGAGAATACACTTCGAACAAAAAATTATGAATGTCAGACTAAAAATTCAGTGCACGGAATTGACTTCCACCTACGGTTTGGATAAACTCATCAAAAACAGATTGTGTTTATCAGCAACGACAGATGCTTCTCAGTAGATTTATGAAAGAATTAAGAAGCTTTGATCACTGAGAGATATTTTTATTCAAACACCACTCACAATTTACCTGAATTCAGTATTTGAAAATACTTGAGCAACAACAACAGAAAAGCATCAAGAGGGAGTCACGATTTCTGTAAGTCTAATCTTTCCCGAAGCACGTTTTCAGACGATATTACTACTGCAAGATTCTGCACTACACCAGGATTGAGACGATTTCCATCAAATTTCTCCTTTGTCGTCAGTTTCTGTCACGCTTTCGCGGTAGACGTGGCGGTTATCGCAAATCAATACATGTCTATTGGACAGCTAGACGTAAGTGGGCAAATCAAATGCGATTATTATTTATAGGTACTCACAAATCATGGACGTTATTACATGGTCGGATTTTAATGAAAATGCCAGTTAGAATTCAATAACGCAAAGAGCACGTATGAATGACGTAAGCCGTTTTTTATGTTTATTCGTCGTCAATAATGATATCTAATTATGACATCCATGATAGGAAAGTCATTCCTATCAAAATGCATGGCTGATTTCTGTTTAAAAAAAAAAAATCATTTTATTTGACTTCGTTTCATTCCCTCCTCTCAGATTTGTTTGCTATCATAAGAAATTTGCTAGAGAACGTTGTTTGTCATTCGTATTTTCCTTTAGTTGTTTAGATTGATTTCATTATCAAGCATTTTTCAATACCTTATGTATTTTTCAGGGACAGAGCAAAAGAAGTGAAATCAGCGGCAGAGAAGAGAAGGTTCGCACGCAGTGATTTGATTCGTCAGCGAAGCTAGAGACAGGTTTGAATCAACGAATCGAAATCAACGACGCAGCCGCTTCAGAAGCGCGCACGCACACGGTCACTCACACACAACAATCAAACATGGATCATAAATCAACGCGGGTGCTCTTGGTTGCAACCGTTCTCCTCATTGCCTTAGTCTCCACCTCAGACGCATCAAATTACTGGAGAATAGCAAACAAAGCCCGGCTGGGGAACCCGCGGTACACGGCTCGCTCGCCGAGAGTCTACGACAAGCTGAGGAGAAACCTCGTGAAGCGATACATGGACGACAACGTCGTCAACGATGCCGAGCCCACCGTTGAGTCGTGGCTACGGGAGTGGGTAATGAACAACAGGTTAGTCTCAGTTCAGTCGTATCCCCTGAATAATTTGTAAAATGCTATGCCAATATATATGAAAGAGAGTGAGAGACAGATAGAAAAGAGGGGCAAATGGAAAGATGAAATAGCTGTTAATTGTATATTTGCTATGTTCCATACATATCCTTCTTTTCTTTTCTTTTCTTTTTTTTTGGGAGGGGGGCGGGGGGTTCTTTTTGTGCATGCGTGAACAATATGTTTTTAGCCATTAAGTATCAATCACTATTTTCAACGACGACCGAATCCAGTGTTGAGAACATATTAAAGTTGTTATAAGTCCATTACCTTTACTTGGCGGTACTTGCATGACTTATGACCTATGGCGATGAGATGAGGTGCAAAGGGTAGATATGCAATCATTACTGTTTATTTGCAGGTATAGGCCTACATTTTCTACATTATTTCATGATAATGTTAATAACAGTAATATGACATACAAATGACAAAATAATCAGGTTAAAAAAATCAACATATAATATAGTGTACAATAATGTATTCATTTCAAAACATTGTTTTGTATTGAATCATGACAAAATAGTCAAGTTATCAAGGAGACAATTTTATTATTACTATTATTATTATTATCATTATTATTATCATTATTATCATTATTATTATTATCATCATCATTATTATTATCATTATTATTAAAGTTATTATTGTTATCATTATTATCATTATGATCGATAGGATAAATTTTGACTAATGCACAGGGTGAGACTTTTATAAGAAGTGCTTGAAGCGACAATAGTGCCCCCCCCCCAAAAAAAAAAAAAGAAGTACGTGCTTATGCGTGTGGCAAAATTCAGCAAATTGTACAGGTGAACCTGTCAATGTTGCCCCATGTTAAGGTTGTCGTTATTACCCTGAAAGACGGTTTGAGTCACTGATGGTTGTGAATCGCTGTCAAGAGCTCCTGATAGGAGACGTAGCTGGCACTTTTTAATCACGAGTTTGATGTTGACAGGAATCTTGAATAATCTACGTGAGAATAACAGTTTAATAACCAGAAATTATGACATGCATGAAATCACGCTTTCTTGAAAAAGAAACACACACGCGCGCGCACACACACACACACACACACGCACACACACACACAAACAAGCAAACGAACAAACAAACAAAAACCCGAGGACATCTGTCGGTTAATGATGTGTATCTCTTTTCTCATGACGGCGTCTGGAAAGTCTCTCTCGTGAAAAGATATTCCCCTCTACAGGAATGACAGGCTGACTCTGTTCAATAATAGTTTAGACTGTGATCTTGGAGTAGCTGTTTTATATAACATAGTGACCATAAGCAGCTCTTTTTTCTTTCTCTTTTCCTTTTTTTTTCATTGACAGCTGCATTTTCAGATCTTTATGCTAAGAGGGTTATTGTGACGTCATAGACGTCTCCCCATAAAACGAAACAGAGTCATTAAAACGATAAATTAAACATTTCGCAAGGCTTCAATTAGGTCTTGCTACACCCGAAATTATCTTTAAAAAAGGAGAAAATTTCGTACTCTGCCTCCGACTAGAAGTGCAAGAAATGTCAATTAAGTGAAAGTGTATGCTAAAGGGAAAAAATATGACTCATTTTCGTCCATTTAGAGTGCAATCAAATCTAACATGTGAGCTGAAAAGGTGAGTAGCGAACTTCGTGTTGGCACTTTAATAACGCAGAGTTTCAAAAAGTGTAAAAATTGGAATAAATGTTACCATGAGTTTGGCTGAATTATACGAATGCATTATAAAATGATCATATCATAGTACTGGAGCTAAGTTACTGTCTAAAAGTCAGAGCTTGAGCAAAACTGTTACATGGAAAAAGAAGTGTGGATATTTTGTTTACATGCTTCTTTTTTCATTCCATCCTCTTACGCACGCAGACCCCCCCCCCCCTCCTTTATTTGTCATCAGTGATATTAGACCGAATATACGTTATATTACCTTATTTGGGTGCACGTTATGAGAAAGACACCCATGATTCGATTCGATTCGATTCGATTAAATTCATTTTCCATCCAACAAAAAGGGTGAACAGAATATAAATACTCACGAGTCACAGTACAGCCCACGAGTCATACAGCCCATGAGACATAGAGCACATGAGTTATACAGCCCACGAGTCATACGGCACATGAGCTCGACACTAAATAAACAAGGCCCACGGTACCGACACATTAAGCCCCGTGTTGTAATGTCGAACTCGTGGGCAGTTTTTACCTATAAAGTGTCGAACTCGTGGGCTGTTTTTACCTAATGTCCGAAAACTCATGGGCCTTATTTGCCTAGTGGGCTGTCTTACTCGTAGGTGTTGGTCTCATGAGATGACCCCCTTTATTTTTGTTTCTATCCTGTTGTATGTAACTCGTTAAAGGGATGGTTTAGTTTTGATTGAGATGGAACCTCAGATCTTTATTTTATTTTTTTTTTGTAAGAAAAAGGGTGAACAGATAACATATCCAAAAACAAAGTAGTCTTGATAAAAGTTTTGGCCTGACTTTTATTAGGACCACTTTGGTTTTTAATATTTCAGCCATTTCAAAACCGATTTTCATCAAATAAACGTTGAATTCCTTTTTAGTTAGTATGCTCTTTCATATTTTATAAGTGATTGCTCATCATCTTGCCAAAACAAAAAAGTAAAAAACCTGATGCCCCATCTCAAGCAAAACTATACCATCTCTTTATCA